>NC_133407.1:68584696-68887727 GCF_049350105.2 Macaca mulatta | reverse complement strand
AAAGAGATCCACGAAATACCGACGTAACTCTGTGAGTGTAAGTCACACTTCCCAGAGCAGTTTCTCAGAAAGCTTCTTTCCAGATTTCATCTGAGGATATTTCCTTTTTCACCATAGCCCTCTATGGGCTTCCAAATATCACTTTGCCAATTCCACAAGAACTGTCTTAGCGAAAGGCTTCTTGAGGAGAAAGCTGTACCTCTGTGAGATGATTTCACAGAACACAAAGAAGTTTCTCAGAAAGCTTCCTTCTCTTTGTTATCGGAGGATATTTCCGTTGGCCCTATAGTCTTCAAAGGGATCCGAAATATCTGTTCTCAGATTCCACAGAAATAAGGCTAGCAAAGAGATCCACGAAATACATATGTAACTCTGTGAGTGGAAGTCACACATCACAGAGCAGGTTCTCAGAAAGCTTCTTTCCAGATTTCATCTGAGGATATTTCCTTTTTCACCATAGCCCTCTATGGGCTTCCAAATATCACTTTGCCAATTCCACAAGAACTGCCTTACCGAAAGGTTTCTTGAGAGGAAAGCTGTAACTCTGTGAGAAGATTTCACAAAACCCAAAGAAGTTTCTCAGAAAGCTTCTTTCTCTTTGTTATCGGAGGATATTTCCTTTGGCCCTATAGTCTTCAAAGGGATCCGAAATATCTGTTTCCAGATTCCAAAGAAATAAGGGTAGAAAAGAGATCCACGAAATACAGATGTAACTCTGTGACTGAAAGTCAAACATCAGAGAGCAGTTTCTCAGAAAGCTTCTTTCCAGATTTCATCTGAGGATATTTCCTTTTTCACCATAGCCCTCTATGGGCTTCCAAATATCACTTTGCCAATTCCACAAGAACTGTCTTAGCGAAAGGCTTCTTGAGGAGAAAGCTGTAACTCTGTGAGACGATTTCAAAGAACACAAAGAAGTTTCTCAGAAAGCTTCTTTCTCTTTGTTATCGGAGGATATTTCCTTTGGTCCTACAGTCTTCAAAGGGATCCGAAATATCTGTTCTCAGATTCCACAGAAATAAGGCTAGCAAAGAGATCCACGAAATACAGATGTAACTCTGTGAGTGGAAGTCACACATCACAGAGCAGTTTCTCAGAAAGCTTCTTTCCAGATTTCATCTGAGGATATTTCCTTTTTCACCATAGCCCTCTATGGACTTCCAAATATCACTTTGCCAATTCCACAAGAACTGCCTTACCGAAAGGCTTCTTGAAGGGAAAGCTGTAACTCTGTGAGATGATTTCCCAGAACACAAAGAAGTTTCTCAGAAAGCTTCTTTCTCTTTGTTATCGGAGGATATTTCCTTTCGCCCTATAGTCTTCAAAGGGATCCGAAATATCTGTTCTTAGATTCCACAGAAATAAGGCTAGCAAATAGAATCACGAAATACAGATGTAACTCTTTGAGTGGAAGTCACATATCACAGAGCAGTCTCTCAGAAAGCTTGTTTCCAGATTTCATCTGAGGATATTTCCTTTTTCACCATAGCCCTCTATGGGCTTCCAAATATCACTTTGCCAATTCCACAAGAACTGTCTTAGCGAAAGGCTTCTTGAGGGGAAAGCTGTAACTCTGTGAGATGATTTCACAGAACACAAAGAAGTTTCTCAAAAAGCTTCTTTCTCTCTGTTATCGGAGGATATTTCCTTTGGCCCTATAGTCTTCAAAGGGATCCGAAATATCTGTTCTCAGATTCCACAGAAATAAGGCTAGCAAAGAGATCCACGAAATACAGATGAAACTCTGTGAGTGAAAGTCACACATCACAGAGCAGTTTCTCAGAAAGCTTCTTTCCAGATTTCATCTGAGGATATTTCCTTTTTCACCATAGCCCTCTATGGGCTTCCAAATATCACTTTGCCAATTCCACAAGAACTGCCTTACCGAAAGGATTCCTGAAGGGAAAGCTGTAACTCTGTGAGATGATTTCACAGAAAAGAAATAAGTTTCTCAGAAAGCTTCTTTCTCTTTGTTATCGGAGGATATTTCCTTTCGCCCTATAGTCTTCAAAGGGATCCGAAATATCTGTTCTCAGATTCCACAGAAATAAGGCTAGCAAAGAGATCCACGAAATACAGATGTAACTCTGTGAGTGGAAGTCAGAGAACACTAAGCGGTTTCTCAGAAAGCTTCTTTCCAGATTTCATCTGAGGATATTTCCTTTTTCACCATAGCCCTCTATGGGCTTCCAAGTATCACTTTGCCAATTCCACAAGAACTGTCTTAGCGAAAGGCTTCTTGAGGGGAAAGCTATAACTCTGTGAGATGATTTCACAGAACACAAAGAAGTATCTCAGAAAGCTTCTTTCTCTTTGTTATCGGAGGATATTTCCTTTGGCCCTATAGTCTTCAAAGCGATCCGAAATATCTGTTCTCAGATTCCACAGAAATAAGGCTAGCAAAGAGATCCACGAAATACAGATGTAACTCTGTGAGATGAATTAACAGAACACTGAGCAGTTTCTCAGAAGCTTCTTTCCAGATTTCATCTGAGGATATTTCCTTTTTCACCATAGCCCTCTATGGGCTTCCCAATATCACTTCGCCAATTCCACAAGAACTGTCTTAGCGAAAGACTTCTTGAGGGGAAAGCTGTAACTCTGTGAGATGATTTCACAGAACACAAAGAAGTTTCTCAGAAAGCTTCTTTCTCTGTTAACGGAGGATATTACCTTTGGCCCTACAGTCTTCAAAGGGATCCGAAATATCTGTTTTCAGATTCCAGAGAAATAAGGCTAGCAAAGAGATCCACGAAATACAGATGTAACTCTGTGAGATGAATTAACAGAACACTAAGCAGTTTCTCAGAAAGCTTCTTTCCAGATTTCATCTGAGGATATTTCCTTTTTCACCATAGCCCTCCATGGGCTTCCAAATATCACTTTGCCAATTCCACAAGAACTGTCTTAGCGAAAGGCTTCTTGATGGGAAAGATGTAACTCTGTGAGATGATTTCACAGAACACAAAGAAGTTTCTCAGAAAGCTTCTTTCTCTTTGTTAACGGAGGATATTTCCTTTGGCCCAATAGTCTTCAAAGGGATCCGAAATATCTGTTCTCAGATTCCACAGAAATCAGGCTAGCAAAGAGATCCACGAAATGCAGATATAACTCTGTGAGATGAAATAACAGAACACTAAGAAGTTTCTCAGAAAGCTTCTTTCCAGATTTCATCTGAGTGTATATCCTTTTTCACCATAGCCCTCTATGGGCTTCCAAATATCACTTTGCCAATTCCACAAGAACTGTCTTAGAGAAAGGCTTCTTGAGGGGAAAGCTGTAACTTTGTGAGACGATTTCACAGAACACAAAGAAGTTTCTCAGAAAGCTTCTTTCTCTTTGTTATCTGAGGATTTTCCCTTTGCCCCTATAGTCTTCAAAGGGATCCGAAATATCTGTTCTCAGATTCCACAGATATAAGGCTAGCAAAGAGATCCACGAAATACAGATGTAACTCTGTGAGATGAATTAACAGAACACTAAGCAGTTTCTCAGAAAGCTTCTTTCCAGATTTCATCTGAGGATATTTCCTTTTTCACCATAGCCCTCTAAGGGCTTCCAAATATCACTTTGCCAATTCCACAAGAACTGTTTTAGCGAAAGGCTTCTTGAGGGGAAAGCTGTAACTCTGTGAGATGATTTCACAGAACACAAAGAAGTTTCTCAGAAAGCTTCTTTCTCTTTGTTTTCGGAGGATATTTCCTTTGGCCCTATAGTCTTCAAAGGGATCCGAAATATCTGTTCTCAGATTCCAAAGAAATAAGGCTAGCAAAGAGATCCACGAAATACAGATGTAACTCTGTGAGATGTATTAACAGAACACTAAGCAGTTTCTCAGAAAGCTTCTTTCCAGATTTCATCTGAGGATATTTCCATTTTCACCATAGCCTTCTATGGGCTTCCAAATATCACTTTGCAAATTCCACAAGAACTGTCTTAGCGAAAGGCTTCTTGAGGGGAAAGCTGTAACACTGTGAGATGATTTCACAGAACACAAAGAAGTTTCTCAGAAAGCTTCTTTCTCTTTGTTACCGGAGGATATTTCCTTTGGCCCTATAGTCTTCAAAGGGATCCGAAATATCTGTTCTCAGATTCCACAGAAATAAGGCTAGCAAAGAGATCCACGAAATACAGATGTAACTCTGTGAGTGGAAGTCAGAGAACACTAAGCGGTTTCTCAGAAAGCTTCTTTCCAGATTTCATCTGAGGATATTTCCTTTTTCACCATAGCCGTCTATGAGCTTCCAAATATCACTTTGCCAATTCCACAAGAACTGCCTAACCGAAAGGCTTCTTGAGGGGAAAGCTGTAACTCTGTGAGATGATTTCACAGAACATAAAGAAGTTTCTCAGAAAGATTCTTTCTCTTTGTTACCGGAGGATATTTCCTTTGGCCCTATAGTCTTCAAAGGGATCCGAAATATCTGTTCTCAGGTTCCACAGAAATAAGGCTAGCAAAGAGATTCACGAAATACAGATGTAACTCTGTGAGATGAATTAACAGAACACTAAGCAGTTTCTCAGAAACCTTCTTTCCAGATTTCATCTGAGGATATTGCCTTTTTCACCATAGCCCTCTATGGGCTTCCAAGTATCAGTTTGCCAATTCCACAAGAACTGTCTTAGCGAAAGGCTTCTTGAGGGGAAAGCTGTAACTCTGTGAGATGATTTCCCAGAACACAAAGAAGTATCTCAGAAAGCTTCTTTCTCTTTGTTATCGGAGGATATTTCCTTTGGCCCTATAGTCTTCAAAGGGATCCGAAATATCTATTCTCAGATTCCACAGAAATAAGGCTAGCAAAGAGATCCACGAAATACAGATGTAACTCTGTGAGATGAATTAACAGAACACTAAGCAGTTTCTCAGAAAGCTTCTTTCCATATTTCATCTGAGGATATTTCCTTTTTCACCATAGCCCTCTATGGGCTTCCAAATATCACTTCGCCAATTCCACAAGAACTGTCTTAGCGAAAGACTTCTTGAGGGGAAAGCTGTAACTCTGTGAGATGATTTCACAGAACACAAAGAAGTTTCTCAGAAAGCTTCTTTCTCTTTGTTAACGGAGGATATTTCCTTTGGCCCTATAGTCTTCAAAGGGATAAGCAATATCTGTTCTCAGATTGCACAGAAATAAGGCTAGCAAAGAGATCCACGAAATACAGATGTAACTCTGTGAGATGAATTAACAGAACACTAAGCAGTTTCTCAGAAAGCTTCTTTCCAGATTTCATCTGAGGATATTTCCTTTTTCACCAAAGCCCTGTATGGGCTTCCAAATATCACTTTGCCAATTCCACAAGAACTGTCTTAGCGAAAGGCTTCTTGAGGGGAAAGATGTAACTCTGTGAGATGATTTCACAGAACACAAAGAAGTTTCTCAGAAAGCTTCTTTCTCTTTGTTATCGGAGGATATTTCCTTTGGCCCAATAGTGTTCAACGGGATCCGAAATATCTGTTCTCAGATTCCACAGAAATCAGGCTAGCAAACAGATCCACGAAATACAGATATAACTCTGTGAGATGAAATAACAGAACACTAAGCAGTTTCTCAGAAAGCTTCTTTCCAGATTGCATCTGAGGGTATATCCTTTTTCAACATAGCCCTCTACGGGCTTCCAAATATCACATTGCCAATTCCACAAGAACTGTCTTAGAGAAAGGCTTCTTGAGGGGAAAGCTGTAACTTTGTGAGACGATTTCACAGAACACAAAGAAGTTTCTCAGAAAGCTTCTTTCTCTTTGTTATCGGAGGATTTTCCCTTTGCCCCTATAGTCTTCAAAGGAATCCGAAATATCTGTTCTCAGATTCCACAGAAATAAGGCTAGCAAAGAGATCCACGAAATAGAGATGTAACTCTGTGAGTGGAAGTCAGAGAACACTAAGCGGTTTCTCAGAAAGCTTCTTTCCAGATTTCATCTGATTATATTTACTTTTTCACTATAGCCCTCTATGGGCTTCCAAATATCACTTTGCCAATTCCACAAGAACTGTCTTAGAGAAAGGCTTCTTGAGGGGATAGCTGTAACTCTGTGAGATGATTTCACAGAACACAAAGAAGTTTCTCAGAAAGCTTCTTTCTCTTTGTTATCGGATGATATTTCCTTTGGCCCTATAGTCTTCAAAGGGATCCGAAATATCTGTTCTCAGGTTCCACAGAAATAAGGCTAGCAAAGAGATCCACGAAATACAGATGTAACTCTGTGAGTGGAAGTCAGAGAACACTAAGCGGTTTCTCAGAAAGCTTCTTTCCAGATTTCATCTGAGGATATTTCCTTTTTCACCATATCCCTCTAAGGGCTTCCAAATATCACTTTGCCAATTCCACAAGAACTGTCTTACCGAAAGGCTTCTTGAGGGAAAAGCTGTAACTCTGTGAGATGATTTCACAGAACACAAAGAAGTTTCTCAGAAAGCTTCTTTCTCTTTGTTATCAGAGGATATTTCCTTTGGCCCTGTAGTCTTCAAAGGGATCCGAAATATCTGTTCTCAGATTCCACAGAAATAAGGCTAGCGAAGAGATCCAGGAAATACAGATGTAACTCTGTGAGATGAATTAACAGAACACTAAGCAGTTTCTCAGAAAGCTTCTTTCCAGATTTCATCTGAGGATATTTCCTTTTTCACCATAGCCCACTATGGGCTTCCAAATATCACTTTGCCAATTCCACAAGAACTTTCTTAGCGAAAGGCTTCTTGAGGGGAAAGCTGTAACACTGTGAGATGATTTCACAGAACACAAAGAAGTTTCTCAGAAAGCTTCTTTCTCTTTTTTTTCGGAGGATATTTCCTTTGGCCCTCTAGTCTTCAAAGGGATCCGAAATATCTGTTCTCAGATTCCATAGAAATAAGGCCAGCAAACAGATCCACGAAATACAGATGTAACTCTGTGAGCTGAAATAACAGAACACTAAGCAGTTTCTCAGAAAGCTTCTTTCCAGATTTCATCTGAGGATATTTCCATTTTCACCATAGCCTTCTATGGGCTTCCAAATATCACTTTGCAAATTCCACAAGAACTGTCTTAGCGAAAGGCTTCTTGAGGGGAAAGCTGTAACACTGTGAGATGATTTCACAGAACACAAAGAAGTTTCTCAGAAAGCTTCTTTCTCTTTGTTACCGGAGGATATTTCCTTTGGCCCTATATTCTTCAAAGGGATCCGAAATATCTGTTCTCAGATTCCACAGAAATAAGGCTAGCAAAGAGATCCACGAAATACAGATGTAACTCTGTGAGATGAATTAACAGAACACTAAGCAGTTTCTCAGAAAGCTTCTTTCCAGATTTCATCTGAGGATATTTCCTTTTTCACCATAACCCTCTATGGGATTCCCAATATCACTTCGCCAATTCCACAAGAACTGTCTTAGCGAAAGACTTCTTGAGGGCAAAGCTGTAACTCTGTGAGATGATTTCACAGAACACAAAGAAGTTTCTCAGAAAGCTTCTTTCTCTTTGTTAACGGAGGATATTTCCCTTGGCCCTATAGTCTTCAAAGGGATCCGAAATATCTGTTCTCAGATTCCACAGAAATAAGGCTAGCAAAGAGATCCACGAAATACAGATGTAACTCTGTGAGATGAATTAACAGAACACTAAGCAGTTTCTCAGAAAGCTTCTTTCCAGATTTCATCTGAGGATATTTCCTGTGTCACCATAGTCCACTTTGGGCTTCCTAATATCACTTTGCCAGTTCCACAAGAACTGTCTTAGCGAAAGGCTTCTTGAGGGGAAAGCTGTAACTCTGTGAGATGATTTCACAGAACACAAAGAAGTTTCTCAGAAAGCTTCTTTCTCTTTGTTAACGGAGGATATTACCTTTGGCCCTATAGTCTTCAAAGGGATCCGAAATATCTGTTCTCAGATTCCACAGAAATAAGGCTAGCAAAGAGATCCACGAAATACAGAGGTAACTCTGTGAGATGAATTAACAGAACACTAAGCAGTTTCTCAGAAAGCTTCTTTCCAGATTTCATCTGAGGATATTTCCTTTTTCACCATAGCCCTCTATGGGATTCCAAATATCACTTTGCCAATTCCACAAGAACTGTCTTAGCGAAAGGCTTCTTGAGGGGAAAGCTGTAACTCTGTGAGATGATTTCACAGAACACAAAGAAGTTTCTCAGAAAGCTTCTTTCTCTTTGTTATCGGAGGATATTTCCTTTGGCCCTACAGTCTTCAAAGGGATCCGAAATATCTGTTCTCAGATTCCACAGAAATAAGGCTAGCAAAGAGATCCACGAAATACAGATGTAACTCTGTGAGATGAATTAACAGAACACTAAGCAGTTTCTCAGAAAGCTTCTTTCCAGATTTCATCTGAGGATATTTCCTTTGTCACCATAGTCCACTATGGGCTTCCAAATATCACTTTGCCAATTCCACAAGAACTGTCTTATCGAAAGGCTTCTTGAGGGGTAAGCTGTAACTCTGTGAGATGATTTCACAGAACACAAAGATGTTTCTCAGAAAGCTTCTTTCTCTTTGTTAACGGAGGATATTACCTTTGGCCCTATAGTCTTCAAAGGGATCCGAAATATCTGTTCTCAGATTCCACAGAAATAAGGCTAGCAAAGAGATCCACGAAATACAGAGGTAACTCTGTGAGATGAGTTAACAGAACACTAAGCAGTTTCTCAGAAAGCTTCTTTCCAGATTTCATCTGAGGATATTTCCTTTTTCATGATAGCCCTCTATGGGCTTCCAAATATCACTTTGCCAATTCCACAAGAACTGTCTTAGCGAAAGGCTTCTTGAGGGGAAAGCTGTAACTCTG
This sequence comes from Macaca mulatta, assembly GCF_049350105.2. Lineage (NCBI taxonomy): Eukaryota > Metazoa > Chordata > Mammalia > Primates > Cercopithecidae > Macaca > Macaca mulatta. The sequence goes on along the minus strand of NC_133407.1, from coordinate 68,878,951 downwards.
TTAGATGATTTCACAGAACACAAAGAAGTTTCTCAGAAAGCTTCTTTCTCTTTGTTAACAGAGGATATTTCCTTTGGCCCTATAGTCTTCAAAGGGATCCGAAATATCTGTTCTCAGATTCCACAGAAATAAGGCTAGCAAAGAGATCCACGAAATACAGAGGTAACTCTGTGAGATGAGTTAACAGAACACTAAGCAGTTTCTCAGAAAGCTTCTTTCCAGATTTCATCTGAGGATATTTCCTTTTTCATGATAGCCCTCTATGGGCTTCCAAATATCACTTTGCCAATTCCACAAGAACTGTCTTAGCGAAAGGCTTCTTGAGGGGGAAAGCTGTAACTCTGTGAGATGATTTCACAAAACACAAAGAAGTTTCTCAGAAAGCTTCTTTCTCTTTGTTATCGGAGGATATTTCCTTTGGCCCTGTAGTCTTCAAAGGGATCCGAAACATCTGTTCTCAGATTCCACAGAAATAAGGCTAGCAAAGAGATCCACGAAATACAGATGTAACTCTGTGAGATGAATAAACAGAACACTAAGCAGTTTCTCAGAAAGCTTCTTTCCAGATTTCGTGTCAGGATATTTCCTTTTTCACCATAGCCCTCTATGGGCTTCCAAATATCACTTTGCCAAATCCACAAGAACTGTCTTAGCGAAAGGCTTCTTGAGGGGAAAGCTGTAACTCTGTTGGATGATTTCACAGAACACAAAGAAGATTCTCAGAAAGCTTCTTTCTCTTTGTTATCGGAAGATATTTCCTTTGGCCCAATAGTCTTCAAAGGGATCCGAAATATCTGTTCTCAGATTCCACAGAAATAAGGCAAGCAAAGAGATCCACGAAATACAGATGTAACTCTGTGAGATGAAATAAGAGAACACTAAGCAGTTTCTCAGAAAGCTTCTTTCCAGATTTCATCTGAGGATATTTCCTTTTTCACCATAGCCTTCTATGGGCTTCCAAATATCACTTTGCAAATTCCACAAGAACTGTCTTAGCGAAAGGCTTCTTGAGGGGAAAGCTGTAACTCTGTGAGATGATTTCACAGAACACAAAGAAGATTCTCAGAAAGCTTCTTTCTCTTTCTTATCGGAGGATATTTCCTTTGGCCCAATAGTCTTCAAAGGGATCCGAAATATCTGTTCTCAGATTCCACAGAAATAAGGCTAGCAAACAGATCCACGAAATACAGATGTAACTCTGTGAGATGAAATAACAGAACTCTAAGCAGTTTCTCAGAAAGCTTCTTTACAGATTTCATCTGAGGATATTTCCTTTTTCACCATAGCCTTCTATGGGCTTCCAAATATCACTTTGCCAATTCCACAAGAACTGTCTTAGCGAAAGGCTTCTTGAGGGGAAAGCTGTAACTCTGTGAGATGCTTTCACAGAACACAAAGAAGTTTCTCAGAAAGCTTCTTTCTCTTTGTTACCGGAGGATATTTCCTTTGGCCCTATAGTCTTCAAAGGGATCCGAAATATCTGTTCTCAGATTCCATAGAAATAAGGCTAGCAAAGAGATCCACCAAATATAGATGTAACTCTGTGAGGGGAAGACAGAGAACACTAAGCGGTTTCTCAGAAAGCTTCTTTCCAGATTTCATCTTAGGATATTTCCCTTTTAACCATAGCCCTCTATGGGCTTCCAAATATCACTTTCCCAATTCCACAAGAACTGTCTTAGCGAAAGGCTTCTTGAGGGGAAAGCTGTAACTCTGTTAGATGATTTCACAGAACACAAAGAAGTTTCTCAGAAAGCTTCTTTGTCTTTGTTATCGGAGGATATTTCCTTTGGCCCTATAGTCTTCAAAGGGATCCGAAATATCTGTTCTCAGATTCCACAGAAATAAGGCTAGCAAAGAGATCCACGAAATACAGATGTAACTCTGTGAGATGAATTAACAGAACACTAATCAGTTTCTCAGAAAGCTTCTTTCCAGATTTCATCTGAGGATATTTCCTTTGTCACCATAGTCCACTATGGGCTTCCCAATATCACTGTGCCAATTCCACAAGGACTGTCTTAGCGAAAGTCTTCTAGAGGGGAAAGCTGTAACTTTGTGAGATGATTTCACAGAACACAAAGAAATTTCCCAGAAAGCTTCTAACTCTTTGTTATCGTAGGATTTTCCCTTTGCCCCTATAGTCTTCAAAGGGATCCGAAATATCTGTTCTCAGATTCCACAGAAATAAGGCTAGCAAAGAGATCCACGAAATACAGATGTAACTCTGTGAGATGAATTAACAGAACACTAAGCAGTTTCTCAGAAAGTTTCTTTCCAGATTTCATCTGAGGATATTTCCTTTTTCACAATAGCCTTCTTTGGGCTTCCAAATATCACTTTGCCAATTTCACAAGAACTGTCTTAGCGAAAGGCTTCTTGAGGGGAAAGCTGTAACTCTGTGAGATGATTTCACAGAACACAAAGAAGTTTCTCTGAAAGCTTCTTTCTCTTTGTTATCGGAGGATATTTCCTTTGGCCCTATAGTCTTCAAAGGGATCCGAAACATCTGTTCTCAGATTCCAGAGAAATAAGGCTAGCAAAGAGATCCACGAAATACAGATGTAACTCTGTGAGATGAATTTACAGAACACTAAGCAGTTTCTCCGAAAGATTCTTTCCAGATTTCATCTGAGGATATTTCCTTTTTCCCCATAGCCCTCTACGGGCTTCCAAATATCACTTTGCCAATTCCACAAGAACTGTCTTAGCGAAAGGCTTCTTGAGGGGAAAGATGTAACTCTGAGAGATGATTTCAGAGAACACAAAGAAGTTTCTCAGAAAGCTTCTTTCTCTTTGTTACCGGAGGATATTTCCTTTGGCCCTATAGTTTTCAAAGGGATCCGAAATATCTGTTCTCAGATTCCATAGAAATAAGACTAGCAAAGAGATCCACGAAATACAGGTGTAACTCTGTGAGTGGAAGTCAGAGAACACTAAGCGGTTTCTCAGAAAGCTTCTTTCCAGATTTCATCTTAGGATATTTCCCTTTTCACCATAGGACTCTATGGGCTTCCAAATATCACTTTGCCAATTCCACAAGAACTGTCTTAGCGAAAGGCTTCTTGAGGGGAAAGCTGTAACTCTGTGAGATGATTTCACAGAACACAAAGAAGTTTCTCAGAAAGCTTCTTTCTCTTTGTTATCGGAGGATATTTCCTTTGGCCCTATAGTCTTCAAAGGGATCCGAAATATCTGTTCTCAGATTCCACAGAAATAAGGCTAGCAAAGAGATTCACGAAATACAGATGTAACTCTGTGAGATGAATTAACAGAACACTAAGCAGTTTCTCAGAAAGCTTCTTTCCAGATTTCATCTGAGGATATTTCCTTTGTCACCATAGTCCACTATGGGCTTCCCAATATCACTTTGCCAATTCCACAAGGACTGTTTTAGCGAAAGGCTTCTAGGGGGAAAGCTGTAACTTTGTGAGATGATTTCACAGAACACAAAGAAATTTCTCAGAAAGCTTCTTTCTCTTTGTTATCGTAGGATTTTCCCTTTGCCCCTATAGTCTTCAAAGGGATCCGAAATATCTGTTCTCAGATTCCACAGAAATAAGGCTAGCAAAGAGATCCACGAAATACAGATGTAACTCTGTGAGACGAATTAACAGAACACTAAGCAGTTTCTCAGAAAGTTTCTTTCCAGATTTCATCTGAGGATATTTCCTTTTTCACCATAGCCTTCTTTGGGCTTCCAAATATCACTTTGCCAATTCCACAAGAACTGTCTTAGCGAAAGGCTTCTTGAGGGGAAAGCTGTAACTCTGTGAGATGATTTCACAGAACACAAAGAAGTTTCTCAGAAAGCTTCTTTCTCTTTGTTATCGGAGGATATTTCCTTTGGCCCTATAGTCTTCAAAGGGATACGAAATATCTGTTCTCAGATTCCACAGAAATAAGACTAGCAAACAGATCCACGAAATACAGATGTAACTCTGTGAGATGAAATAACAGAACACTAAGCAGTTTCTCAGAAAGCTTCTTTCCAGATTTCATCTGAGGATATTTCCTTTTTCACCATAGCCTTCTATGGGCTTCCAAATATCACTTTTCAAATTCCACAAGAACTGTCTTAGCGAAAGGCTTCTTGAGGGGAAAGCTGTAACTCTGTGAGATGATTTCACAGAACACAAAGAAGTTTCTCAGAAAGCTTATTTCTCTTTGTTACCAGAGGATATTCCCTTTCGCCCTATAGTCTTCAAAGGGATGCGAAATATCTGTTCTCAGATTCAACAGAAATAAGGCTAGCAAAGAGATCCATGAAACACAGATGTAACTCTGTGACTGGAAGTCAGAGAACACTAAGCGGTTTCTCAGAAAGCTTCTTTCCAGATTTCATCTGAGGATATTTCCTTTTTCACCATAGCCCTCTATGGGCTTCCAAATATCACTTTGCCAATTCCACAAGAACTGTCTTAGCGAAAGGCTTCTTGAGGCGAAAGATGTAACTCTGTGAGATGATTTCACAGAACACAAACAAGTTTCTCAGAAAGCTTCTTTCTCTTTGTTATCGGAGGATATTTCCTTTGGCCCTATAGTCTTCAAAGGGATCCGAAATATCTGTTCTCAGATTCCACAGAAATCAGGCTAGCAAACAGATCCACGAAATACAGATGTAACTCTGTGAGATGAAATAACAGAACACTAAGCAGTTTCTCAGAAAGCTTCTTTCCAGATTTCATCTGAGGATATTTCCTTTTTCACCATAGCCCTCTATGGGCTTCCAAATATCACTTTGCCAATTCCACAAGAACTGTCTTAGCGAAAGGCTTCTTGAGGGGAAAGCTGTAACTCTGAGAGATGATTTCACAGAACACAAAGAAGTTTCTCAGAAAGCTTCTTTCTCTTTGTTATCGGAGGATATTTCCTTTGGCCCTATAGTCTTCAAAGGGATCCGAAATATCTGTTCTCAGATTCCACAGAAATAAGGCTAGCAAAGAGATCCACGAAATACAGATGTAACTCTGTGAGATGAAATAACAGAACACTAAGCAGTTTCTCAGAAAGCTTCTTTCCAGATTTCATCTGAGGATATTTCCTTTTTCACCATAGCCTTCTTTGGGCTTCCAAATATCACTTTGCCAATTCCACAAGAACTGTCTTAGCGAAAGGCTTCTTGAGGGGAAAGCTGTAACTCTGTGAGATGATTTCACAGAACACAAAGAAGTTTCTCAGAAAGCTTCTTTCTCTTTGTTATCGGAGGATATTTCCTTTGGCCCTATAGTCTTCAAAGGGATACGAAATATCTGTTCTCAGATTCCACAGAAATAAGGCTAGCAAAGAGATCCACGAAATACAGATGTAACTCTGTGACTGGAAGTCAGAGAACACTAAGCGTTTCTCAGAAAGCTTCTTTCCAGATTTCCTCTGAGGATATTCCCTTTTTCACCATAGCCCTCTATGGGCTTCCAAATATCACTTTGCCAATTCCACAAGAACTGTCTTAGCGAAAGGCTTCTTGAGGGGAAAGCTGTAACTCTGTTACATGATTTCAGAGAACACAAAGAAGTTTCTCAGAAAGCTTCTTTCTTTTTGTTATCGGAGGATATTTCCTTAGGCCCTATAGTCTTCAAAGGGATCCGAAATATCTGTTCTCAGATTCCAGAGAAATAAGGCTAGCAAAGAGATCCACGAAATACAGATGTAACTCTGTGAGATGAATTAACAGAACACTAAGCAGTTTCTCAGAAACCTTCTTTCCAGATTTCATCTGAGGATATTTCCTTTTTCACCTTAGCCCTCTATGGGCTTCCAAATATCACTTTGCCAATTCCACAAGAACTGTCTTAGCGAAAGGCTTCTTGACGGGAAAGCTGTAACTCTGTGAGATGATTTCACAGAACACAAAGAAGTATCTCAGAAAGCTTCTTTCTCTTTGTTATCGGAGGATATTTCCTTTGGCCCTATAGTCTTCAAAGGGATCCGAAATATCTGTTCTCAGATTCCACAGAAATAAGGCTAGCAAACAGATCCACGAAATACAGATGTAACTCTGTGAGATGAAATAACAGAACACTAAGCAGTTTCTCAGAAAGCTTCTTTCCAGATTTCATCAGAGGATCTTTCCTTTTTCACCATAGCCTTCTATGGGCTTCCAAATATCACTTTGCCAATTCCACAAGAACAGTCTTAGCGAAAGGCTTCTTGAGGGGAAAGCTGTAACTCTGTGAGATGCTTTCACAGAACACAAAGAAGTTTCTCAGAAAGCTTCTTTCTCTTTGTTACCGGAGGATATTTCCTTTGGCCCTATAGTCTTCAAAGGGATCCGAAATATCTGTTCTCAGATTCCATAGAAATAAGGCTAGCAAAGAGATCCACGAAATACAGGTGTAACTCTGTGAGTGGAAGTCAGAGAACACTAAGCGGTTTCTCAGAAAGCTTCTTTACAGATTTCATCTTAGGATATTTCCCTTTTCACCATAGCCCTCTATGGGCTTCCAAATATCACTTTGCCAATTCCACAAGAACTGTCTTAGCGAAAGGCTTCTTGAGGGGAAAGCTGTAACTCTGTGAGATGATTTCACAGAACACAAAGAAGTTTCTCAGAAAGCTTCTTTCTCTTTGTTACCAGAGGATATTCCCTTTGGCCCTATAGTCTTCAAAGGGATCCGAAATATCTGTTCTCAGATTCCACAGAAATAAGGCTAGCAAAGAGATCCACGAAATACAGATGTAACTCTGTGAGATGAATTAACAGAACACTAAGCAGTTTCTCAGAAAGCTTCTTTCCAGATTTCATCTGAGGATATTTCCTTTGTCACCATAGTCCACTATGGGCTTCCCAATATCACTTTGCCAATTCCACAAGGACTGTCTTAGCGAAAGGCTTCTAGGGCGAAAGCTGTAACTTTGTGAGATGATTTCACAGAACACAAAGAAATTTCTCAGAAAGCTTCTTTCTCTTTGTTATCGTAGGATTTTCCCTTTGCCCCTATAGTCTTCAAAGGGATCCGAAATATCTGTTCTCAGATTCCACAGAAATAAGGCTAGCAAAGAGATCCACGAAATACAGATGTAACTCTGTGAGATGAATTAACAGAACACTAAGCAGTTTCTCAGAAAGTTTCTTTCCAGATTTCATCTGAGGATATTTCCTTTTTCACCATAGCCTTCTTTGGGCTTCCAAATATCACTTTGCCAATTCCACAAGAACTGTCTTAGCGAAAGGCTTCTTGAGGGGAAATCTGTAACTCTGTGAGATGATTTCACAGAACACAAAGAAGTTTCTCAGAAAGCTTCTTTCTCTTTGTTATCGGAGGATATTTCCTTCGGCCCTATAGTCTTCAAAGGGATCCGAAATGTCTGTTCTCAGATTCCATAGAAATAAGGCTAGCAAAGAGATCCACGAAATACAGGTGTAACTCTGTGAGTGGAGGTCAGAGAACACTAAGCGGTTTCTCAGAAAGCTTCTTTCCAGATTTCATCTGAGGATATTTCCCTTTTCACCATAGCCCTCTAGGGGTTCCCAATATCACTTTGCCAATTCCACAAGAACTGTCTTAGCAAAAGGCTTCTTGAGGGGAAAGCTGTCACTCTGTGAGATGATTTCACAGAACACAAAGAAGTTTCTCAGAAAGCTTCTTTCTCTTTGTTATCGGAGGATATTTCCTTTGGCCCTATAGTCTTCAAAGGGATCCGAAATATCTGTTCTCAGATTCCACAGAAATAAGGCTAGCAAAGAGATCCACGAAATACAGATGTAACTCTGTGAGATGAATTAACAGAACACTAAGCAGTTTCTCAGAAACCTTCTTTCCAGATTTCATCTGAGGATATTTCCTTTTTCACCATAGCCCTCTACGGGCTTCCAAATATCACTTTGCCAATTCCACAAGAACTGTCTTAGCGAAAGGCTTCTTGAGGGGAATGATGTAACTCTGAGAGATGATTTCAGAGAACACAAAGAAGTTTCTCAGAAAGCTTCTTTCTCTTTGTTATCGGAGGATATATCCTTTGGCCCTATAGTCTTCAAAGGGATCTGAAATATCTGTTCTCAGATTCCACAGAAATAAGGCTAGCAAACAGATCCACGAAATACAGATGTAACTCTGTGAGATGAAATAACAGAACACTAAGCATTTTCTCAGAAAGCTTCTTTCCAGATTACATCTTAGGTTATTTCCTTTTTCACCATAGCCTTCTAAGGGCTTCCAAATATCACTTTGTAAATTCCGCAAGAACTGTCTTAGCGAAAGGCTTCTTGAGGGGAAAGCTGCAACTCGGTGAGATGATTTCACAGAACACAAAGAAGTATCTCAGAAAGCTTCTTTCTCTTTGTTATCGGAGGATATTTCCTTCGGCCCTATAGTCTTCAAAGGGATCCGAAATATCTGTTCTCAGATTCCACAGAAATAAGGCTAGCAAGGAGATCCACGAAATACAGATGTAACTCTGTGAGATGAATTAACAGAACACTAAGCAGTTTCTCAGAAAGCTTCTTTCCAGATTTCATCTGAGGATATTTCCTTTTTCACCATAGCCCTCTATGGGCTTCCCAATATCACTTTGCCAATTCCACAAGAACTGTCTTAGCGAAAGGCTTCTTGAGGGGAATGCTGTAACTCTGTGAGATGATTTCAGAGAACACAAAGAAGTTTCTCAGAAAGCTTCTTTCTCTTTGTTTCCGGAGGATATTTCCTTTGGCCCTATAGTCTTCAAAGGGATCCGAAATATCTGTTCTCAGATTCCACAGAAATAAGGCTAGCAAAGAGATCCACGAAATAGAGATGTAACTCTGTGAGAGGAAGTCAGAGAACACTAAGCGGTTTCTCAGAAATCTTCTTTCCAGATTTCATCTGAGGATATTTCCTTTTTCACCATAGCCCTCTATGGGCTTCCAAATATCACTTTGCAAATTCCACAAGAACTGTCTTAGCGAAAGGCTTCTTGAGGGGAAAGCTGTAGCTCTGTGAGATGATTTCACAGAACACAAAGAAGTTTCTCAGAAAGCTTCTTTCTCTTTGTTTCTGGAGGATATTTCCTTTGGCCCTATAGTCTTCAAAGGGATCCGAAATATCTGTTCTCAGATTCCACAGAAATAAGGCTAGCAAAGAGATCCACGAAATACAAATGTAACTCTGTGAGTGGAAGTCAGAGAACACTAAGCGGTTTCTCAGAAAGCTTCTTTCCAGATTTCATCGGAGGATATTTCCTTTTTCACCATAGCCCTCTATGGGCTTCCAAATATCACTTTGCCAATTCCACAAGAACTGTCTTAGTGAAAGGCTTCTTGAGGGGAAAGCTGTAACTCTGTGAGATGATTTCACAGAACACAAAGAAGTTTCCAAGAAAGCTTCTTTCTCTTTGTTACCGGAGGATATTTCCTTTGGCCCTATAGTCTTCAAAGGGATCCGAAATATCTGTTCTCAGATTCCACAGAAATAAGGCTAGCAAAGAGATCCACGAAATACAGATGTAACTCTGTGAGTGGAAGTCAGAGAACACTAAGCGGTTTCTCAGAAAGCTTCTTTCCAGATTTCATCTGAGGATACTTCCTTTTTCACCATAGCCCTCTAGGGGCTTCCAAATATCAAATTGCCATTTCCACAAGAACTGTCTTAGAGAAAGGCTTCTTGAGGGGAATGCTGTAACTTTGTGAGATGATTTCACAGAACACAAAGAAGTTTCTCAGAAAGCTTCTTTCTCTTTGTTATCGGAGGATATTCCCTTTGCCCCTATAGTCTTCAAAGGGATCCGAAATATCTGTTCTCAGATTCCACAGAAATAAGGCTAGCAAAGAGATCCACGAAATACAGATGTAACTCTGTGAGATGAATTAACAGAACACTAAGCAGTTTCTCAGAAAGCTTCTTTCCAGATTTCGTGTGAGGATATTTCCTTTTTCACCATAGCCCTCTATGGGCTTCCAAATATCACTTTGCCAATTCCACAAGAACTGTCTTAGCGAAAGGCTTCTTTAGGGGAAAGCTGTAACTCTGTGAGGCGATTTCACAGAACACAAAGAAGTTTCTCAGAAAGCTTCTTTCTCTTTGTTATCGGCGGATATTTCCTTAGGCCCTATAGTCTTCAAAGGGATCCGAAACATCTGTTCTCAGATTCCAGAGAAATAAGGCTAGCAAAGAGATCCACGAAATACAGATGTAACTCTGTGAGATGAATTTACAGAACACTAAGCAGTTTCTCCGAAAGCTTCTTTCCAGATTTCATCTGAGGATATTTCCTTTTTCCCCATAGCCCTCTACGGGCTTCCAAATATCACTTTGCCAATTCCACAAGAACTGTCTTAGCGAAAGGCTTCTTGAGGGGAAAGATGTAACTCTGAGAGAAGATTTCAGAGAACACAAAGAAGTTTCTCAGAAAGCTTCTTTCTCTTTGTTACCGGAGGATATTTCCTTTGGCCCTATAGTCTTCAAAGGGATCCGAAATATCTGTTCTCAGATTCCATAGAAATAAGGCTAGCAAAGAGATCCACGAAATACAGGTGTAACTCTGTGAGTGGAAGTCAGAGAACACTAAGCGGTTTCTCAGAAAGCTTCTTTCCAGATTTCATCTTAGGATATTTCCCTTTTCACCATAGCCCTCTATGGGCTTCCAAATATCACTTTGCCAATTCCATAAGAACTGTCTTAGCGAAAGGCTTCTTGAGGGGAAAGCTGTAACTCTGTTAGATGATTTCACAGAACACAAAGAAGTTTCTCAGAAAGCTTCTTTCTCATTGTTATCGGAGGATATTTCCTTTGGCCCTATAGTCTTCAAAGGGATCCGAAATATCTGTTCTCAGATTCCACAGAAATAAGGCTAGCAAAGAGATCCACGAAATACAGATGTAACTCTGTGAGATGAATTAACAGAACACTAAGCAGTTTCTCAGAAAGCTTCTTTCCAGATTTCATCTGAGGATATTTCCTTTGTCACCATAGTCCACTATGGGCTTCCCAATATCACTTTGCCAATTCCACAAGGACTGTCTTAGCGAAAGGCTTCTAGGGGGAAAGCTGTAACTTTGTGAGATGATTTCACAGAACACAAAGAAATTTCTCAGAAAGCTTCTTTCTCTTTGTTATCGTAAGATTTTCCCTTTGCCCCTATAGTCTTCAAAGGGATCCGAAATATCTGTTCTCAGATTCCACAGAAATAAGGCTAGCAAAGAGATCCACGAAATACAGATGTAACTCTGTGAGATGAAATAACAGAACACTAAGCATTTTCTCAGAAAGCTTCTTTCCAGATTTCATCTGAGGATATTTCCTTTTTCACCATAGCCTTCTATGGGCTTCCAAATATCACTTTTCAAATTCCACAAGAACTGTCTTAGCGAAAGGCTTCTTGAGGGGAAAGCTGTAACTCTGTGACATGATTTCACAGAACACAAAGAAGTTTCTCAGAAAGCTTCTTTCTCTTTGTTAACAGAGGATATTCCCTTTGGCCCTATAGTCTTCAAAGGGATCCGAAATATCTGTTCTCAGATTCAACAGAAATAAGGCTAGCAAAGAGATCCATGAAATACAGATGTAACTCTGTGATTGGAAGTCAGAGAACACTAAGCGGTTTCTCAGAAAGCTTCTTTCCAGATTTCATCTGAGGATATTTCCTTTTTCACCGTAGCCCTCTATGGGCTTCCAAATATCACTTTGCCAATTCCACAAGAACTGTCTTAGCGAAAGGCTTCTTGAGGGGAAAGCTGTAACTCTGTGAGATGATTTCACAGAACACAAAGAAGTTTCTCAGAAAGCTTCTTTCTCTTTGTTATCGGAGAATATTTCCTTTGGCCCAATAGTCTTCAAAGGGATCCGAAATATCTGTTCTCAGATTCCACAGAAATCAGGCTAGCAAACAGATCCAAGAAATACAGATGTAACTCTGTGAGATGAAATAACAGAACACTAAGCAGTTTCTCAGAAAGCTTCTTTCCAGATTTCATCTGAGGATATTTCCTTTTTCACCATAGCCCTCTATGGGCTTCCAATTATCACTTTGCCAATTCCACAAGAACTGTCTTAGCGAAAGCCTTCTTGAGGGGAAAGCTGTAACTCTGAGAGATGATTTCACAGAACACAAAGAAGCTTCTCAGAAAGCTTCTTTCTCTTTGTTATCGGAGGATATTTCCTTTGGCCCTATAGTCTTCAAAGGGATCCGAAATATCTGTTCTCAGATTCCACAGAAATAAGGCTAGCAAAGAGATCCACGAAATACAGATGTAACTCTGTGAGATGAAATAACAGAACACTAAGCAGTTTCTCAGAAAGCTTCTTTCCAGATTTCATCTGAGGATATTTCCTTTGTCACCATAGCCTTCTATGGGCTTCCAAATATCACTTTGCAAATTCCACAAGAACTGTTTTAACGAAAGGCTTCTAGGGGGAAAGCTGTAACTCTGTGAGATGATTTCAGAGAACACAAAGAAGTTTCTCAGAAAGCTTCTTTCTCTTTGTTACCGGAGGATATTTCCTTTGGCCCTATAGTCTTCAAAGGGATCCGAAATATCTGTTCTCAGATTCCACAGAAATAAGGCTAGCAAAGAGATCCACGAAATACAGATGTAACTCTGTGAGATGAATTAACAGAACACTACGCAGTTTCTCAGAAAGCTTCTTTCCAGATTTCATCTGAGGATATTTCCTTTGTCACCATAGTCCACTATGGGCTTCCCAATATCACTTTGCCAATTCCACAAGGACTGTCTTAGCGAAAGGCTTCTAGGGGGAAAGCTGTAACTTTGTGAGATGATTTCACAGAACACAAAGAAATTTCTCAGAAAGCTTCTTTCTCTTTGTTATCGTAGGATTTTCCCTTTGCCCCTATAGTCTTCAAAGGGATCCGAAATATCTGTTCTCAGATTCCACAGAAATAAGGCTAGCAAAGAGATCCACGAAATACAGATGTAACTCTGTGAGATGAATTAACATAACACTAAGCAGTTTCTCAGAAAGTTTCTTTCCAGATTTCATCTGAGGATATTTCCTTTTTCACCATAGCCTTCTTTGGGCTTCCAAATATCACTTTGCCAATTCCACAAGAACTGTCTTAGCGAAAGGCTTCTTGAGAGGAAATCTGTAACTCTGAGAGATGATTTCAGAGAACAGAAAGAAGTTTCTCAGAAAGCTTCTTTCTCTTTGTTATCGGAGGATATTTCCTTTGGCCCTATAGTCTTCAAAGGGATCCGAAATATCTGTTCTCAGATTCCACAGAAATAAGGCTAGCAAACAGATCCACGAAATACAGATGTAACTCTGTGAGATGAAATAACAGAACACTAAGCATTTTCTCAGAAAGCTTCTTTCCAGATTTCATTTTAGGATATTTCCTTTTTCACCATAGCCTTCTAAGGGCTTCCAAATATCACTTTGTAAATTCCGCAAGAACTGTCTTAGCGAAAGGCTTCTTGAGGGGAAAGCTGCAACTCTGTGAGATGATTTCACAGAACACAAAGAAGTATCTCAGAAAGCTTCTTTCTCTGTGTTATCGGAGGATATTTCCTTCGGCCCTATAGTCTTCAAAGGGATCCGAAATATCTGTTCTCAGATTCCACAGAAATAAGGCTAGCAAAGAGATCCACGAAATACAGATGTAACTCTGTGAGATGAATTAACAGAACACTAAGCAGTTTCTCAGAAAGCTTCTTTCCAGATTTCATCTGAGGATATTTCCTTTTTCACCATAGCCCTCTATGGGCTTCCCAATATCACTTTGCCAATTCCACAAGAACTGTCTTAGCGAAAGGCTTCTTGAGGGGAAAGCTGTAACTCTGTGAGATGATTTCAGAGAACACAAAGAAGTTTCTCAGAAAGCTTCTTTCTCTTTGTTTCCGGAGGATATTTCCTTTGGCCCTATAGTCTTCAAAGGGATCCGAAATATCTGTTCTCAGATTCCACAGAAATAAGGCTAGCAAAGAGATCCACGAAATACAGATGTAACCCTGTGAGTGGAAGTCAGAGAACACTAAGCGGTTTCTCAGAAAGCTTCTTTCCAGATTTCATCTGAGGATATTTCCTTTTTCACCATAGCCTTCTATGGGCTTCCAAATATCACTTTGCCAATTCCACAAGAACAGTCTTAGCGAAAGGCTTCTTGAGGGGAAAGCTGTAACTCTGTGAGATGCTTTCACAGAACAGAGAGAAGTTTCTCAGAAAGCTTCTTTCTCTTTGTTACCGGAGGATATTTCCTTTGGCCCTATAGTCTTCAAAGGGATCCGAAATATCTGTTCTCAGATTCCATAGAAATAAGGCTAGCAAAGAGATCCACGAAATACAGGTGTAACTCTGTGAGTGGAAGTCAGAGAACACTAAGCGTTTTCTCAGAAAGCTTCTTTACAGATTTCATGTTAGGATATTTCCCTTTTCACCATAGCCCTCTATGGGCTTCCAAATATCACTTTGCCAATTCCACAAGAACTGTCTTAGCGAAAGGCTTCTTGAGGGGAAAGCTGTAACTCTGTGAGATGATTTCACAGAACACAAGGAAGTTTCTCAGAAAGCTTCTTTCTCTTTGTTATCGGAGGATATTTCCTTTGGCCCTATAGTCTTCAAAGGGATCCGAAATATCTGTTCTCAGATTCCACAGAAATAAGGCTAGCAAAGAGATCCACGAAATACAGATGTAACTCTGTGAGATGAATTAACAGAACACTACGCAGTTTCTCAGAAAGCTTCTTTCCAGATTTCATCTGAGGATATTTCCTTTGTCACCATAGTCCACTATGGGCTTCCCAATATCACTTTGCCAATTCCACAAGGACTGTCTTAGCGAAAGGCTTCTAGGGGGAAAGCTGTAACTTTGTGAGATGATTTCACAGAACACAAAGAAATTTCTCAGAAAGCTTCTTTCTCTTTGTTATCGTAGGATTTTCCCTTTGCCCCTATAGTCTTCAAAGGGATCCGAAATATCTGTTCTCAGATTCCACAGAAATAAGGCTAGCAAAGAGATCCACGAAATACAGATGTAACTCTGTGAGATGAATTAACATAACACTAAGCAGTTTCTCAGAAAGTTTCTTTCCAGATTTCATCTGAGGATATTTCCTTTTTCACCATAGCCTTCTTTGGGCTTCCAAATATCACTTTGCCAATTCCACAAGAACTGTCTTAGCGAAAGGCTTCTTGAGAGGAAATCTGTAACTCTGAGAGATGATTTCAGAGAACAGAAAGAAGTTTCTCAGAAAGCTTCTTTCTCTTTGTTATCGGAGGATATTTCCTTTGGCCCTATAGTCTTCAAAGGGATCCGAAATATCTGTTCTCAGATTCCACAGAAATAAGGCTAGCAAACAGATCCACGAAATACAGATGTAACTCTGTGAGATGAAATAACAGAACACTAAGCATTTTCTCAGAAAGCTTCTTTCCAGATTTCATTTTAGGATATTTCCTTTTTCACCATAGCCTTCTAAGGGCTTCCAAATATCACTTTGTAAATTCCGCAAGAACTGTCTTAGCGAAAGGCTTCTTGAGGGGAAAGCTGCAACTCTGTGAGATGATTTCACAGAACACAAAGAAGTATCTCAGAAAGCTTCTTTCTCTGTGTTATCGGAGGATATTTCCTTCGGCCCTATAGTCTTCAAAGGGATCCGAAATATCTGTTCTCAGATTCCACAGAAATAAGGCTAGCAAAGAGATCCACGAAATACAGATGTAACTCTGTGAGATGAATTAACAGAACACTAAGCAGTTTCTCAGAAAGCTTCTTTCCAGATTTCATCTGAGGATATTTCCTTTTTCACCATAGCCCTCTATGGGCTTCCCAATATCACTTTGCCAATTCCACAAGAACTGTCTTAGCGAAAGGCTTCTTGAGGGGAAAGCTGTAACTCTGTGAGATGATTTCAGAGAACACAAAGAAGTTTCTCAGAAAGCTTCTTTCTCTTTGTTTCCGGAGGATATTTCCTTTGGCCCTATAGTCTTCAAAGGGATCCGAAATATCTGTTCTCAGATTCCACAGAAATAAGGCTAGCAAAGAGATCCACGAAATACAGATGTAACCCTGTGAGTGGAAGTCAGAGAACACTAAGCGGTTTCTCAGAAAGCTTCTTTCCAGATTTCATCTGAGGATATTTCCTTTTTCACCATAGCCCTCTATGGGCTTCCAAATATCACTTTGCAAATTCCACAAGAACTGTCTTAGCGAAAGGCTTCTTGAGGGGAAAGCTGTAACTCTGTGAGATGATTTCACAGAACACAAAGAAGTTTCTCAGAAAGCTTCTTTCTCTTATTTCCGGAGGATATTTCCTTTGGCCCTATAGTCTTCAAAGGGATCCGAAATATCTGTTCTCAGATTCCACAGAAATAAGGCTAGCAAAGAGATCCACGAAATACAGATGTAACTCTGTGAGTGGAAGTCAGAGAACACTAAGCGGTTTCTCAGAAAGCTTCTTTCCAGATTTCATCGGAGGATATTTCCTTTTTCACCATAGCCCTCTATGGGCTTCCAAATATCACTTTGCCAATTCCACAAGAACTGTCTTAGCGAAAGGCTTCTTGAGGGGACAGCTGTAACTCTGTGAGATGATTTCACAGAACACAAAGAAGATTCTCAGAAAGCTTCTTTCTCTTTGTTACCGGAGGATATTTCCTTTGGCCCTATTGTCTTCAAAGGGATCCGAAATATCTGTTCTCAGATTCCACAGAAATAAGGCTAGCAAAGAGATCCACGAAATACAGATGTAACTCTGTGAGTGGAAGTCAGAGAACACTAAGCGGTTTCTCAGAAAGCTTCTTTCCAGATTTCATCTGAGGATACTTCCTTTTTCACCATAGCCCTCTAGGGGCTTCCAAATATCAAATTGCCATTTCCACAAGAACTGTCTTAGAGAAAGGCTTCTGTAGGGGAATGCTGTAACTTTGTGAGATGATTTCACAGAACACAAAGAAGTTTCTCAGAAAGCTTCTTTCTCTTTGTTATCGGACGATTTTCCCTTTGCACCTATAGTCTTCAAAGGGATCTGAAACATCTGTTCTCAGATTCCACAGAAATAAGGCTAGGAAAGAGATCCACGAAATACAGATATAACTCTGTGAGATGAATTAACAGAACACTAAGCAGTTTCTCAGAAAGCTTCTTTCCAGATTTCGTGTGAGGATATTTCCTTTTTCACCATAGGCCTCTACGGGCTTCCAAATATCACTTTGCCAATTCCACAAGAACTGTCTTAGCGAAAGGCTTCTTGAGGGGAAAGCTGTAACTCTGTGAGTTGATTTCACAGAACACAAAGAAGATTCTCAGAAAGCTTCTTTCTCTTTGTTTTCGGAAGATATTTCCTTTGGCCCAATAGTCTTCAAAGGGATCCGAAATATCTGTTCTCAGATTCCACAGAAATAAGGCAAGCAAAGAGATCCACGAAATACAGATGTAACTCTGTGAGATGAAATAACAGAACACTAAGCAGTTTCTCAGAAAGCTTTTTTCCAGATTTCATCTGAGGATATTTCCTTTTTCACCATAGCCTTCTATGGGCTTCCAAATATCACTTTGCAAATTCCACAAGAACTGTCTTAGCGAAAGGCTTCTTGAGGGGAAAGCTGTAACTCTGTGAGATGATTTCACAGAACACAAAGAAGATTCTCAGAAAGCTTCTTTCTCTTTGTTATCGGAGGATATTTCCTTTGGCCCAATAGTCTTCAAAGGGATCCGAAATATCTGTTCTCAGATACCACAGAAATAAGGCTAGCAAACAGATCCACGAAATACAGATGTAACTCTGTGAGATGAAATAACAGAACACTAAGCAGTTTCTCAGAAAGCTTCTTTCCAGATTTCATCTGAGGATATTTCCTTTTTCACCATAGCCTTCTATGGGCTTCCAAATATCACTTTGCCAATTCCACAAGAACTGTCTTAGCGAAAGGCTTCTTGAGGGGAAAGATGTAACTCTGAGAGATGATTTCAGAGAACACAAAGAAGTTTCTCAGAAAGCTTCTTTCTCTTTGTTATCGGAGGATATTTCCTTTCAACCTATAGTTTTCAAAGGGATCCGAAATATCTGTTCTCAGATTCCACAGAAATAAGGCTAGCAAACAGATCCTCGAAATACAGATGTAACTCTGTGAGATGAAATAACAGAACACTAAGCAGTTTCTCAGAAAGCTTCTTTCCAGATTTCATCTGAGGATATTTCCTTTTCCACCATAGCCTTCCATGGGCTTCCAAATATCACTTTTCAAATTCCACAAGAACTGTCTTAGCGAAAGGCTTCTTGAGGGGAAAGCTGTAACTCTGTGAGATGATTTCACAGAACACAAAGAAGTTTCTCAGAAAGCTTCTTTCTCTTTGTTACCAGAGGATATTTCCTTTGGCCCTATAGTCTTCAAGGGGATCCGAAATATTTGTTCTCAGATTCAACAGAAATAAGACTAGCAAAGAGATCCATGAAACACAGATGTAACTCTGTGACTGGAAGTCAGAGAACACTAAGCGGTTTCTCAGAAAGCTTCTTTCCAGATTTCATCTGAGGAAATTTCCTTTTTCACCATAGCCCTCTATGGGCTTCCAAATATCACTTGGCCAATTCCACAAGAAGTGTCTTAGCGAAAGGCTTCTTGAAGGGGAAAGCTGTAACTCTGTGAGATGATTTCACAGAACACAAAGAAGTTTCTCAGAAAGCTTCTTTCTCTTTGTTATCGGAGGATATTTCCTTTGGCCCTATAGTCTTCAAAAGGATACGAAACATCTGTTCTCAGATTCCACAGAAATAAGGCGAGCAAAGAGATCCACGAAATACCGATGTAACTCTGTGAGATGAATTAACAGAACACTAAGCAGTTTCTCAGAAAGCTTCTTTCCAGATTTCGTGTGAGGATATTTCCTTTTTCACCATAGCCCTCTATGGGCTTCCAAATATCACTTTGCCAATTCCAAAAGAACTGTCTTAGCGAAAGGCTTCTTGAGGGGGAAAGCTGTAACTCTGTGAGATGATTTCACAGAACACAAAGAAGTTTCTCAGAAAGCTTCTTTCTCTTTGTTATCGGCGGATATTTCCTTTGGCCCTATAGACTTCAAAGGGATCCGCAACATCTCTTCTCAGATTCCACAGAAATAAGGCTAGCAAACAGATCCTCGAAATACAGATGTAACTCTGTGAGATGAAATAACAGAACACTAAGCATTTTCTCAGAAAGCTTCTTTCCAGATTTCATCTGAGGATATTTCCTTTTTCACCATAGCCTCCTAAGGGCTTCCAAATATCACTTTGTAAATTCCTCAAGAACTGTCTTAGCGAAGGGGTTCTTGAGGGGAAAGCTGCAACTCTGTGAGATGATTTCACAGAACACAAAGAAGTTTCTCAGAAAGCTTCTTTCTCTTTGTTAGCGGAGGATATTTCCTTTGTCCCAATAGTCTTCAAAGGGATCCGAAATATCTGTTCTCAGATTCCACAGAAAAAAGGCTAGCAAACAGATCCACGAAATACAGATTTAACTCTGTGAGATGAAATAACAGAACACTAAGCAGTTTCTCAGAAAGCTTCTTTCCAGATTTCATCTGAGGATATTTCCTTTTTCACCATAGCCTTCTATGGGCTTCCAAATATCACTTTGCCAATTCCACAAGAACTGTCTTAGCGAAAGGCTTCTTGAGGGGAAAGCTGTAACTCTGTGAGATGCTTTCACAGAACACAAAGAAGTTTCTCAGAAAGCTTCTTTCTCTTTGTTACCGGAGGATATTTCCTTTGGCCCTATAGTCTTCAAAGGGATCCGAAATATCTGTTCTCAGATTCCATAGAAATAAGGCTAGCAAAGAGATCCACGAAATACAGATGTAACTCTGTGAGTGGAAGTCAGAGAACACTAAGCGGTTTCTCAGAAAGCTTCTTTCCAGATTTCATCTTAGGATATTTCCCTTTTCACCATAGCCCTCTATGGGCTTCCAAATATCACTTTGCAAATTCCACAAGAACTGTCTTAGCGAAAGGCTTCTTGAGGGGAAAGCGGTAACTCTGTGAGATGATTTCACAGAACACAAAGAAGTTTCTCAGAAAGCTTCTTTCTCTTTGTTATCGGAGGATATTTCCTTTGGCCCTGTAGTCTTCAAAGGGATCCGAAATATCTGTTCTCAGATTCCACAGAAATAAGGCTAGCAAAGAGATCCACGAAATACAGATGTAACTCTGTGAGATGAATTAACAGAACACTAAGCAGTTTCTCAGAAAGCTTCTTTCCAGTTTTCATCTGAGGATATTTCCTTTGTCACCATAGTCCACTATGGGCTTCCCAATATAACTTTGCCAATTCCACAAGGACTGTCTTAGCGAAAGGCTTCTATGGGGAAAGCTGTAACTCTGTGAGATGATTTCACAGAACACAAAGAAGTTTCTCAGAAAGCTTCTTTCTCTTTGTTATCGGAGGATATTTCCTTTGGCCCTATAGTCTTCAAAGGGATACGAGATATCTCTTCTCAGATTCCACAGAAATAAGACTAGCAAACAGATCCACGAAATACAGATGTAACTCTGTGAGATGAAATAACAGAACACTAAGCATTTTCTCAGAAAGCTTCTTTCCAGTTTTCATCTGAGGATATTTCCTTTTTCACCATAGCCTTCCATGGGCTTCCAAATATCACTTTTCAAATTCCACAAGAACTGTCTTAGCGAAAGGCTTCTTGAGGGGAAAGCTGTAACTCTGTGAGATGATTTCACAGAACACAAAGAAGTTTCTCAGAAAGCTTCTTTCTCTTTGTTACCAGAGGATATTTCCTTTGGCCCTATAGTCTTCAAAGGGATCCGAAATATCTGTTCTCAGATTCAACAGAAATAAGGCTAGCAAAGAGATCCATGAAACACAGATGTAACTCTGTTACTGGAAGTCAGAGAACACTAAGCGGTTTCTCAGAAAGCTTCTTTCCAGATTTTATCTGAGGATATTTCCTTTTTCACCATAGCCCTCTATGGGCTTCCAAATATCACTTTGCCAATTCCACAAGAACTGTCTTAGCGAAAGGCTTCTTGAGGGGAAAGCTGTAAGTCTGTGAGATGATTTCACAGAACACAAAGAACTTTCTCAGAAAACTTCTTTCTCTTTGTTATAGGAGGATATTTCCTTTGGCCCTATAGTCTTCAAAGGGATCCGAAATATCTGTTCTCAGATTCCACAGAAATAAGGCTAGCAAAGAGATCCACGAAATACAGATGTAATTCTGTGAGATGAATTAACAGAACACTAAGCAGTTTCTCAGAAAGCTTCTTTCCAGATTTCATCTGAAGATATTTCCTTTCTCACCATAGCCCTCTATGGGCTTCCAAATATCACTTTGCCAATTCCACAAGAACTGTCTTAGCGAAAGGCTTCTTGAGGGGAAAGCTGTAACTCTGTGAGATGATTTCACAGAACACAAAGAAGATTCTCAGAAAGCTTCTTTCTCTTTGTTATCGGAAGATATTTCCTTTGGCCCAATAGTCTTCAAAGGGATTCGAAATATCTGTTCTCAGATTCCACAGAAATAAGGCAAGCAAAGAGATCCACGAAATACAGATGTAACTCTGTGAGATGAAATAACAGAACACTAAGCAGTTTCTCAGAAAGCTTCTTTCCAGATTTCATCTGAGGATATTTCCTTTTTCACCGTAGACTTCTATGGGCTTCCAAATATCACTTTGCAAATTCCACAAGAACTGTCTTAGCGAAAGGCTTCTTGAGGGGAAAGCTGTAACTCTGTGAGATGATTTCACAGAACACAAAGAAATTTCTCAGAAAGCTTCTTTCTCTTTGTTATCGTAGGATTTTCCCTTTGCCCCTATAGTCTTCAAAGGGATCCGAAATATCTGTTCTCAGATTCCACAGAAATAAGGCTAGCAAAGAGATCCACGAAATACAGATGTAACTCTGTGAGATGAATTAACAGAACACTAAGCAGTTTCTCAGAAAGTTTCTTTCCAGATTTCATCTGAGGATATTTCGTTTTTCACCATAGCCTTCTTTGGGCTTCCAAATATCACTTTGCCAATTCCACAAGAACTGTCTTAGCGAAAGGCTTCTTGAGGGGAAAGCTGTAACTCTGTGAGATGATTTCACAGAACACAAAGAAGTTTCTCAGAAAGCTTCTTTCTCTTTGTTATCGGAGGATATTTCCTTTGGCCCTATAGTCTTCAAAGGGATACGAGATATCTCTTCTCAGATTCCACAGAAATAAGACTAGCAAACAGATCCACGAAATACAGATGTAACTCTGTGAGATGAAATAACAGAACACTAAGCAGTTTCTAAGAAAGCTTCTTTCCAGATTTCATCTGAGGATATTTCCTTTTTCACCATAGCCTTCCATGGGCTTCCAAATATCACTTTTCAAATTCCACAAGAACTGTCTTAGCGAAAGGCTTCTTGAGGGGAAAGCTGTAACTCTGTGAGATGATTTCACAGAACACAAAGAAGTTTCTCAGAAAGCTTCTTTCTCTTTGTTACCAGAGGATATTTCCTTTGGCCCTATAGTCTTCAAAGGGATCCGAAATATCTGTTCTCAGATTCAACAGAAATAAGGCTAGCAAAGAGATCCATGAAACACAGATGTAACCCTGTTACTGGAAGTCAGAGAACACTAAGCGGTTTTCAGAAAGCTTCTTTCCAGATTTCATCTGAGGATATTTCCTTTTTCACCATAGCCCTCTATGGGCTTCCAAATATCACTTTGCCAATTCCACAAGAACTGTCTTAGCGAAAGGCTTCTTGAGGGGAAAGCTGTAACTCTGTGAGATGATTTCACAGAACACAAAGAACTTTCTCAGAAAACTTCTTTCTCTTTGTTATAGGAGGATATTTCCTTTGGCCCTATAGTCTTCAAAGGGATCCGAAATATCTGTTCTCAGATTCCACAGAAATAAGGCTAGCAAAGAGATCCACGAAATACAGATGTAATTCTGTGAGATTAATTAACAGAACACTAAGCAGTTTCTCAGAAAGCTTCTTTCCAGATTTCATCTGAAGATATTTCCTTTCTCACCATAGCCCTCTATGGGCTTCCAAATATCACTTTGCCAATTCCACAAGAACTGTCTTAGCGAAAGGCTTCTTGAGGGGAAAGCTGTAACTCTGTGAGATGATTTCACAGAACACAAAGAACTTTCTCAGAAAGCTTCTTTCTCTTTGTTATAGGAGGATATTTCCTTTGGCCCTATAGTCTTCAAAGGGATCCGAAATATCTGTTCTCAGATTCCACAGAAATAAGGCTAGCAAAGAGATCCACGAAGTACCGATGTAACTCTGTGAGTGGAAGTCAGAGAACACTAAGCGGTTTCTCAGAAAGCTTCTTTCCAGATTTCATCTTAGGATATTTCCCTTTTCACCATAGCCCTCTATGGGCTTCCAAATATCACTTTGCCAATTCCACAAGAACTATCTTAGCGAAAGGCTTCTTGAGGGGAAAGCGGTAACTCTGTTAGATGATTTCACAGAACACAAAGAAGTTTCTCAGAAAGCTCCTTTCTCTTTGTTATCGGAGGATATTTCCTTTGGCCCTATAGTCTTCAAAGGGATCCGAAATATCTGTTCTCAGATTCCACAGAAATAAGACTAGCAAAGAGATCCACGAAATACAGATGTAACTCTGTGAGATGAATTAACAGAACACTAAGCAGATTCTCAGAAAGCTTCTTTCCAGATTTCATCTGAGGATATTTCCTTTGTCACCATAGTCCACTATGGGCTTCCCAATATCACTTTGCCAATTCCACAAGGACTGTCTTAGCGAAAGGCTTCTAGGGGGAAAGCTGTAACTTTGTGAGATGATTTCACAGAACACAAAGAAATTTCTCAGAAAGCTTCTTTCTCTTTGTTATCGTAGGATTTTCCCTTTGCCCCTATAGTCTTCAAAGGGATCCGAAATATCTGTTCTCAGATTCCACAGAAATAAGGCTAGCAAAGAGATCCACGAAATACAGATGTAACTCTGTGAGATGAATTAACAGAACACTAAGCAGTTTCTCAGAAAGTTTCTTTCCAGATTTCATCTGAGGATATTTCCTTTTTCACCATAGCCTTCTTTGGGCTTCCAAATATCACTTTGCCAATTCTACAAGAACTGTCTTAGCGAAAGGCTTCTTGAGGGGAAAGCTGTAACTCTGTGAGATGATTTCACAGAACACAAAGAAGTTTCTCAGAAAGCTTCTTTCTCTTTGTTATCGGAGGGTATTTCCTTTGGCCCTATAGTCTTCAAAGGGATACGAGATATCTCTTCTCAGATTCCACAGAAATAAGACTAGCAAAGAGATCCACGAAATACAGATGTAATTCTGTGAGATGAAATAACAGAACACTAAGCAGTTTCTAAGAAAGCTTCTTTCCAGATTTCATCTGAGGATATTTCCTTTTTCACCATAGCCTTCCATGGGCTTCCAAATATCACTTTGCCAATTCCACAAGAACTGTCTTAGCGAAAGGCCTCTTGACGGGAAAGCTGTAACTCTGTGAGATGATTTTACAGAACACAAAGAAGTTTCTCAGAAAGCTTCTTTCTCTTTGTTACCAGAGGATATTTCCTTTGGCCCTATAGTCTTCAAAGGGATCCGAAATATCTGTTCTCAGATTCAACAGAAATAAGGCTAGGAAAGAGATCCATGAAACACAGATGTAACTCTGTTACTGGAAGTCAGAGAACACTAAGCGGTTTCTCAGAAAGCTTCTTTCCAGATTTCATCTGAGGATATTTCCTTTTTCACCATAGCCCTCTATGGGCTTCCAAATATCACTTTGCCAATTCCACAAGAACTGTCTTAGCGAAAGGCTTCTTGAGGGGAAAGCTGTAACTCTGTGAGATGATTTCACAGAACACAAAGAAGTTTCTCAGAAACCTTCTTTCTCTTTGTTAACGGAGGATATTTCCTTTGGCCCTATAGTCTTCAAAGGGATCCGAAATATCTGTTCTCAGATTCCACAGAAATAAGGCTAGCAAACAGATCCACGAAATACAGATGTAACTCTGGTAGATGAATTAACAGAACACTAAGCAGTTTCTCAGAAAGCTTCTTTCCAGATTTCGTGTGAGGATATTTCCTTTTTCACCATAGCCCTCTATGGGCTTCCAAATATCACTTTGCCAATTCCACAAGAACTGTCTTAGTGAAAGGCTTCTTGAGGGGAAAGATGTAACTCTGTGTGATGATTTCACAGAACACAAAGAAGTTTCTCAGAAAGCTTCTTTCTCTTTGTTATCGGAGGATATTTCCTTTGGCCCAATAGTCTTAAAGGGATCCGAAATATCTGTTCTCAGATTCCACAGAAATAAGGCTAGCAAACAGATCCACGAAATACAGATGTAACTCTGTGAGATGAATTAACAGAACACTAAGCAGTTTCTCAGAAAGCTTCTTTCCAGATTTCATCTGAGGATATTTCCTTTTTCACCATAGCCTTCTATGGGCTTCCAAATATCACTTTTCAAATTCCACAAGAACTGTCTTAGCGAAAGGCTTCTTGAGGGGAAAGCTGTAACTCTGTGAGTTGATTTCACAGAACACAAAGAAGTTTCTCAGAAAGCTTCTTTCTCTTTGTTACCGGAGGATATTTCCTTTGGCCCTATAGTCTTCAAAGGGATCAGAAATATCTGTTCTCAGATTCCACAGAAATAAGGCTAGCAAAGAGATCCACGAAATACAGATGTAACTCTGTGAGATGAATTAACAGAACACTAAGCAGTTTCTCAGAAAGCTTCTTTCCAGATTTCTTCTGAGGATATTTCCTTTTTCACCATAGCCCTCTATGGGCTTCCAAATATCACTTTGCCAATTCCACAAGAACTGTCTTAGCGAAAGGCTTCTTGAGGGAAAAGATGTAACTCTGTGAGATGATTTCACAGAACACAAAGAAGTTTCTCAGAAAGTTTCTTTCTCTTTGTTATCGGAGGATATTTCCTTTGGCCCTATAGTCTTCAAAGGGATGCGAAATATCTGTTCTCAGATTCCACAGAAATAAGGCTAGCAAAGAGATCCACGAAATACAGATGTAACTCTGTGACTGGAAGTGAGAGAACACTAAGCGGTTTCTCAGAAAGCTTCTTTCCAGATTTCATCTGAGGATATTTCCTTTTTCACCATACCCCTCTATGGGCTTCCAAATATCACTTTGCCAATTCCACAAGAACTGTCTTAGCGAAAGGCTTCTTGAGGGGAAAGCTGTAACTCTGTGAGATGATTTCACAGAACACAAAGAAGTTTCTCAGAAAGCTTCTTTCTCTTTGTTATCGGAGGATATTTCCTTTGGCCCTACAGCCTTCAAAGGGATCCGAAATATCTGTTCTCAGATTCCACAGAAATAAGGCTAGCAAAGAGATCCACGAAATACAGATGTAGTTCTGTGAGATGAATTAACAGAACACTAAGCAGTTTCTCAGAAAGCTTCTTTCCAGATTTCATCTGAGGATATTTCCTTTTTCACCATAGCCCTCTATGGGCTTCCAAATATCACTTGGCCAATTCCACAAGAACTGTCTTAGCGAAAGGCTTCTTGAGGGGGAAAGCTGTAACTCTGTGAGATGATTTCACAGAACACAAAGAAGTTTCTCAGAAAGCTTCTTTCTCTTTGTTATCGGAGGATATTTCCTTTGGCCCTGTAGTCTTCAAAGGGATCCGAAACATCTGTTCTCAGATTCCACAGAAATAAGGCTAGCAAAGAGATCCACGAAATACCGATGTAACTCTGTGAGATGAATTAACAGAACACTAAGCAGTTTCTCAGAAAGCTTCTTTCCAGATTTCGTGTGAGGATATTTCCTTTTTCACCATAGCCCTCTATGGGCTTCCAAATATCACTTTGCCAATTCCACAAGAACTGTCTTAGCGAAAGGCTTCTTGAGGGGAAAGCTGTAACTCTGTGAGATGATTTCACAGAACACAAAGAAGATTCTCAGAAAGCTTCTTTCTCTTTGTTATCGGAAGATATTTCCTTTGGCCCAATAGTCTTCAAAGGGATCCGAAATATCTGTTCTCAGATTCCACAGAAATAAGGCAAGCAAAGAGATCCACGAAATACAGATGTAACTCTGTGAGATGAAATAACAGAACACTAAACAGTTTCTCAGAAAGCTTCTTTCCAGATTTCATCTGAGGATATTTCCTTTTTCACCATAGACTTCTATGGGCTTCCAAATATCACTTTGCAAATTCCACAAGAACTGTCTTAGCGAAAGGCTTCTTGAGGGGAAAGCTGTAACTCTGTGAGATGATTTCACAGAACACAAAGAAGATTCTCAGAAAGCTTCTTTCTCTTTGTTATCGGAGGATATTTCCTTTGGCCCAATAGTCTTCAAAGGGATCCGAAATATCTGTTCTCAGATTCCACAGAAATAAGGCTAGCAAACAGATCCACGAAATACAGATGTAACTCTGTGAGATGAAATAACAGAACTCTAAGCAGTTTCTCAGAAAGCTTCTTTCCAGATTTCATCTGAGGATATTTCCTTTTTCACCATAGCCTTCTATGGGCTTCCAAATATCACTTTGCCAATTCCACAAGAACTGTCTTAGCGAAAGGCTTCTTGAGGGGAAAGCTGTAACTCTGTGAGATGCTTTCACAGAACACAAAGAAGTTTCTCAGAAAGCTTCTTTCTCTTTGTTACCGGAGGATATTTCCTTTGGCCCTATAGTCTTCAAAGGGATCCAAAATATCTGTTCTCAGATTCCATAGAAATAAGGCTAGCAAAGAGATCCACGAAATATAGATGTAACTCTGTGAGGGGAAGTCAGAGAACACTAAGCGGTTTCTCAGAAAGCTTCTTTCCAGATTTCATCTTAGGATATTTCCCTTTTCACCATATCCCTCTATGGGCTTCCAAATATCACTTTCCCAATTCCACAAGAACTGTCTTAGCGAAAGGCTTCTTGAGGGGAAAGCTGTAACTCTGTTAGATGATTTCACAGAACACATAGAAGTTTCTCAGAAAGCTTCTTTCTCTTTGTTATCGGAGGATATTTCCTTTGGCCCTATAGTCTTCAAAGGGATCCGAAATATCTGTTCTCAGATTCCACAGAAATAAGGCTAGCAAAGAGATCCACGAAATACAGATGTAACTCTGTGAGATGAATTAACAGAACACTAAGCAGTTTCTCAGAAAGTTTCTTTCCAGATTTCATCTGAGGATATTTCCTTTTTCACCATACCCCTCTATGGGCTTCCAAATATCACTTTGCCAATTCCACAAGAACTGTCTTAGCGAAAGGCTTCTTGAGGGGAAAGCTGTAACTCTGTGAGATGATTTCAGAGAACACAAAGAAGTTTCTCAGAAAGCTTCTTTCTCTTTGTTATCGGAGGATATTTCCTTTGGCCCAATAGTCTTCAAAGGGATCCGAAATATCTGTTCTCAGATTCCACAGAAATCAGGCTAGCAAACAGATCCACGAAATACAGATGTAACTCTGTGAGATGAAATAACAGAACACTAAGCAGTTTCTCAGAAAGTTTCTTTCCAGATTTCATCTGAGGATATTTCCTTTTTCACCGTAGCCCTCTATGGGCTTCCAAATATCACTTTGCCAATTCCACAAGAACTGTTTTAGCGAAAGGCTTCTTGAGGGGAAAGCTGTAACTCTGAGAGGTGATTTCACAGTACACAAAGAAGTTTCTCAGAAAGCTTCTTTCTCTTTGTTATCGGAGGATATTTCCTTTGGCCCTATAGTCTTCAAAGGGATCCGAAATATCTGTTCTCAGATTCCACAGAAATAAGGCTAGCAAAGAGATCCACGAAATACAGATGTAACTCTGTGAGATGAAATAACAGAACACTAAGCAGTTTCTCAGAAAGCTTCTTTCCAGATTTCATCTGAGGAAATTTCCTTTTTCACCATAGCCTTCTATGGGCTTCCAAATATCACTTTTCAAATTCCACAAGAACTGTCTTAGCGAAAGGCTTCTTGAGGGGAAAGCTGTAACTCTGTGAGATGATTTCACAGAACACAAAGAAGTTTCTCAGAAAGCTTCTTTCTCTTTGTTACCAGAGGATATTTCCTTTGGCCCTATAGTCTTCAAAGGGATCCGAAATATCTGTTCTCATCTTCAACAGAAATAAGGCTAGCAAAGAGATCCATGAAATACAGATGTAACTCTGTGACTGGAAGACAGAGAACACTAAGCGGTTTCTCAGAAAGCTTCTTTCCAGATTTCATCTGAGGATATTTCCTTTTTCACCGTAGCCCTCTATGGGCTTCCAAATATCAGTTTGCCAATTCCACAAGAACTGTCTTAGCGAAAGGCTTCTTGAGGGGAAAGCTGTAACTCTGTGAGATGATTTCAGAGAACACAAAGAAGTTTCTCAGAAACCTTCTTTCTCTTTGTTATCGGAGGATATTTCCTTTGCCCCTATAGTCTTCAAAGGGATCCGAAATATCTGTTCTCAGATTCCACAGAAATAAGGCTAGCAAAGAGATCCACGAAATACAGATGTAACTCTGTGAGATGAATTAACAGAACACTAAGCAGTTTCTCAGAAAGCTTCTTTCCAGATTTCATCTGAGGATATTTCCTTTTTCACCTTAGCCCTCTATGGGCTTCCAAATATCGCTTTGCCAATTCCACAAGAACTGTCTTAGTGAAAGGCTTCTTGAGGGGAAAGCTGTAACTCTGTGAGTTGATTTCACAGAACACAAAGAAGTTTCTCAGAAAACTTCTTTCTCTTTGTTATCGGAGGATATTTCCTTTGGCCCTATAGTCTTCAAAGGGATCCGAAATATCTGTTCTCAGATTCCACAGAAATAAGGCTAGCAAAGAGATCCACGAAATACAGATGTAACTCTGTGACTGGAAGTCAGAGAACACTAAGCGGTTTCTCAGAAAGCTTCTTTCCTGATTTCATCTGAGGATATTTCCTTTTTCACCATAGCCCTCTATGGGCTTCCAAATATCACTTTGCCAATTCCACATGAAGTGTCTTAGCGAAAGGCTTCTTGAGGGGAAAGCTGTAACTCTGTGAGATGATTTCACAGAACACAAAGAAGTATCTCAGAAAGCTTCTTTCTCTTTGTTATCGGAGGATATTTCCTTTGGCCCTATAGTCTTCAAAGGGATCCGAAATATCTGTTCTCAGATTCCACAGAAATAAGGCTAGCACAGAGATCCATGAAATACAGATGTAACTCTGTGAGAGGAATTAACAGAACACGAAGCAGTTTCTCAGAAAGCTTCTTTCCAGATTTCATCTGAGGATATTTCCTTTTTCACCATAGCCCTCTATGGGCTTCCCAATATCACTTTGCCAATTCCACAAAAACTGTCTTAGCGAAAGGCTTCTTGAGGGGAAAGCTGTAACTCTGTGAGATGATTTCACAGAACACAAAGAAGTTTCTCAGAAAGCTTCTTTCTCTTTGTTAACGGAGTATATTTCCTTTGGCCCTATAGTCTTCAAAGGGATCCGAAATATCTGTTCTCAGATTCCACAGAAATAAGGCTAGCAAAGAGATCCACGAAATACAGATGTAACTCTGTGAGATGAATTAACAGAACACTAAGCAGTTTCTCAGAAAGCTTCTTTCCAGATTTCATCTGAGGATATTTCCTTTTTCACCATAGCCCTCTATGGGCTTCCAAATATCACTTTGCCAATTCCACAAGAACTGTCTTAGCGAAAGGCTTCTTGAGGGGAAAGATGTAACTCTGTGAAATGATTTCACAGAACACAAAGAAGTTTCTCAGAAAGCTTCTTTCTCTTTGTTATCGGAGGATATTTTCTTTGGCCCTATAGTCTTCAAAGGGATCCGAAATATCTGTTCTCAGATTCCACAGAAATAAGGCTAGCAAAGAGATCCACGAAATACAGATGTAACTCTGTGACTGGAAGTCAGAGAACACTAAGCGGTTTCTCAGAAAGCTTCTTTCCAGATTTCATCTGAGGATATTTCCTTTTTCACCGTAGCCCTCTATGGGCTTCCAAATATCACTTTGCCAATTCCACAAGAACTGTCTTAGCGAAAGGCTTCTTGAGGGGAAAGCTGTAACTCTGTGAGATGATTTCAGAGAACACAAAGAAGTTTCTCAGAAAGCTTCTTTCTCTTTGTTATCGGAGGATATTTCCTTTGGCCCTATAGTCTTCAAAGGGATCCGAAATATCTGTTCTCAGATTCCACAGAAATAAGGCTAGCAAAGAGATCCACGAAATACAGATGTAACTCTGTGAGATGAATTAACAGAACACTAAGCAGTTTCTCAGAAAACTTCTTTCCAGATTTCATCTGAGGATATTTCCTTTTTCACCTTAGCCCTCTACGGGCTTCCAAATATCACTTTGCCAATTCCACAAGAACTGTCTTAGCGAAAGGCTTCTTGAGGGGAAAGCTGTAACTCTGTGAGATGATTTCACAGAACACAAAGAAGTATCTCAGAAAGATTCTTTCTCTTTGTTATCGGAGGATATTTCCTTTGGCACTATAGTCTTCAAAGGGATCCGAAATATCTGTTCTCATATTCCACAGAAATAAGGCTAGCAAAGAGATCCACGAAATACAGATGTAACTCTGTGAGATGAATTAACAGAACACTAAGCAGTTTCTCAGAAAGCTTCTTTCCAGATTTCATCTGAGGATATTTCCTTTTTCACCATAGCCCTCTATGGGCTTCCAAATATCACTTTTCAAATTCCACAAGAACTGTCTTAGCGAAAGGCTTCTTGAGGGGAAAGCTGTAACTCTGTGAGATGATTTCACAGAACACAAAGAAGTTTCTCAGAAAGCTTCTTTCTCTTTGTTACCAGAGGATATTTCCTTTGGCCCTATAGTCTTCAAAGGGATCCGAAATATCTGTTCTCATCTTCAACAGAAATAAGGCTAGCAAAGAGATCCACGAAATACAGATGTAACTGTGTCAGTGCAAGTAACACATCACAG
The DNA here is from genome assembly GCF_049350105.2 of Macaca mulatta. Taxonomy (NCBI): domain Eukaryota; kingdom Metazoa; phylum Chordata; class Mammalia; order Primates; family Cercopithecidae; genus Macaca; species Macaca mulatta. Next base: position 68,847,210 of record NC_133407.1, on the reverse strand, counting down.
AGCAGTTTCTCAGAAGGCTTCTTTCGACATTTCAAACTGTGATATTTCCTTTTTCACCGTAGCCCTCTATGGGCTGCCAAATATCACTTTGACAATTCCAGAAGAACTGCCTTACCGAAAGGCTTCTTGAAGGGAAAGCTGTAACTCTGTGAGATGATTTCACAGAACACTAAGAAGTTTCTCAGAAAGCTTCTTTCTCTTTGTTATCGGCGGATATTTCCTTTGGCTCTATAGTCTTCAAAGGGATCCGAAATATCTGTTCTCAGATTCCACAAAAATAACGCTAGCAAAGAGATCCACGAAATACAGATGTAACTCTGTTAGTGCAAGTCACACTTCACAGAGCAGTTTCTCAGAAAGCTTCTTTCCAGATTTCATCTGAGGATATTTCCTTTTTCACCATAGCCCTCTATGGGCTTCCAAATATCACTTTGCCAATTCCACAAGAACTGTCTTAGCGAAAGGCTTCTTGAGGGGAAAGCTGTAACTCTGTGAAATGATTTCACAGAACACAAAAAAGTTTCTCAGAAAGCTTCTTTCTCTTTGTTAACGGAGGATATTTCCTTTGGCCCTATAGTCTTCAAAGGGATCCGAAATATCTGTTCTCAGATTCCACAGAAATAAGGCTAGCAAAGAGATCCACGAAATACAGATATAACTCTGTGAGTGGAACTCACACATCAGAGAGCAGTTTCTCAGAAAGCTTCTTTCCAGATTTCATCTGAGGATATTTCCTTTTTCACCATAGCCCTCTATGGGCTTCCAAATATCAATTTGCCAATTCCACAAGAACTGACTTACCGAAAGGCTTCTTGAAGAGAAAGCTGTAACTCTGTGATATGATTTTACAGACACAAAGAATTTTCTCAGAAAGCTTCTTTCTCTTTGTTATCGGAGGATATTTCCTATCGCCCTAAAGTCTTCAAAGAGATCTGAAATATCTGTTCTCAGATTCCACAGAAATAAGGCTAGCAAAGAGATCCACGACATACAGATGTAACTCTGTGAGTGCCAGTCACACATCACAAAGCAGTTTCTCAGAAGGCTTCTTTCGACATTTCAAACTGGGATATTTCCTTTTTCAACATAGCCCTCTATGGGCTGCCAAATATCACTTTGCCAATTCCAGAAGAACTGCGTACCGAAAGGCTTCTTGAAGGGAATGCTGTAACTCTGTGAGATGATTTCACAGAACACAAAGAAGTTTCTCAGAAAGCTTCTTTCTCTTTGTTATCGGAGGATATTTCCTTTGGCCCTATAGTCTTCAAAGCGATCCGAAATATCTGTTCTCAGATTCCGCAGAAATAAGGCTAGCAAAGAGATCCACGAAATACAGATGTAACTCTGTGAGTGCAAGTCACACATCACACAGCAGTTTCTCAGAAAGCTGCTTTCCATATTTCATCTGAGGATATTTCCTTTTTTACCATAGCCCTCTATCGGCTTCCAAATATCACTTGGCCAATTCCACAAGAACTGCCTTACCGAAAGGCTTCTTGAAGGGAAAGCTGTAACTCTGGGAGATGATTTCACAGAACACAAAGAAGTTTCTCAGAAAGCTTCTTTCTCTTTGTTATCGGAGGATATTTCCTTTGGCCCTATAGTCTTCAAAGGGATCCGAAATATCTGTTCTCAGATTCCACAGAAATAAGGCTAGCAAAGAGATCCATGAAATACAGATGTAACTATGTGAGATGAAATAACAGAACACTAAGCAGTTTCTCAGAATGCTTCTTTCCAGATTTCATCTGAGGATATTTCCTTTTTCACCATAGCCCTCTATGGGCTTCCAAATATCACTTTGCCAATTCCACAAGAACTGCCTTACCGAAAGGCTCCTTGAAGAGAAAGCTGTAACTCTGTGAGATGATTTCACAGACACAAAGAATTTTCTCAGAAAGCTTCTTTCTCTTTGTTATTGGAGGATATTTCCTATCGCCCTAAAGTCTTCAAAGAGATCCGAAATATCTGTTCTCAGATTCCACAGAAATAAGGCTAGCAAAGAGATCCACGAAATACAGATGTAACTCTGTGAGTGCAAGTCACACATCACAGAGCAGTTTCTCAGAAGGCTTCTTTCGTCATTTCAAACTGGGATATTTCCTTTTTCACCATAGCCCTCTATGGGCTGCCAAATATCACTTTGCCAATTCCAGAAGAACTGCCTTACAGAAAGGCTTCTTGAAGGGAAAGCTGTCACTCTGTGAGATGATTTCACAGAACACAAAGAAGTTTCTCAGAAAGCTTCTTTCTCTTTGTTATCGGCGGATATTTCCTTTGGCCCTATAGTCTTCAAAGCGATCCGAAATATCTGTTCTCAGATTCCACAGAAATAAGGCTAGCAAAGAGATCCACGAAATACAGATGTAACTCTGTGAGATGAAATAACAGAACACTAAGCAGTTTCTCAGAAAGCTTCTTTCCAGATTTCATCTGAGGATATTTCCTTTTTCACCATAGCCCTCTATGGGCTTCCAAATATCACTTTTCCAATTCCACAAGAACTGCCTTACCGAAAGGCTTCTTGAAGTGAAAGCTGTAACTCTGTGAGATGATTTCACAGAACACAAAGAAGTTTCTCAGAAAGCTTCTTTCTCTTTGTTATAGGCGGATATTTCCTTTGGCCCTATAGTCTTCAAAGGGATCCGAAATATCTGTCCTCAGATTCCACAGAAATAACGCTACCAAAGAGATCCACGAAATACAGATGTACCTCTGTTAGTGCAAGTCACACTTCACAGAGCAGTTTCTCAGAAAGCTTCTTTCCAGATTTCATCTGAGGATATTTCCTTTTTCACCAGAGCCCTCTATGGGCTTCCAAATATCACTTTGCCAATTCCTCAAGAACTGTCTTAGCGAAAGGCTTCTTGAGGGGAAAGCTGTAACTCTGTGAAATGATTTCACAGAACACAAAAAAGTTTCGCAAAAAGCTTCTTTCTCTTTGTTATCGGAGGATATTTCCTTTGGCCCTATAGTCTTCAATGCGATCCGAAATATCTGTTCTCAGATTCCGCAGAAATAAGGCTAGCAAAGAGATCCACGAAATACAGATGTAACTCTGTGAGTGCAAGTCACACATCACACAGCAGTTTCTCAGAAAGCTTCTTTCCATATTTCATCTGAGGATATTTCCTTTTTCACCATAGCCCTCTATGGGCTTCCAAATATCACTTTGCCAATTCTACAAGAACTGCCTTACCGAAAGGCTTCTTGAAGGGAAAGCTGTAACTCTGTGAGATGATTTCACAGAACACAAAGAAGTTTCTCAGAAAGCTTCTTTCTCTTTGTTATCGGCGGATATTTCCTTTGGCCCTATAGTCTTCAAAGGGATCCGAAATATCTGTTCTCAGATTCCACAGAAATAAGGCTAGCAAAGAGATCCACGAAATACAGATGTAACTCTGTGAGATGAAATAACAGAACACTAAGCAGTTTCTCAGAAAGCTTCTTTCCAGATTTCATCTGAGGATATTTCCTTTTTCACCATAGCCCTGTATGGGCTTCCAAATATCACTTTGCTAATTCCACAAGAACTGACTTACCGAAAGGCTTCTTGAAGAGAAAGCTGTAACTCTGTGAGTTGATTTCACAGACACAAAGAATTTTCTCAGAAAGCTTCTTTCTCTTTGTTATCGGAGGATATTTCCTATCGCCCTAAAGTCTTCAAAGAGATCTGAAATATCTGTTCTCAGATTCCACAGAAATAAGGCTAGCAAAGAGATCCACGAAATACAGATGTAGCTCTGTGAGTGCAAGTCACACATCACAGAGCAGTTTCTCAGAAGGCTTCTTTCGAAATTTCAAACTGGGATATTTCCTTTTTCACCATAGCCCTCTAAGGGCTGCCAAATATCACTTTGCCAATTCCCGAAGAACTGCCTTACCGAAAGGCTTCTTGAAGGGAAAGCTGTAACTCTGTGAGATGATTTCACAGAACACAAAGAAGTTTCTCAGAAAGCTTCTTTCTCTTTGTTATCGGCGGATATTTCCTTTGGCCCTATAGTCTTCAAAGGGATCCGAAATATCTGTTCTCAGATTCCACAGAAATAAGGCTAGCAAAGAGATCCACGAAATACAGATGTAACTCTGTGAGATGAAATAACAGAACACTAAGCAGTTTCTCAGAAAGCTTCTTTCCAGATTTCATCTGAGGATATTTCCTTTTTCACCATAGCCCTGTATGGGCTTCCAAATATCACTTTGCTAATTCCACAAGAACTGACTTACCGAAAGCCTTCTTGAAGAGAAAGCTGTAACTCTGTGAGTTGATTTCACAGACACAAAGAATTTTCTCGGAAAGCTTCTTTCTCTTTGTTATCGGAGGATATTTCCTATCGCCCTAAAGTCTTCAAAGAGATCTGAAATATCTGTTCTCAGATTCCACAGAAATAAGGCTAGCAAAGAGATCCACGAAATACAGATGTAGCTCTGTGAGTGCAAGTCACACATCACAGAGCAGTTTCTCAGAAGGCTTCTTTCGAAATTTCAAACTGGGATATTTCCTTTTTCACCATAGCCCTCTAAGGGCTGCCAAATATCACTTTGCCAATTCCCGAAGAACTGCCTTACCGAAAGGCTTCTTGAAGGGAAAGCTGTAACTCTGTGAGATGATTTCACAGAACACAAAGAATTTTCTCAGAAAGCTTCTTTCTCTTTGTTGTCGAAGGATATTTCCTTTGGCACTATAGTCTTCAAAGGGAACCGAAATATCTGTTGTCAGATTCCACAGAAATAAGGCTAGCAAAGAGATCCACGAAATACAGATGTAACTCTGTGAGTGCAAGTCACACATCACAGAGCAGTTTCTCAGAAGGCTTCTTTCATCATTTCAAACTGGGATATTTCCTTTTTCACCATAGCCCTCTATGGGCTTCCAAATATCACTTTGCCAATTCCAGAAGAACTACCTTACCGAAAGGCTTCTTGAAGGGAAAGCTGTAACTCTGTGAGATGATTTCACAGAACACAAAGAATTTTCTCAGAAAGCTTCTTTCTCTTTGTTATCGGCGGATATTTCCTTTGGCTCTATATTCTTCAAAGGGATCCGAAATATCTGTTCTCAGATTCCACAGAAATAACGCTAGCAAAGAGATCCACGAAATACAGATGTACCTCTGTTAGTGCAAGTCACACTTCACAGAGCAGTTTCTCCGAAAGCTTCTTTCCAGATTTCATCTGAGGATATTTCCTTTTTCACCAGAGCCCTCTATGGGCTTCCAAATGTCACTTTGCCAATTCCACAAGAACTGTCTTAGCGAAAGGCTTCTTGAGGGGAAAGCTGTAACTCTGTGAAATGATTTCACAGAACACAAAATAGTTTCGCAAAAACATTCTTTCTCTTTGTTATCGGAGGATATTTCCTTTGGCCCTATAGTCTTCAAAGCGATCCGAAATATCTGTTCCCAGATTCCGCAGAAATAAGGCTAGCAAAGAGATCCACGAAATACAGATGTAACCCTGTGAGTGCAAGTCAGACATCACACAGCAGTTTCTCAGAAAGCTTCTTTCCATATTTCATCTGAGGATATTTCCTTTTTCACCATAGCCCTCTATGGGCTTCCAAATATCACTTTGCCAATTCCACAAGAACTGCCTTACCGAAAGGCTTCTTGAAGGGAAAGCTGTAACTCTGTGAGATGTTTTCACAGAACACAAAGAAGTTTCACAGAAAGCTTCTTTCTCTTTGTTTTCGGAGGATATTTCCTTTGGCCCTATAGTCTTCAAAGGGATCCGAAATATCTGTTCTCAGATTCCACAGAAATAAGGCTAGCAAAGAGATCCATGAAATACAGATGTAACTCTGTGAGATGAAATAACAGAACACTAAGCAGTTTCTCAGAAAGCTTCCTTCCAGATTTCATCTGAGGATATTTCCTTTTTCACCATAGCCCTCTAGGGGCTTCCAAATATCACTTTGCCAATTCCAAAAGAACTGCCTTACCGAAAGGCTTCTTGAAGAGAAAGCTGTAACTCTGTGAGATGATTTCACAGAACACAAAGAAGTTTCTCAGAAAGCTTCTTTCTCTTTGTTATAGGAGGATATTTCCTTTGGCCCTATAGTCTTCAAAGGGATCCGAAATATCTGTCCTCAGATTCCACAGAAATAAAGCTAGCAAAGAGATCCACGAAATACAGATGTAACTCTGTTATTGCAAGTCACACTTCACAGAGCAGTTTCTCAAAAGCTTCTTTCCAGATTTCATCTGAGGATATTTCCTTTTTCACCATAGCCCTCTATGGGCTTCCAAATATCACTTTGCCAATTCCACAAGAACTGTCTTAGCGAAAGGCTTCTTGAGGGGAAAGCTGTAACTCTGTGAAATGATTTCACAGAACACAAAAAAGTTTCTCAAAAAGCTTCTTTCTCTTTGTTATCGGAGGATATTTCCTTTGGCCCTATAGTCTTCAAAGGGTTCCGAAATATCTGTTCTCAGATTCCACAGAAATAAGGCTAGCAAAGAGATCCACGAAATACAGATGTAACTCTGTGAGATGAAATAACAGAACACTAAGCAGTTTCTCAGAAAGATTCTTTCCAGATTGCATCTGAGGATATTTCCTTTTTCACCATAGCCCTCTAGGGGCTTCCAAATATCACTTTGCCAATTCCACAAGAACTGCCTTACCGAAAGGCTTCTTGAAGGGAAAGCTGTAACTCTGTGAGATGTTTTCACAGAACACAAAGAAGTTTCACAGAAAGCTTCTTTCTCTTTGTTTTCGGAGGATATTTCCTTTGGCCCTATAGTCTTCAAAGGGATCCGAAATATCTGTTCTCAGATTCCACTGAAATAAGGCTAGCAAAGAGATCCACGAAATACAGATGTAACTCTGTGAGATGATTTCACAGAACACAAAGAAGTTTCTCAGAAAGCTTCTTTCTCTGTGTTATCAGAGGATATTTCCTTTGGCCCTATAGTCTTCAAAGGGATCCGAAATATCTGTTCTAAGATTACACAGAAATAAGGCTAGCAAAGAGATCCACGAAATACAGATGTAACTCTGTGAGATGATTTCACAGACACAAAGAATTTTCTCAGAAAGCTTCTTTCTCTTTGTTGTCGAAGGATATTTCCTTTGGCACTGTAGTCTTCAAAGGGATCCGAAATATCTGTTCTCAGATTCCACAGATATAAGGCTAGCAAAGAGATCCACGAAATACAGATGTAACTCTATGAGTGCAATTCACACATCACAGAGCAGTTTCTCAGAAAGCTTCTTTCCAGATTTCATCTGAGGATATTTCCTTTTTCACCATAGCCCTATATGGGCTTCCAAATATCACTTTGCCAATTCCACAAGAACTGTCTAGCGAAAGGCTTCTTGAGGGGAAAGCTGTAACTCTGCGAGATGATTTCACAGAACACAAAGAAGTTTCTCAAAAAGCTTCTTTCTCTTTGTTATCGGAGAATATTTCCTTTGGCCCTATAGTCTTCAAAGGGATCCGAAATATCTGTTCTCAGATTCCACAGAAATAACGCTAGCAAAGAGATCCACGAAATACAGATGTAACTCTGTGAGTGCAAGTCACACATCACAGAGCAGTTTCTCAGAAAGCTTCTTTCCAGATTTCATCTGAGGTTATTTCCTTTTTCACCATAGCCCTCTATGGGCTTCCAAATATCACTTTGCCAATTCCACAAGAACTGACTTACCGAAAGGCTCCTTGAAGAGAAATCTGTAACTCGGTGAGATGATTTCACAGACACAAAGAATTTTCTCAGAAATCTTCTTTCTCTTTGTTGTCGAAGGATATTTCCTTTGGCCCTATAGTCTTCAAAGGGATCCGAAATATCTGTTCTCAGATTCCACAGAAATAAGGCTAGCAAAGAGATCCACGAAATACAGATGTAACTCTGTGAGATGAATTAACAGAACACTAAGCAGTTTCTCAGAAAGCTTCTTTCCAGATTTCATCTGAGGATTTTTCCTTTTTCACCATAGCCCTCTAAGGGCTTCCAAATATCACTTTGCCAATTCCACAAGAACTGCCTTACCGAAAGGCTTCTTGAAGGGAAAGCTGTAACTCTGTGAGTTGATTTCACAGAACACAAAGAAGTTTCTCAAAAAGCTTCTTTCTCTCTGCTATCAGAGGATATATCCTTTGGCCCTTTAGTCTTCAAAGGGATCCGAAATATCTGTTCTCAGATTCCACAGAAATAAGGCTATCAAAGAGACCCACGAAATACAGATGTACCTCGGTGAGTTCAAGTCATACATCACAGAGCAGTTTCTCAGAAAGCTTCTTTCGAGATTTCATCTGGGGATATTTCCTTTTTCACCATAGCCCTCTATGGGCTTCCAAATATAACTTTGCCAATTCCACAAGAACTGTCTTAGCGAAAGGCTTCTTGAAGGGAAAACTGTAACTCTGTGAGATGATTTCACAGAGCACAAAGAAGTTTCTCAGAAAGCTTCTTTCTCTTTGTTATCAGAGGATATTTCCTTTGGCCCTATAGTCTTCAAAGGGATCCGAAATATCTGTTCTCAGATTCCACAGAAATAAGGCTAGCAAAGAGATCCACGAAATACAGATGTAACTCTGTGAGATGAAATAACAGAACACTAAGCAGTTTCTCAGAAAGCTTCTTTCCAGATTTCATCTGAGGATATTTCCTTTTTCACCATAGCCCTCTATGGGCTTCCAAATATCACTTTGCCAATTCCACAAGAACTGCCTTACCGAAAGGCTTCTTGAAGGGAAAGCTGTAACTCTGTGAGATGATTTCACAGATCACAAAGAAGTTTCTCAGAAAGCTTCTTTCTCTGTGTTATCAGAGGATATTTCCTTTGGCCCTATAGTCTTCAAAGGGATCCGAAATATCTGTTCTCAGATTCCACAGAAATAAGGCTAGCAAAGAGATCCACGAAATACAGATGTAACTTTGTGAGATGAAGTAACAGAACACTAAGCAGTTTCTCAGAAAGCTTCTTTCCAGATTTCATCTGAGGATATTTCCTTTTTCACCATAGCCCTCTATGGGCTTCCAAATATCACTTTGCCAATTCCACAAGAACTGCCTTACCGAAAGGCTTCTTGAAGGGAAAACTGTAACTCTGTGAGATGATTTCACAGAACACAAAGAAGTTCCTCAGAAAGCTTCTTTCTCTTTGTTATAGGCGGATATTTCCTTTGACCCTATAGTCTTCAAAGGGACCCGAAATATCTGTCCTCAGATTCCACAGAAATAACGCTAGCAAAGAGATCCACGAAATACAGATGTAACTCTGTTAGTGCAAGTCACACTTCACAGAGCAGTTTCTCAGAAAGCTTCTTTCCAGATTTCATCTGAGGATATTTCCTTTTTCACCATAGCCCTCTATGGGCTTCCAAATATCACTTTGCCAATTCCACAAGAACTGTCTTAGCGAAAGGCTTCTTGAGGGGAAAGCTGTAACTCTGTGAAATGATTTCACAGAACACAAAAAAGTTTCTCAGAAAGCTTCTTTCTCTTTGTTAACGGAGGATATTTCCTTTGGCCCTATAGTCTTCAAAGCGATCCGAAATATCTGTTCTCAGATTCCACAGAAATAAGGCTAGCAAAGAGATCCACGAAATACAGATATAACTCTGTGAGTGGAACTCACACATCAGAGAGCAGTTTCTCAGAAAGCTTCTTTCCAGATTTCATCTGAGGATATTTCCTTTTTCACCATAGCCCTCTATGGGCTTCCAAATATCAATTTGCCAATTCCACAAGAACTGACTTACCGAAAGGCTTCTTGAAGAGAAAGCTGTAACTCTGTGATATGATTTTACAGACACAAAGAATTTTCTCAGAAAGCTTCTTTCTCTTTGTTATCGGAGGATATTTCCTATCGCCCTAAAGTCTTCAAAGAGATCTGAAATATCTGTTCTCAGATTCCACAGAAATAAGGCTAGCAAAGAGATCCACGACATACAGATGTAACTCTGTGAGTGCCAGTCACACATCACAAAGCAGTTTCTCAGAAGGCTTCTTTCGACATTTCAAACTGGGATATTTCCTTTTTCACCATAGCCCTCTATGGGCTGCCAAATATCACTTTGCCAATTCCAGAAGAACTGCGTACCGAAAGGCTTCTTGAAGGGAATGCTGTAACTCTGTGAGATGATTTCACAGAACACAAAGAAGTTTCTCAGAAAGCTTCTTTCTCTTTGTTATCGGAGGATATTTCCTTTGGCCCTATAGTCTTCAAAGCGATCCGAAATATCTGTTCTCAGATTCCGCAGAAATAAGGCTAGCAAAGAGATCCACGAAATACAGATGTAACTCTGTGAGTGCAAGTCACACATCACACAGCAGTTTCTCAGAAAGCTGCTTTCCATATTTCATCTGAGGATATTTCCTTTTTTACCATAGCCCTCTATGGGCTTCCAAATATCACTTGGCCAATTCCACAAGAACTGCCTTACCGAAATCTTCTTGAAGGGAAAGCTGTAACTCTGGGAGATGATTTCACAGAACACAAAGAAGTTTCTCAGAAAGCTTCTTTCTCTTTGTTATCGGAGGATATTTCCTTTGGCCCTATAGTCTTCAAAGGGATCCGAAATATCTGTTCTCAGATTCCACAGAAATAAGGCTAGCAAAGAGATCCATGAAATACAGATGTAACTATGTGAGATGAAATAACAGAACACTAAGCAGTTTCTCAGAATGCTTCTTTCCAGATTTCATCTGAGGATATTTCCTTTTTCACCATAGCCCTCTATGGGCTTCCAAATATCACTTTGCCAATTCCACAAGAACTGCCTTACCGAAAGGCTCCTTGAAGAGAAAGCTGTAACTCTGTGAGATGATTTCACAGACACAAAGAATTTTCTCAGAAAGCTTCTTTCTCTTTGTTATCGGAGGATATTTCCTATCGCCCTAAAGTCTTCAAAGAGATCCGAAATATCTGTTCTCAGATTCCACAGAAATAAGGCTAGCAAAGAGATCCACGAAATACAGATGTAACTCTGTGAGTGCAAGTCACACATCACAGAGCAGTTTCTCAGAAGGCTTCTTTCGTCATTTCAAACTGGGATATTTCCTTTTTCACCATAGCCCTCTATGGGCTGCCAAATATCACTTTGCCAATTCCAGAAGAACTGCCTTACAGAAAGGCTTCTTGAAGGGAAAGCTGTCACTCTGTGAGATGATTTCACAGAACACAAAGAAGTTTCTCAGAAAGCTTCTTTCTCTTTGTTATCGGCGGATATTTCCTTTGGTCCTATAGTCTTCAAAGCGATCCGAAATATCTGTTCTCAGATTCCACAGAAATAAGGCTAGCAAAGAGATCCACGAATTACAGATGTAACTCTGTGAGATGAAATACGAGAACACTAAGCAGTTTCTCAGAAAGCTTCTTTCCAGATTTCATCTGAGGATATTTCCTTTTTCACCATAGCCCTCTATGGGCTTCCAAATATCACTTTTCCAATTCCACAAGAACTGCCTTACCGAAAGGCTTCTTGAAGAGAAAGCTGTAACTCTGTGAGATGATTTCACAGAACACAAAGAAGTTTCTCAGAAAGCTTCTTTCTCTTTGTTATAGGCGGATATTTCCTTTGGCCCTATAGTCTTCAAAGGGATCCGAAATATCTGTCCTCAGATTCCACAGAAATAACGCTACCAAAGAGATCCACGAAATACAGATGTACCTCTGTTAGTGCAAGTCACACTTCACAGAGCAGTTTCTCAGAAAGCTTCTTTCCAGATTTCATCTGAGGATATTTCCTTTTTCACCAGAGCCCTCTATGGGCTTCCAAATATCACTTTGCCAATTCCTCAAGAACTGTCTTAGCGAAAGGCTTCTTGAGGGGAAAGCTGTAACTCTGTGAAATGATTTCACAGAACATAAAAAAGTTTCGCAAAAAGCTTCTTTCTCTTTGTTATCGGAGGATATTTCCTTTGGCCCTATAGTCTTCAATGCGATCCGAAATATCTGTTCTCAGATTCCGCAGAAATAAGGCTAGCAAAGAGATCCACGAAATACAGATGTAACTCTGTGAGTGCAAGTCACACATCACACAGCAGTTTCTCAGAAAGCTTCTTTCCATATTTCATCTGAGGATATTTCCTTTTTCACCATAGCCCTCTATGGGCTTCCAAATATCACTTTGCCAATTCTACAAGAACTGCCTTACCGAAAGGCTTCTTGAAGGGAAAGCTGTAACTCTGTGAGATGATTTCACAGAACACAAGGAAGTTTCTCAGAAAGCTTCTTTCTCTTTGTTATCGGCGGATATTTCCTTTGGCCCTATAGTCTTCAAAGGGATCCGAAATATCTGTTCTCAGATTCCACAGAAATAAGGCTAGCAAAGAGATCCACGAAATACAGATGTAACTCTGTGAGATGAAATAACAGAACACTAAGCAGTTTCTCAGAAAGCTTCTTTCCAGATTTCATCTGAGGATATTTCCTTTTTCACCATAGCCCTGTATGGGCTTCCAAATATCACTTTGCTAATTCCACAAGAACTGACTTACCGAAAGGCTTCTTGAAGAGAAAGCTGTAACTCTGTGAGTGGATTTCACAGACACAAAGAATTTTCTCAGAAAGCTTCTTTCTCTTTGTTATCGGAGGATATTTCCTATCGCCCTAAAGTCTTCAAAGAGATCTGAAATATCTGTTCTCAGATTCCACAGAAATAAGGCTAGCAAAGAGATCCACGAAATACAGATGTAGCTCTGTGAGTGCAAGTCACACATCACAGAGCAGTTTCTCAGAAGGCTTCTTTCGAAATTTCAAACTGGGATATTTCCTTTTTCACCATAGCCCTCTAAGGGCTGCCAAATATCACTTTGCCAATTCCCGAAGAATTGCCTTACCGAAAGGCTTCTTGAAGGGAAAGCTGTAACTCTGTGAGATGATTTCACAGAACACAAAGAAGTTTCTCAGAAAGCTTCTTTCTCTTTGTTATCGGCGGATATTTCCTTTGGCCCTATAGTCTTCAAAGGGATCCGAAGTATCTGTTCTCAGATTCCACAGAAATAAGGCTAGCAAAGAGATCCACGAAATACAGATGTAACTCTGTGAGATGAAATAACAGAACACTAAGCAGTTTCTCAGAAAGCTTCTTTCCAGATTTCATCTGAGGATATTTCCTTTTTCACCATAGCCCTGTATGGGCTTCCAAATATCACTTTGCTAATTCCACAAGAACTGACTTACCGAAAGGCTTCTTGAAGAGAAAGCTGTAACTCTGTGAGTTGATTTCACAGACACAAAGAATTTTCTCAGAAAGCTTCTTTCTCTTTGTTATCGGAGGATATTTCCTATCGCCCTAAAGTCTTCAAAGAGATCTGAAATATCTGTTCTCAGATTCCACAGAAATAAGGCTAGCAAAGAGATCCACGAAATACAGATGTAGCTCTGTGAGTGCAAGTCACACATCACAGAGCAGTTTCTCAGAAGGCTTCTTTCGAAATTTCAAACTGGGATATTTCCTTTTTCACCATAGCCCTCTAAGGGCTGCCAAATATCACTTTGCCAATTCCCGAAGAACTGCCTTACCGAAAGGCTTCTTGAAGGGAAAGCTGTAACTCTGTGAGATGATTTCACAGAACACAAAGAATTTTCTCAGAAAGCTTCTTTCTCTTTGTTGTCGAAGGATATTTCCTTTGGCACTATAGTCTTCAAAGGGAACCGAAATATCTGTTGTCAGATTCCACAGAAATAAGGCTAGCAAAGAGATCCACGAAATACAGATGTAACTCTGTGAGTGCAAGTCACACATCACAGAGCAGTTTCTCAGAAGGCTTCTTTCATCATTTCAAACTGGGATATTTCCTTTTTCACCATAGCCCTCTATGGGCTTCCAAATATCACTTTGCCAATTCCAGAAGAACTACCTTACCGAAAGGCTTCTTGAAGGGAAAGCTGTAACTCTGTGAGATGATTTCACAGAACACAAAGAATTTTCTCAGAAAGGTTCTTTCTCTTTGTTATCGGCGGATATTTCCTTTGGCTCTATATTCTTCAAAGGGATCCGAAATATCTGTTCTCAGATTCCACAGATATAACGCTAGCAAAGAGATCCACGAAATACAGATGTACCTCTGTTAGTGCAAGTCACACTTCACAGAGCAGTTTCTCCGAAAGCTTCTTTCCAGATTTCATCTGAGGATATTTCCTTTTTCACCAGAGCCCTCTATGGGCTTCCAAATGTCACTTTGCCAATTCCACAAGAACTGTCTTAGCGAAAGGCTTCTTGAGGGGAAAGCTGTAACTCTGTGAAATGATTTCACAGAACACAAAATAGTTTCGCAAAAACATTCTTTCTCTTTGTTATCGGAGGATATTTCCTTTGGCCCTATAGTCTTCAAAGCGATCCGAAATATCTGTTCCCAGATTCCGCAGAAATAAGGCTAGCAAAGAGATCCACGAAATACAGATGTAACCCTGTGAGTGCAAGTCAGACATCACACAGCAGTTTCTCAGAAAGCTTCTTTCCATATTTCATCTGAGGATATTTCCTTTTTCACCATAGCCCTCTATGGGCTTCCAAATATCACTTTGCCAATTCCACAAGAACTGCCTTACCGAAAGGCTTCTTGAAGGGAAAGCTGTAACTCTGTGAGATGTTTTCACAGAACACAAAGAAGTTTCACAGAAAGCTTCTTTCTCTTTGTTTTCGGAGGATATTTCCTTTGGCCCTATAGTCTTCAAAGGGATCCGAAATATCTGTTCTCAGATTCCACAGAAATAAGGCTAGCAAAGAGATCCATGAAATACAGATGTAACTCTGTGAGATGAAATAACAGAACACTAAGCAGTTTCTCAGAAAGCTTCCTTCCAGATTTCATCTGAGGATATTTCCTTTTTCACCATAGCCCTCTAGGGGCTTCCAAATATCACTTTGCCAATTCCAAAAGAACTGCCTTACCGAAAGGCTTCTTGAAGGGAAAGCTGTAACTCTGTGAGATGATTTCACAGAACACAAAGAAGTTTCTCAGAAAGCTTCTTTCTCTGTGTTATCAGAGGATATTTCCTTTGGCCCTATAGTCTTCAAAGGGATCCGAAATATCTGTTCTCAGATTCCACAGATTTAAGGCTAGCAAAGAGATCTTCGAAATACAGATGTAACTATGTGAGATGAAATACGAGAACACTAAGCAGTTTCTCAGTAAGATTCTTTCCAGATTTCATCTGAGGATATTTCCTTTTTCACCATAGCCCTCTATGGGCTTCCAAATATCACTTTGCCAATTCCACAAGAACTGCCTTACCGAAAGGCTTCTTGAAGAGAAAGCTGTAACTCTGTGAGATGATTTCACAGAACACAAAGAAGTTTCTCAGAAAGCTTCTTTCTCTTTGTTATAGGAGGATATTTCCTTTGGCCCTATAGTCTTCAAAGGGATCCGAAATATCTGTCCTCAGATTCCACAGAAATAAAGCTAGCAAAGAGATCCACGAAATACAGATGTAACTCTGTTATTGCAAGTCACACTTCACAGAGCAGTTTCTCAAAAGCTTCTTTCCAGATTTCATCTGAGGATATTTCCTTTTTCACCATAGCCCTCTATGGGCTTCCAAATATCACTTTGCCAATTCCACAAGAACTGTCTTAGCGAAAGGCTTCTTGAGGGGAAAGCTGTAACACTGTGAAATGATTTCACAGAACACAAAAAAGTTTCTCAAAAAGCTTCTTTCTCTTTGTTATCGGAGGATATTTCCTTTGGCCCTATAGTCTTCAAAGGGATCCGAAATATCTGTTCTCAGATTCCACAGAAATAAGGCTAGCAAAGAGATCCACGAAATACACATGTAACTCTGTGAGATGAAATAACAGAACACTAAGCAGTTTCTCAGAAAGCTTCTTTCCAGATTGCATCTGAGGATATTTCCTTTTTCACCATAGCCCTCTAGGGGCTTCCAAATATCACTTTGCCAATTCCACAAGAACTGCCTTACCGAAAGGCTTCTTGAAGGGAAAGCTGTAACTCTGTGAGATGTTTTCACAGAACACAAAGAAGTTTCACAGAAAGCTTCTTTCTCTTTGTTTTCGGAGGATATTTCCTTTGGCCCTATAGTCTTCAAAGGGATCCGAAATATCTGTTCTCAGATTCCACTGAAATAAGGCTAGCAAAGAGATCCACGAAATACAGATGTAACTCTGTGAGATGATTTCACAGAACACAAAGAAGTTTCTCAGAAAGCTTCTTTCTCTGTGTTATCAGAGGATATTTCCTTTGGCCCTATAGTCTTCAAAGGGATCCGAAATATCTGTTCTAAGATTACACAGAAATAAGGCTAGCAAAGAGATCCACGAAATACAGATGTAACTCTGTGAGATGATTTCACAGACACAAAGAATTTTCTCAGAAAGCTTCTTTCTCTTTGTTGTCGAAGGATATTTCCTTTGGCACTGTAGTCTTCAAAGGGATCCGAAATATCTGTTCTCAGATTCCACAGATATAAGGCTAGCAAAGAGATCCACGAAATACAGATGTAACTCTATGAGTGCAATTCACACATCACAGAGCAGTTTCTCAGAAAGCTTCTTTCCAGATTTCATCTGAGGATATTTCCTTTTTCACCATAGCCCTATATGGGCTTCCAAATATCACTTTGCCAATTCCATAAGAACTGTCTTAGCGAAAGGCTTCTTGAGGGGAAAGCTGTAACTCTGCGAGATGATTTCACAGAACACAAAGAAGTTTCTCAAAAAGCTTCTTTCTCTTTGTTATCGGAGGATATTTCCTTTGGCCCTATAGTCTTCAAAGGGATCCGAAATATCTGTTCTCAGATTCCACAGAAATAACGCGAGCAAAGAGATCCACGAAATACAGACGTAACTCTGTGAGTGCAAGTCACACATCACAGAGCAGTTTCTCAGAAAGCTTCTTTCCAGATTTCATCTGAGGTTATTTCCTTTTTCACCATAGCCCTCTATGGGCTTCCAAATATCACTTTGCCAATTCCACAAGAACTGACTTACCGAAAGGCTCCTTGAAGAGAAATCTGTAACTCGGTGAGATGATTTCACAGACACAAAGAATTTTCTCAGAAATCTTCTTTCTCTATGTTGTCGAAGGATATTTCCTTTGGCCCTATAGTCTTCAAAGGGAACCGAAATATCTGTTGTCAGATTCCACAGAAATAAGGCTAGCAAAGAGATCCACGAAATACAGATATAACTCTGTGAGTGCAAGTCACACATCACAGAGCAGTTTCTCAGAAGTCTTCTTTCATCATTTCAAACTGGGATATTTCCTTTTTCACCATAGCCCTCTACGGGCTGCCAAATATCACTTTGCCAATTCCAGAAGAACTGCCTTACCGAAAGGCTTCTTGAAGGGAAAGCTGTAACTCTGTGAGATGATTTCAGAGAACACAAAGAAGTTTCTCAGAAAGCTTCTTTCTCTTTGTTATCGGAGGATATTTCCTTTGGCTCTATAGTCTTCAAAGGGATCCGAAATATCTGTTCTCAGATTCCACAGAAATAACGCTAGCAAAGAGATCCACGAAATACAGATGTACCTCTGTTAGTGCAAGTCACAATTCACAGAGCAGTTTCTCCGAAAGCTTCTTTCCAGATTTCATCTGAGGATATTTCCTTTTTCACCATAGCAATCTATGGGCTTCCAAATATCACTTTGCCAATTCCACAAGAACTGCCTTACCGAAAGGCTTCTTGAAGGGAAAGCTGTAAGTCTGTGAGATGATTTCACAGAACAAAAAGAAGTTTCTCAGAAAGCTTCCTTCTCTCTGTTATCGGAGGATATTTCCTTTGGCCCTATAGTCTTCAAAGGGATCCGAAATATCTGTTCTCAGATTCCACAGAAATAAGGCTAGCAAAGAGATCCACGAAATACAGATGTAACTCTGTGAGATGAATTAACAGAACACTAAGCAGTTTCTCAGAAAGCTTCTTTCCAGATTTCATCTGGGGATTTTTCCTTTTTCACCATAGCCCTCTATGGGCTTCCAAATATCACTTTGCCAATTCCACAAGAACTGCCTTACCGAAAGGCTTCTTGAAGGGAAAGCTGTAACTCTGTGAGATGATTTCACAGAACACAAAGAAGTTTCTCAGAAAGCCTCTTTCTCTGTGTTATCAGAAGATATTTCCTTTGGCCCTATAGTCTTCAAAGGGATCCGAAATATCTGTTCTCAGATTTCACAGAAATAAGGCTAGCAAAGAGATCCACGAAATACAGATGTAACTTTGTGAGATGAAATAACAGAACACTAAGCAGTTTCTCAGAAAGCTTCTTTCCAGATTTCATCTGAGGATATTTCCTTTTTCACCATAGCCCTCTAGGGGTTCCAAATATCACTTTGCCAATTCCACAAGAACTGCCTTACCGAAAAGCTTCTTGAAGAGAAAGCTGTAACTCTGTGAGTTGATTTCACAGAACACAAAGAAGTTTCTCAAAAAGCTTCTTTCTCTCTGCTATCAGAGGATATATCCTTTGGCCCTTTAGTCATCAAAGGGATCCGAAATATCTGTTCTCAGATTCCACAGAAATAAGGCTATCAAAGAGACCCACGAAATACAGATGTACCTCGGTGAGTGCAAGTCATACATCACAGAGCAGTTTCTCAGAAAGCTTCTTTCGAGATTTCATCTGGGGATATTTCCTTTTTCACCATAGCCCTCTATGGGCTTCCAAATATAACTTTGCCAATTCCACAAGAACTGTCTTAGCGAAAGGCTTCTAGAAGGGAAAACTGTAACTCTGTGAGATGATTTCACAGAGCACAAAGAAGTTTCTCAGAAAGCTTCTTTCTCTTTGTTATCAGAGGATATTTCCTTTGGCCCTATAGTCTAAAAAAGGGATCCGAACTATCTGTTGTCAGATTCCACAGAAATAAGGCTAGCAAAGAGATCCACGAAATACAGCTCTAACTCTGTGAGTGGAAGCCACACATCAGAGAGCAGTTTCTCAGAAAGCTTCTTTCCAGATTTCATCTGAGGATATTTCCTTTTTCGACATAGCCCTCTATGGGCTTCCAAATATCACTTTGCCAATTCCACAAGAACTGCCTTACCGAAAGGCTTCTTGAAAGGAAATCTGTAACCCTGTGTGATGATTTCACAGAACACAAAGAAGTTTCTCAGAAAGCTTCTTTCTCTTTGTTATCGGAGGATATTTCCTATAGCCCTAAAGTCTTCAAAGGGATCTGAAATATCTGTTCTCAGATTCCACAGAAATAAGGCTAGCAAAGAGATCCACGAAGTACAGATGTAACTCTGTGAGTGCAAGTCACACATCACAGAGCAGTTTCTGAGAAAGCTTCTTTCCACATTTCATCTGAGGATATTTCCTTTTTCACCATAGCCCTCTATGGGCTTCCAAATATCACTTTGCCAATTCCACAAGAACTGCCTTACCGAAAGGCTTCTTGAAGAAAAAGCTGTAACTCTGTGAGATGATTTCACAGAACACAAAGAAGTTTCTCAGAAAGCTTCTTTCTCTTTGTTATCGGAGGATATTTCCTTTGGCCCTATAGTCTTCAAAGGGATCCGAAATATCTGTTCTCAGATTCCACAGAAATAAGGCTAGCAAAGAGATCCAGGTAATACAGATGTAACTCTGTGAGTTGAAATAACAGAACACTAAGCAGTTTCTCAGAAAGCTTCTTTCCAGATTTCATCTGAGGATATTTCCTTTTTCACCATAGCCCTCTATGGGCTTCCAAATATCACTTTGCCAATTCCACCAGATCTGTCTTAGCAAAAGGCTTCTTGAGGGGAAAGCTGTAACTCTGTGAGATGATTTCACAGAACACAAAGAAGTTTCTCAAAAAGCTTCTTTCTCTCTGTTATCAGAGGATATTTCCTTTGGCCCTATAGTCTTCTAAGGGATCCGAAATATCTGTTATCAGATTCCACAGAAATAAGGCTAGCAAAGAGAACCACGAAATACAGATGTAACTCTGTGAGATGAATTAACAGAACACTAAGCAGTTTCTCAGAAAGCTTCTTTCCAGATTTCATCTGGGGATTTTTCCTTTTTCACCATAGCCCTCTACGGGCTTCCAAATATCACTTTGCCAATTCCACAAGAACTGCCTTACCGAAAGGCTTCTTGAAGGGAAAGCTGTAACTCTGTGAGATGATTTCACAGAACACAAAGAAGATTCTCAGAAAGCTTCATTCTCTTTGTTATCGGAGGATATTTCCTTTGGCCCTATAGTCTTCAAAGGGATCCGAAATATCTGTTCTCAGATTCCACAGAAATAAGGCTAGCAAAGAGATCCACGAAATACAGATGTAACTCTGTGAGATGAAATAACAGCACACTAAGCAGTTTCTCCGAAAACTTCTTTTCAGATTTCATCTGAGGATATTTCCTTTTTCACCATAGAGCTCTATGGGCTTCCAAATATCACTTTGCCAATTTCACAAGAACTGTCTTAGCAAAAGGCTTCTTGAGGGGAAAGCTGTAACTTTGTGAGATGATTTCACAGAACACAAAGAAGTTTCCCAAAAAGCTTCTTTCTCTCTGTTATCGGAGGATATTTCCTTTGGCCCTAGAGTCTTCACAGGGATCCGAAATATCTGTTCTCAGATTCCACAGAAATAAGGCTAGCAAAGAGATCCACGAAATAGAGATGTAACTCTGTGAGTGCTAGTCACACATCACAGAGCAGTTTCTCAGAAATCTTCTTTAAAGATTTCATCTGAGGATATTTCCTTTTTAACCATAACCCTCTATGGGCATGCAAATATCACTTTGCCAATTCCACAAGAACTGCCTTACCGAAAGGCTTCTTGAAGTGAAAGCTGTAACTCTGTGAGATGATATCACAGAACACAAAGAAGTTTCTCAGAAAGCCTCTTTCTCTGTGTTATCAGAAGATATTTCCTTTGGCCCTATAGTCTTCAAAGGGATCCGAAATATCTGTTCTCAGATTCCACAGAAATAAGGCTAGCAAAGAGATCCACGAAATACAGATGTAACTTTGTGAGATGAAATAACAGAACACTAAGCAGTTTCTCAGAAAGCTTCTTTCCAGATTTCATCTGAGGATATTTCCTTTTTCACCATAGCCCTCTAGGGGTTCCAAATATCACTTTGCCAATTCCACAAGAACTGCCTTACCGAAAGGCTTCTTGAAGAGAAAGCTGTAACTCTGTGAGTTGATTTCACAGAACACAAAGAAGTTTCTCAAAAAGCTTCTTTCTCTCTGCTATCAGAGGATATATCCTTTGGCCCTTTTGTCTTCAAAGGGATCCGAAATATCTGTTCTCAGATTCCACAGAAATAAGGCTATCAAAGAGACCCACGAAATACAGATGTACCTCGGTGAGTTCAAGTCATACATCACAGAGCAGTTTCTCAGAAAGCTTCTTTCGAGATTTCATCTGGGGATATTTCCTTTTTCACAATAGCCCTCTATGGGCTTCCAAATATAACTTTGCCAATTCCACAAGAACTGTCTTAGCGAAAGGCTTCTTGAAGGGAAAACTGTAACTCTGTGAGATGATTTCACAGAACACAAAGAAGTTTCTCAGAAAGCTTCTTTCTCTTTGTTATCGGAGGATATTTCCTTTGTCCCTATAGTCTTCAAAGGGATCCGAAATATCTGTTCTCAGATTCCACAGAAATAAGGCTAGCAAAGAGATCCAGGTAATACAGATGTAACTCTGTGAGTTGAAATAACAGAACACTAAGCAGTTTCTCAGAAAGCTTCTTTCCAGATTTCATCTGAGGATATTTCCTTTTTCACCATAGCCCTCTATGGGCTTCCAAATATCACTTTGCCAATTCCACAAGAACTGTCTTAGCAAAAGGCTTCTTGAGGGGAAAGCTGTAACTCTGTGAGATGATTTCACAGAACACAAAGAAGTTTCTCAAAAAGCTTCTTTCTCTCTGTTATCAGAGGATATTTCCTTTGGCCCTATAGTCTTCAAAGGGATCCGAAATATCTGTTATCAGATTCCACAGAAATAAGGCTAGCAAAGAGAACCAAGAAATACAGATGTAACTCTGTGAGATGAATTAACAGAACACTAAGCAGTTTCTCAGAAAGCTTCTTTCCAGATTTCATCTGGGGATTTTTCCTTTTTCACCATAGCCCTCAATGGGCTTCCAAATATCACTTTGCCAATTCCACAAGAACTGCCTTACCGAAAGGCTTCTTGAAGGGAAAGCTGTAACTCTGTGAGATGATTTCACAGAACACAAAGAAGATTCTCAGAAAGCTTCATTCTCTTTGTTATCGGAGGATATTTCCTTTGTCCCTGTAGTCTTCAAAGGGATCCGAAATATCTGTTCTCAGATTCCACAGAAATAAGGCTAGCAAAGAGATCCACGAAATACAGATGTAACTCTGTGAGATGAAATAACAGCACACTAAGGAGTTTCTCCGAAAGCTTCTTTTCAGATTTCATCTGAGGATATTTCCTTTTCCACCATAGAGCTCTATGGGCTTCCAAATATCACTTTGCCAATTTCACAAGAACTGTCTTAGCAAAAGGCTTCTTGAGGGGAAAGCTGTAACTCTGTGAGATGATTTCACAGAACACAAAGAAGTTTCTCAAAAAGCTTCTTTCTCTCTGTTATCGGAGGATATTTCCTTTGGCCCTATAGTCTTCACAGGGATCCGAAATATCTGTTCTCAGATTCCACAGAAATAAGGCTAGCAAAGAGATCCACGAAATGCAAATGTAACTCTGTGAGATGAATTACCAGAACACTAGGCAGTTTCTCAGAAAGCTTCTTTCCAGATTTCATCTGGGGATATTTCCTTTTTCAGCATAGCCCTCTATGGGCTTCCAAATACCACTTTGCCAATTCCACAAGAACTGCCTAACCGAAAGGCTTCTTGAAGGGAAAGCTCTAACTCTGAGAGATGATTTTAGAGAACATAAAGAAGTATCTCAGAAAGCTTCTTTCTCTTTGTTATCGGAGGATATTTCCTTTGGTCCTATAGTTTTCAAAGGGATCCGAAATATCTGTTCTCAGATTCCAAAGAAATAAGGCTAGCAAAGAGATCCACGAAATACAGATGTAACTCTGGGAGTGCAATTCACACATCACAGAGAAGTTTCTCAGAAAGCTTCTTTCCAAATTTCATCTGAGGATATTTCCTTTTTCACCATAGCCCTCTGTGGGCTTCCAAATATCACTTTGCCAATTCCACAACAACTGTCTTAGCGAAAGTCTTCTTGAGGGGAAACCTGTAACTCTGTGAGATGATTTCACGGAACACAAAGAAGTTTCTCAGAAAGCTTCTTTCTCTTTGTTATCAGAGGATATTTCCTTTGGCCCTACAGTCTTCAAAGGGATCTGAAATATCTGTTCTCAGATTCCACAGAAATAAGGCTAGCGAAGAGATCCACGAAATACAGATGTAACTCTGTGAGTGCAAGTCACACATCACAGAGCAGTTTCTCAGAAAGCTTCTTTCCAGATTTCATCTGTGGATATTTCCTTTTTCACCATAGCCCTCTATGGGCTTCCAAATATCACTTTGCCAATTCCACAAGAACTGCCTAACCGAAAGGCTTCTTAAAGGGAAAGCTCTAACTCTGTGAGATGATTTCAGAGAACACAAAGAATTTTCTCAGAAAGCTTCTTTCTCTTGTTATCGGAGGATATTTCCCTTGGCCCTATAGTCTTCAAAGGGATCCGAAATATCTGTTCTCAGATTCCACAGAAATAAGGCTAGAAAAGAGATCCACAAAATAGAGATGTAACTCTGTGAGTGCTAGTCACACATCACAGAGCAGTTTCTCAGAAATCTTCTTTAAAGATTTCATCTGAGGATATTTCCTTTTTCACCATAGCCCTCTATGGGCATCCAAATATCACTTTGCCAATTCCACAAGAACTGCCTTACCGAAAGGCTTCTTGAAGTGAAAGCTGTAACTCTGTGAGATGATATCACAGAACACAAAGAAGTTTCTCAGAAAGCTTCCTTCTCTCTGTTATCGGAGGATATTTCCTTTGGCCCTATAGTCTTCAAAGGGATCCGAAATATCTGTTCTCAGATTCCACAGAAATAAGGCTAGCAAAGAGATCCACGAAATACAGATGTAACTCTGTGAGATGAATTAACAGAATACTAAGCAGTTTCTCAGAAAGCTTCTTTCCAGATTTCATCTAGGGATTTTTCCTTTTTCACCATAGCCCTCTTTGGGCTTCCAAATATCACTTTGCCAATTCCACAAGAACTGCCTTACCGAAAGGCTTCTTGAAGAGAAAGCTGTAACTCTGTGAGTTGATTTCACAGAACACAAAGAAGTTTCTCAAAAAGCTTCTTTCTCTCTGCTATCAGAGGATATATCCTTTGGCCCTTTAGTCTTCAAAGGGATCCGAAATATCTGTTCTCAGATTCCACAGAAATAAGGCTATCAAAGAGACCCACGAAATACAGATGTACCTCGGTGAGTTCAAGTCATACATCACAGAGCAGTTTCTCAGAAAGCTTCTTTCGAGATTTCATCTGGGGATATTTCCTTTTTCACCATAGCCCTCTATGGGCTTCCAAATATAACTTTGCCAATTCCACAAGAACTGTCTTAGCGAAAGGCTTCTTGAAGGGAAAACTGTAACTCTGTGAGATGATTTCACAGAGCACAAAGAAGTTTCTCAGAAAGCTTCTTTCTCTTTGTTATCACAGGATATTTCCTTTGGCCCTATAGTCTTCAAAGGGATCCGAAATATCTGTTCTCAGATTCCACAGAAATAACGCTAGCAAAGAGATCCACGAAATACAGCTCTAACTCTGTGAGTGGAAGCCACACATCAGAGAGCAGTTTCTCAGAAAGCTTCTTTCCAGATTTCATCTGAGGATATTTCCTTTTTCGACATAGCCCTCTATGGGCTTCCAAATATCACTTTGCCAATTCCACAAGAACTGCCTTACCGAAAGGCTTCTTGAAAGGAAATCTGTAACCCTGTGTGATGATTTCACAGAACACAAAGAAGTTTCTCAGAAAGCTTCTTTCTCTTTGTTATCGGAGGATATTTCCTATAGCCCTAAAGTCTTCAAAGGGATCTGAAATATCTGTTCTCAGATTCCACAGAAATAAGGCTAGCAAAGAGATCCACGAAATACAGATGTAACTCTGTGAGTGCAAGTCACACATCACAGAGCAGTTTCTGAGAAAGCTTCTTTCCACATTTCATCTGAGGATATTTCCTTTTTCACCATAGCCCTCTATGGGCTTCCAAATATCACTTTGCCAATTCCACAAGAACTGCCTTACCGAAAGGCTTCTTGAAGAAAAAGCTGTAACTCTGTGAGATGATTTCACAGAACACAAAGAAGTTTCCAAAAAGCTTCTTTCTCTCTGTTATCAGAGGATATTTCCTTTGGCCCTATAGTCTTCAAAGGGATCCGAAATATCTGTTATCAGATTCCACAGAAATAAGGCTAGCAAAGAGAACCACGAAATACAGATGTAACTCTGTGAGATGAATTAACAGAACACTAAGCAGTTTCTCAGAAAGCTTCTTTCCAGATTTCATCTGGGGATTTTTCCTTTTTCACCATAGCCCTCTATGGGCTTCCAAATATCACTTTGCCAATTCCACAAGAACTGCCTTACCGAAAGGCTTCTTGAAGGGAAAGCTGTAACTCTGTGAGATGATTTCACAGAACACAAAGAAGATTCTCAGAAAGCTTCATTCTCTTTGTTATCGGAGGATATTTCCTTTGTCCCTATAGTCTTCAAAGGGATCCGAAATATCTGTTCTCAGATTCCACAGAAATAAGGCTAGCAAAGAGATCCACGAAATACAGATGTAACTCTTTGAGATGAAATAACAGCACACTAAGCAGTTTCTCCGAAAGCTTCTTTTCAGATTTCATCTGAGGATATTTCCTTTTCCACCATAGAGCTCTAGGGGCTTCCAAATATCACTTTGCCAATTTCACAAGAACTGTCTTAGCAAAAGGCTTCTTGAGGGGAAAGCTGTAACTCTGTGAGATGATTTCACAGAACACTAAGAAGTTTCTCAAAAAGCTTCTTTCTCTCTGTTATCGGAGGATATTTCCTTTGGCCCTATAGTCTTCACAGGGATCCGAAATATCTGTTCTCAGATTCCAAAGAAATAAGGCTAGCAAAGATATCCACGATATACAGATGTAACTCTGTGAGATGAATTACCAGAACACTAAGCAGTTTCTCAGAAAGCTTCTTTCCAGATTTCATCTGGGGATATTTCCTTTTTCAGCATAGCCCTCTATGGGCTTCCAAATACCACTTTGCCAATTCCACAAGAACTGCCTAAACGAAAGGCTTCATGAAGGGAAAGCTCTAACTCTGAGAGATGATTTTAGAGAACATAAAGAAGTATCTCAGAAAGCTTCTTTCTCTTTGTTATCGGAGGATATTTCCTTTGGTCCTATAGTTTTCAAAGGGATCCGAAATATCTGTTCTCAGATTCCAAAGAAATAAGGCTAGCAAAGAGATCCACGATATACAGATGTAACTCTGGGAGTGCAATTCACACATCACAGAGAAGTTTCTCAGAAAGCTTCTTTCCAAATTTCATCTGAGGATATTTCCTTTTTCACCATAGCCCTCTGTGGGCTTCCAAATATCACTTTGCCAATTCCACAAGAACTGTCTTAGCGAAAGTCTTCTTGAGGGGAAACCTGTAACTCTGTGAGATGGTTTCACAGAACACAAAGAAGTTTCTCAGAAAGCTTCTTTCTCTTTGTTATCGGAGGATATTTCCCTTGGCCCTATAGTCTTCAAAGGGATCCGAAATATCTGTTCTCAGATTCCACAGAAATAAGGCTAGCAAAGAGATCCACGAAATACAGATGTAACTCTGTGAGTGCAAGTCACACATCACAGAGCAGTTTCTCAGAAAGCTTCTTTCCAGATTTCATCTGAGGATATTTCCTTTTTCACCATAGCCCTCTATGGGCTTCCAAATATCACTTTGCCAATTCCACAAGAACTGCCTAACCGAAAGGCTTCTTGAAGGGAAAGCTCTAACTCTGTGAGATGATTTCAGAGAACACAAAGAAGTTTCTCAGAAAGATTCTTTCTCTTTGTTATCGGAGGATATTTCCCTTGGCCCTATAGTCTTCAAAGGGATCCGAAATATCTGTTCTCAGATTCCACAGAAATAAGGCTAGCAAAGAGATCCACGAAATAGAGATGTAACTCTGTGAGTGCTAGTCACACATCACAGAGCAGTTTCTCAGAAATCTTCTTTAAATAGTTCATCTGAGGATATTTCCTTTTTCACCATAGCCCTCTATGGGCTTCCAAATATCACTTTGCCAATTCCACAAGAACTGCCTTACCGAAAGGCTTCTTGAAGTGAAAGCTGTAACTCTGTGAGATGATATCACAGAACACGAAGACGTTTCTCAGAAAGCTTCTTTCTCTTTGTTATTGGCGGATATTTCCTTTGGCCCTATAGTCTTCAAAGGGATCCGAAATATCTTTTCTCAGATTCCACAGAAATAAGGCTAGCAAAGAGATCCACGACATACAGATGTCACTCTGTGAGTGTATTTCACACATCACAGAGCAGTTTCTCAGAAAGCTTCTTTCCAGATTTCATCTGAGGATATTTCCTTTTTCACCATAGCCCTCTATGGGCTTCCAAATATCACTTTGCCAATTCCACAAGAACTGACTTAGCAAAAGGCTTCTTGAGGGGAAAGCTGTAACTCTGTGAGATGATTTCACAGAACACAAAGAAGTTTCTCAAAAAGCTTTTTTCTCTCTGTTATCAGAGGATATATCCTTTGGCCCTATTATCTTCAAAGGGATGCGAAATATCTGTTCTCAGATTCCACAGAAATAAGGCTAGCAAAGAGATCCACGAAATACAGATGTAACTCTGTGAGATGAATTAACAGAACACTAAGCAGTTTCTCAGAAAGCTTCTTTCCAGATTTCATCTGGGGATTTTTCCTTTTTCACCATAGCACTCTATGGGCTTCCAAATATCACTTTGCCAATTCCACAAGAACTGCCTTACCGAAAGGCTTCTTGAAGGGAAAGCTCTAACTCTGTGAGATGATTTCACAGAATACAAAGAAGTTTCTCAGAAAGCTTCTTTCTCTTTGTTATCGGAGGATATTTCCTTTGGCCCTATAGTCTTCAAAGGGATCCGAAATATCTGTTCTCATATTCCACAGAAATAAGGCTAGCAAAGAGATCCAAAAATACAGATGTAACTCTGTGAGATGAAATAACAGAACACTAAACAGTTTCTCCGAAAGCTTCTTTCCAGATTTCATCTGAGGATATTTCCTTTTTCACCAAAGAGCTCTAAGGGCTTCCAAATATCACTTTGCCAATTCCACAAGAACTGTCTTAGCAAAAGGCTTCTTGAGGGGAAAGCTGTAACTCTGTGACATGATTTCACAGAACACAAAGAAGTTTCTCCAAAAGCTTCTTTCTCTCTGTTATCAAAGGATATTTCCTTTGGCCCTATTATCTTCAAAGGGATCCGAAATATCTGTTCTCAGATTCCACAGAAATAAGGCTAGCAAAGAGATCCAAGAAATGCAGATGTAACTCTGTGAGATGAATTAACAGAACACTAAGCAGTTTCTCAGAAAGCTTCTTTCCAGATTTCATCTGAGGATATTTCCTTTTTCACCATAGCCCTCTATGGGCTTCCAAATATCACTTTGCCAATTCCACAAGAACTGCCTTACCGAAAGGCTTCTTGAAGGGAAAGCTGTAACTCTGTGAGATGATTTCACAGAACACAAAGAAGTTTCTCAGAAAGCTTCTTTCTCTTTGTAATCGGAGGATATTTCCTTTGGCCATATAGTATTCAAAAGGGTTCCGAAATATCTGTTCTCAGATTCCACAGAAATAAGGCTAGCAAAGAGATCCACGAAATACAGATGTAACTCTGTGAGTGCAATTCACACATCACAGAGCAGTTTCTCTGAAACCTTCTTTCCAGATTTCATCTGAGGATATTTCCTTTTTCACCATAGCCCTCTATGGGCTTCCAAATATCACTTTGCGAATTCCACAAGTACTGTCTTAGCGAAAGGATTCTTGAGGAGAAAGCTGTAACTCTGTGAGATGATTTCACAGAACACGAAGACGTTTCTCAGAAAGCTTCTTTCTCTTTGTTATCGGCGGATATTTCCTTTGGCCCTATAATCTTCAAAGCGATCCGAAATATCTGTTCTCAGATTCCACAGAAATAAGGCTAGCAAAGGGATCCACGAAATACAGATGTAACTCTGTGAGTGGAAGTGACACATCAGAGAGCAGTTTCTCAGAAAGCTTCCTTCCAGATTTCATCTGAGGATATTTCCTTTTTCACCATAGCCCTCTATGGGCTTCCAAATATCACTTTGCCAATTCCACAAGAACTGCCTTACCGAAAGGCTTCTTGAAGGGAAAGCTGTATCTCTGTGAGATGATTTCACAGAACACAAAGAAGTTTCTCAGAAAGCTTCTTTCTCTTTGTTATCGGAGGATATTTCCATTGGCCCTATACTCTTCAAAGGGATCCGAAATATCTGTTCTCAGATACCACAGAAATAAGGCTAACAAAGAGATTCACGAAATACAGATGTAACTATGTGAGATGAAATAACAGAACACTAAGTAGTTTCTCAGAAATCTTCCTTTCAGATTTCATCTGAGGATAGTTCCTTTTTCACCATAGCCCTCTATGGGCTTCCAAATATCACTTTGCCAATTCCACAAGAACTGCCTTACCGAAAGGCTTCTTGAAGGGAAAGCTGGAACTCTGTGAGAAGATTTCACAGAACACAAAGAAGTTTCTCAGAAAGCTTCTTTCTCTTTGTTATCGGAGGATATTTCCTTTGGCCCTATAGTCTTCAAAGGGATCCGAAATATCTGTTCTCAGAGTCCACAGAAATAAGGCCAGCAAAGAGATCAAAGAAATACAGATGTAACTCTCTGAGATGAAATAACAGAACACTAAGCAGTTTCTCAGAAAGCTTCTTACCAGATTTCATCTGGGGATTTTTCCTTTTTCACCATAGCCCCCTATGGGCTTCCAAATATCACTTTGCCAATTCTACAAGAACTGCCTTACCGAAAGGCTTCTTGAAGGGAAAGCTGTAACTCTGTGAGGTGATTTCACAGAACACAAAGAAGTTTCTCAGAAAGCTTCTTTCTCTTTGTTATCGGAGGATATTTCCTTTGGCCCTATAGTCTTCAAAGGGATCCGAAATATCTGTTCTCAGATTCCACAGAAATAAGGCTAGCAAAGAGATCCACGAAATACAGATATAACTCTGTGAGTGGAAGTCACACATCACAGAGCAGTTTCTCAGAAAGCTTCTTTCCAGATTTCATCTGAGGATATTTCCTTTTTCACCATAGACCTCTATGGGCTTCCAAATATCACTTTGCCAATTCTCAAGAACTGTCTTAGCAAAAGGCTTCTTGAGGGGAAAGCTGTAACTCTGTGATATGATTTCACAGAACACAAAGAAGTTTCCCAAAAAGCTTCTTTCTCTCTGTTATCAGAGGATATTTCCTTTGGCCCTATAGTCTTCAAAGGGATCCGAAATATCTGTTCTCAGATTCCACAGAAATAAGGCTAGCAAAGAGATCCACGAAATACAGATGTAACTCTGTGAGCTGAATTAACAGAACACTAAGCAGTTTCTCAGAAAGCTTCTTACCAGATTTCATCTGGGGATTTTTCCTTTTTCACCATAGCCCTCTATGGGCTTCCAAATATCACTTTGCCAATTCTACAAGAACTGCCTTAACGAAAGGCCATTTGAAGGGAAAGCTGTAACTCTGTGAGGTGATTTCACAGAACACAAAGAAGTTTCTCAGAAAGCTTCTTTCTCTTTGTTATCGGAGGATATTTCCTTTGGCCCTATAGTCTTCAAAGGGATCCGAAATATCTGTTCTCAGATTCCACAGAAATAAGGCTAGCAAAGAGATCCACGAAATACAGATATAACTCTGTGAGTGGAAGTCACACGTCACAGAGCAGTTTCTCAGAAAGCTTCTTTCCAGATTTCATCTGAGGATATTTCCTTTTTCACCATCGCCCTCTATGGGCTTCCAAATATAACTTTGCCAATTCCACAAGAACAGCCTTACCGAAAGGCTTCCTGAAGGGAAAGCTGTAACTCTGTGAGACGATTTCACAGAACACAAAGAAGTTTCTCAGAAAGCTTCTTTCTCTTTGTTATCGGAGGATATTTCCTTTGGCCCTATAGTCTTCAAAGGGATCCGAAATATCTGTTCTCAGATTCCACAGAAATAAGGCTAGCAAAGAGATCCACGAAATACAGATGTAACTCTGTGAGTGTATTTCACACATCACAGAGCAGTTTCTCAGAAAGCTGCTTTCCAGATTTCATCTGAGGATAATTCCTTTTTCACCATAGCCCTCTATGGGCTTCCAAATATCACTTTGCCAATTCCACAAAAACTGACTTAGCAAAAGGCTTCTTGAGTTGAAAGCTGTAACTCTGTGAGATGATTTCACAGAACACAAAGAAGTTTCTCAAAAAGCTTCTTTCCCTCTGTTATCAGAGGATATTTCCTTTGGCCCTATTATCTTCAAAGGGATCCGAAATATCTGTTCTCAGATTCCACAGAAATAAGGCTAGCAACGAGATCCACGAAATACAGATGTAACGCTGTGAGATGAATTAACAGAACACTAAGCAGTTTCTCAGAAAGCTTCTTTCCAGATTTCATCTGGGGATTTTTCCTTTTTCACCATAGCCCTCTATGGGCTTCCAAATATCACTTTGCCAATTCCACAAGAACTGCCTTACCGAAAGGCTTTTTGAAGGGAAAGCTCTAACTCTGTGAGATGATTTCACAGAACACAAAGAAGTTTCTCAGAAAGCTTCTTTCTCTCTGTTATAAAAGGATATTTCCTTTGGTCCTATTATCTTCAAAGGGATCCGAAATATCTGTTCTCAGATTCCACAGAAATAAGGCTAGCAAAGAAATCCACGAAATACAGATGTAACTCTGTGAGATGAATTAACAGAACACTAAGCAGTTTCTGAGATAGCTTCTTTCCAGATTTCATCTGGGGATGTTTCCTTTTTCACCATAGCACTCTATGGGCTTCCAAATATCACTTTGCCAATTCCACAAGAACTGCCTTACCGAAAGGCTTCTTGAAGGGAAAGCTCTAAGTCTCTGAAATGATTTCACAGAACACAAAGAAGTTTCTTCAGAAAGCTTCTTTCTCTTTGTTATCGGAGGATATTTCCTTTGGCCCTATAGTCTTCAAAGGGATCCGAAATATCTGTTCTCAGATTCCACAGAAATAAGGCTAGCAAAGAGATCCACGAAATACAGATGTAACTCTGTGAGATGAAATAACAGAACACTAAGCAGTTTCTCCGAAAGCTTCTTTCCAGATTTCATCTGAGGACATTTCCTTTTTCACCATAGAGCTCTATGGGCTTCCAAATATCACTTTGCCAATTCCACAAGAACTGTCTTAGCAAAAGGCTTCTTGAGGGGAAAGCTGTAACTCTGTGAGATGATTTCACAGAACACAAAGAAGTTTCTCAAAAAGCTTCTTTCTCTCTGTTATCAGAGGATATTTCCTCTGGCCCTATAGTCTTCAAAGGGATCCGAAATATCTGTTCTCAGATTCCACAGAAATAAGGCTAGCAAAGAGATCCACGAAATACAGATGTAACTCTGTGAGATGAATTAACAGAACACTAAGCAGTTTCTCAGAAAGCTTCTTTCCAGATTTCATCTGGGGATTTTTCCTTTTTCACCATAGCCCTCTATGGGCTTCCAAATATCACTTTGCCAATTCCACAAGAACTGCCTTACCGAAAGGCTTCTTGAAGGGAAAGCTGTAACTCTGTGAGATGATTTCACAGAACACAAAGAAGTTTCTCAGAAAGCTTCTTTCTCTTTGTTATCGGAGGATATTTCCTTTGGCCATATAGTCTTGAAAGGGATCCGAAATAACACTTCTCAGATTCCACAGAAATAAGGCTAGCAAAGAGATCCACGAAATACAGATGTAACTCTGTGAGTGCAATTCACACATCACAGAGCAGTTTCTCATAAAGCTTCTTTCCAGATTTCATCTGAGGATATTTCCTTTTTCACCATAGCCATCTATGGGCTTCCAAATATCACATTGCCAATTCAACAAGAACTGTCTTAGCAAAAGGCTTCTTGAAGGGAAAGCTGTAACTCTGTGAGATGATTTCACAGAACACAAAGAAGTTTCTCAGAAAGCTTCTTTCTCTTTGTTATCGGAGGATATTTCCTTTGGCCCAATAGTCTTCAAAGGGATCCGAAACATCTGTTCTCAGATTCCACAGAAATAAGGCTAGCAAAGTGATCCACGAAGTACAGATGTAACTCTGTGAGATGAATTAACAGAACACTAAGCAGTTTCTCAGAAAGCTTCTTTCCATATTTCGTGTGAGGATATTTCCTTTTTCACCATAGCCCTCTATGGGCTTCCAAATATAACTTTGCCAATTCCACAAGAACTGCCTTACTGAAAGGCTTCTTGAAGGGAAAGCTGTAACTCTGTGAGATGATTTCACAGAACACAAAGAAGTTTCTCAGAAAGCTTCTTTCTCTTTGTTATCGGAGGATATTTCCTTTGGCCCTATAGTCTTCAAAGGGATCCGAAATATCTGTTCACAGATTCCACAGAAATAAGGCTAGCAAAGAGATCCACGAAATACAGATGTCACTCTCTGAGTGTAAGTCACACATCACAGAGCAGTTTCTCAGAAAGCTTCTTTCTCTCTGTTATCTGAGGATATTTCCTTTGGCCCTATAGTCTTCAAAGGGATCCGAAATATCTGTGCTCAGATTCCACAGAAATAAGGCTAGCAAAGAGACCCACGAAATACAGATGTAACTCTGTGAGATGAAATAACAGAACACTAAGCAGTTTCTCAGAAAGCTTCTTTCCAGATTTCAACTGGGGATGTTTCCTTTTTCACCACAGCACTCTATGGGCTTCCAAATATCACTTTGCCAATTCCACAAGAACTGCCTAACCGAAAGGCTTCTTGAAGGGAAAGCTCTAACTCTGTGAGATGATATCAGAGAACACAAAGAAGTTTCTCAGAAAGCTTCTTTCTCTTTGTTATCGGAGGATATTTCCTTTGGCCCTATAGTCTTCAAAGGGATCCGAAATATCCGTTGTCAGATTCCACAGAAACAAGGCTAGCAAAGAGATCCAAGAAATACAGATATAACTCTGTGAGGGGAAGTCACACATCACAGAGCAGTTTCTCAGAAAGCTTCTTTCCAGATTTCATCTGAGGATATTTCCTTTTTCACCATAGCCCTCTATGGGCTTCCAAATATCACTTTGCCAATTCCACAAGAACAGCCTTACCGAAAGGCTTCCTGAAGGGAAAGCTGTAACTCTGTGAGACGGTTTCACAGAACACAAAGAAGTTTCTCAGAAAGCTTCTTTCTCTTTGTTATCGGAGGATATTTCCTTTGGCCCTATAGTCTTGAAAGGGATCCGAAATATCTGTTCTCAGATTCCACAGAAATAAGGCTAGCAAAGAGATCCACGAAATACATATGTATCTCTGTGAGTGCAAGTCCCACATCACACAGCAGTTTCTCGGAAAGCTTCTTTCCATATTTCATCTGAGAATATTTCCTTTTTCACCATAGCCCTCTATGGGCTTCCACATATCACTTTGCCAATTCCACAAGAACTGCCTTACCGAAAGGCTTCTTGAAGGGAAAGCTCTAACTCTGTGAGATGATTTCACAGAACACAAAAAAGTTTCTCAAAAAGCTTCTTTCTCTTTGTTATTGGCGGATATTTCCTTTGGCCCTATAGTCTTCAAAGGGATCCGAAA
The DNA here is from genome assembly GCF_049350105.2 of Macaca mulatta. Classification (NCBI taxonomy): domain Eukaryota; kingdom Metazoa; phylum Chordata; class Mammalia; order Primates; family Cercopithecidae; genus Macaca; species Macaca mulatta. The sequence continues at coordinate 68,812,509 of NC_133407.1, read as the reverse complement.
TATCTTTTCTCAGATTCCACAGAAATAAGGCTAGCAAAGAGATCCACGACATACAGATGTCACTCTGTGAGTGTATTTCACACATCACAGAGCAGTTTCTCAGAAAGCTTCTTTCCAGATTTCATCTGAGGATATTTCCTTTTTCACCATAGCCCTCTATGGGCTTCCAAATATCACTTTGCCAATTCCACAAGAACTGACTTAGCAAAAGGCTTCTTGAGGGGAAAGCTGTAACTCTGTGAGATGATTTCACAGAACACAAAGAAGTTTCTCAAAAAGCTTTTTTCTCTCTGTTATCAGAGGATATATCCTTTGGCCCTATTATCTTCAAAGGGATGCGAAATATCTGTTCTCAGATTCCACAGAAATAAGGCTAGCAAAGAGATCCACGAAATACAGATGTAACTCTGTGAGATGAATTAACAGAACACTAAGCAGTTTCTCAGAAAGCTTCTTTCCAGATTTCATCTGGGGATTTTTCCTTTTTCACCATAGCACTCTATGGGCTTCCAAATATCACTTTGCCAATTCCACAAGAACTGCCTTACCGAAAGGCTTCTTGAAGGGAAAGCTCTAACTCTGTGAGATGATTTCACAGAATACAAAGAAGTTTCTCAGAAAGCTTCTTTCTCTTTGTTATCGGAGGATATTTCCTTTGGCCCTATAGTCTTCAAAGGGATCCGAAATATCTGTTCTCATATTCCACAGAAATAAGGCTAGCAAAGAGATCCAAAAATACAGATGTAACTCTGTGAGATGAAATAACAGAACACTAAGCAGTTTCTCCGAAAGCTTCTTTCCAGATTTCATCTGAGGATATTTCCTTTTTCACCATAGAGCTCTATGGGCTTCCAAATATCACTTTGCCAATTCCACAAGAACTGTCTTAGCAAAAGGCTTCTTGAGGGGAAAGCTGTAACTCTGTGACATGATTTCACAGAACACAAAGAAGTTTCTCCAAAAGCTTCTTTCTCTCTGTTATCAGAGGATATTTCCTTTGGCCCTATTATCTTCAAAGGGATCCGAAATATCTGTTCTCAGATTCCACAGAAATAAGGCTAGCAAAGAGATCCAAGAAATACAGATGTAACTCTGTGAGATGAATTAACAGAACACTAAGCAGTTTCTCAGAAAGCTTCTTTCCAGATTTCATCTGAGGATATTTCCTTTTTCACCATAGCCCTCTATGGGCTTCCAAATATCACTTTGCCAATTCCACAAGAACTGCCTTACCGAAAGGCTTCTTGAAGGGAAAGCTGTAACTCTGTGAGATGATTTCACAGAACACAAAGAAGTTTCTCAGAAAGCTTCTTTCTCTTTGTAATCGGAGGATATTTCCTTTGGCCATATAGTATTCAAAAGGGTTCCGAAATATCTGTTCTCAGATTCCACAGAAATAAGGCTAGCAAAGAGATCCACGAAATACAGATGTAACTCTGTGAGTGCAATTCACACATCACAGAGCAGTTTCTCTGAAACCTTCTTTCCAGATTTCATCTGAGGATATTTCCTTTTTCACCATAGCCCTCTATGGGCTTCCAAATATCACTTTGCGAATTCCACAAGAACTGTCTTAGCGAAAGGATTCTTGAGGAGAAAGCTGTAACTCTGTGAGATGATTTCACAGAACACGAAGACGTTTCTCAGAAAGCTTCTTTCTCTTTGTTATCGGAGGATATTTCCTTTGGCCCTATAGACTTCAAAGGGATCTGAAATATCTGTTCTCAGATTCCACAGAAATAAGGCTCGCAAAGGGATCCACGAAATACAGATGTAACACTGTGAGATGAATTAACAGAACACTAAGCCGTTTCTCAGAAAGCTTCTTTCCAGATTTCATCTGGGGATTTTTCCTTTTTCACCATAGCACTCTATGGGCTTCCAAATATCACTTTGCCAATTCCACAAGAACTGCCTTACCGAAAGGCTTCTTGAAGGGAAAGCTCTAACTCTGTGAGATGATTTCAGAGAACACAAAGCAGTTTCTCAGAAAGCTTCTTTCTCTTTGTTATCGGAGGATATTTCCTTTGGCCCTATAGTCTTCAAAGGGATCCGAAATATCTGTTCTCAGATTCCACAGAAATAAGGCTAGCAAAGAGATCCACGAAATACAGATGTAACTCTGTGAGATGAAATAACAGAACACTAAGCAGTTTCTCCGAAAGCTTCTTTCCAGATTTCATCTGAGGATATTTCCTTTTTCACCATAGAGCTCTATGGGATTCCAAATATCACATTGCCAGTTCCACAAGAACTGTCTTAGCAAAAGGCTTCTTGAAGGGAAAGCTGTAACTCTGTGAGATGATTTCACAGAACACAAAGAAGTTTCTCAAAAAGCTTCTTTCTCTCTGTTATCAGAGGATATTTCCTCTGGCCCTATAATCTTCAAAGGGATCCGAAATATCTGTTCTCAGATTCCACAGAAATAAGGCTAGCAAAGAGATCCACGAAATACAGATGTAACTCTGTGAGATGAATTAACAGAACACTAAGCAGTTTCTCAGAAAGCTTCTTTCCAGATTTCATCTGGGGATATTTCCTTTTTCACCATAGCCATCTATGGGCTTCCAAATACCACTTTGCCAATTCCACAAGAACTGCCTAACCGAAAGGCGTCTTGAAGGGAAAGATCTCACTCTGTGAGATGATTTCAGAGAACACAAAGAAGTTTCTCAGAAAGCTTCTTTCTCTTTGTTATCGGAGGATATTTCCTTTGGCCCTATAATCTTCAAAGGGATCAGAAATATCTGTTCTCAGATTCCACAGAAATAAGGCTAGCAAAGAGATCCACGAAATACAGATGTAACTCTGTGAGTGCAAGTCACACATCACAGAGCAGTTTCTCAGAAAGCTTCTTTCCAGATTTCATCTGAGGATATTTCCTTTTTCACCATAGCCCTCTAAGGGCTTCCAAATATCACTTTGCAAATTCCACAAGAACTGCCTTACCGAAAGGCTTCTTGAAAGGAAAGCTGTAACTCTGTGAGATGATTTCACAGAACACAAAGAAGTTTCTCAGAAAGCTTCTTTCTCTTTGTTTTCGGAGGATATTTCCTTTGGCCCTATAGTCTTCAAAGGGATCCGAAATATCTGTTCTCAGATTCCACAGAAATAAGGCTAGCAAATAGATCCACGAAATACAGATGTAACTCTCTGAGTGGAAGTCACACTTCACAGAGCAGTTTCTCAGAAAGCTTCTTTCCAGATTTCATCTGAGGATATTTCCTTTTTCACCATAGCCCTCTATGGGCTTCCAAATATCACTTTGCCAATTCCACAGGAACTGTCTTAGCGAAAGGCTTCTTGAGGGGAAAGCTGTAACTCTGTGAGATGATTTCACAGAATACAAAGAAGTTTCTCCAAAAGCTTCTTTCTCTCTGTTATCGGAGGATATTTCCATTGGCCCTATAGTCTTCAAAGGGATCCGAAATATCTCTCCTCAGATTCCACAGAAATAAGGCTAGCAAAGAGATCTACGAAATACAGATGTAACTCCGTGAGTGAAAGTCAGACATCACAGAGCAGTTTCTCAGAAAGCTTCTTTGCAGATTTCATCTGAGGATATTTCCTTTTTCACCATAGCCCTCTATGGGCTTCCAAATATCACTTTGCCAATTCCACAAGAACTGCCTTACCGAAAGGCTTCTTGAAGGGAAAGTTCTAACTCTCTGAGATGATTTCACAGAACACAAGGAAGTTTCTTCAGAAAGCTTCTTTCTCTTTGTTATCGGAGGATATTTCTTTTGGCCCTATAGTCTTCAAAGGGATCCGAAATATCTGTTCTCAGATTCCACAGAAAAAAGGCTAGCAAAGAGATCCACGAAATACAGATGTAACTCTGTGAGATGAAATAACAGAACACTAAGCAGTTTCTCCGAAAGCTTCTTTCCAGATTTCATCTGAGGATATTTCCTTTTTCACCATAGAGCACTATGGGCTTCCAAATATCACTTTGCCAATTCCACAAGAACTGTCTTAGCAAAAGGCTTCTTGAGGGGAAAGCTGTAACTCTGTGAGATGATTTCACAGAACACAAAGAAGTTTCTCAAAAAGCTTCTTTCTCTCTGTTATCAGAGGATATTTCCTCTGGCCCTCTAGACTTCAAAGGGATCCGAAATATCTGTTCTCATATTCCACAGAAATAAGGCAAGCAAAGAGATCCACGAAATACAGATGTAACTCTGTGAGATGAATTAACAGAACACTAAGCAGTTTCTCAGAAAGCTTCTTTCCAGATTTCATCTGCGGATTTTTCCTTTTTCACCATAGCCGTCTATGGGCTTCCAAATATCACTTTGCCAATTCCACAAGAACTGCCTTACCGAAAGGCTTCTTGAAGGGAAAGCTGTAACTCTGTCAGATGATTTCACAGAACACAAAGAAGTTTCTCAGAAAGCTTCTTTCTCTTTGTTATCGGAGGATATTTCCTTTGGCCCTATAGTCTTCAAAGGGATCCGAAATATCTGTTCTCAGATTCCACAGAAGTAAGGCTAGCAAAGAGATCCACGAAATACAGATGTAACTCTGTGAGTGCAATTCACACATCACAGAGCAGTTTCACAGAAAGCTTCTTTCCAGATTTCATCTGAGGATATTTCCTTTTTCACCATAGCCATCTATGGGCTTCCAAATACCACTTTGCCAATTCCACAAGAACTGTCTAACCGAAAGGCTTCTTGAAGGGAAAGATCTCACTCTGTGAGATGATTTCAGAGAACACAAAGAAGTTTCTCAGAAAGCTTCTTTCTCTTTGTTATCGGAGGATATTTCCTTTGGCCCTATAATCTTCAAAGGGATCAGAAATATCTGTTATCAGATTCCACAGAAATAAGGCTAGCAAAGAGATTCACGAAATACAGATGTAACTCTGTGAGTGCAAGTCACACATCACAGAGCAGTTTCTCAGAAAGCTTCTTTCCAGATTTCATCTGAGGATATTTCCTTTTTCACCATAGCCCTCTATGGGCTTCCAAATATCACTTTGCAAATTCCACAAGAACTGCCTTACCGAAAGGCTTCTTGAAAGGAAAGCTGTAACTCTGTGAGATGATTTCACAGAACACAAAGAAGTTTCTCAGAAAGTTTCTTTCTCTTTGTTATCGGAGGATATTTCCTTTGGCCCTACAGTCTTCAAAGGGATCCGAAGTATCTGTTCTCAGATTCCACAGAAATAAGGCTAGCAAAGAGATCCACGAAATACAGATGTAACTCTGTGAGATGAATTAACAGAACACTAAGCAGTACCTCAGAAAGCTTGTTCCCAGATCTCATCTGGGGATATTTCCTTTTTCCCCATAGCCCTCTATGGGTTTCCAAATATCACTTTGTAAATTCCACAAGAACTGCCTAACCGAAAGGCTTCTTGAAGGGAAAGCTCTAACTCTGTGAGTTGATTTCAGAGAACACAAAGAAGTTTCTCAGAAAGCTTCTTTCTCTTTGTTATCGGAGGATATTTCCTTTGGTCCTATAGTTTTCAAAGGGATCCGAAATATCTGTTCTCAGGTTCCACAGAAATAAGGATAGCAAAGAGATCCACGACATACAGATGTAACTCTGTGAGTGCAATTCACACATCACAGAGCAGTTCCTCAGAAAGCTTCTTTCCAGATTTCATCTGAGGATATTTCCTTTTTCACCATAGCCCTCTAAGGGCTTCCAAATATCACTTTGCCAATTCCACAAGAACTGTCTTAGCGAAAGGCTTCTTGAGGGGAAAGCTGTAACTCTGTGAGATGATTTCACAGAACACAAAGAAGTTTCTCAGAAAGCTTCTTTCTCTTTGTTATCGGAGGATATTTCCTTTGGTCCTATAGTCTTCAAAGGGATCCGAAATATCTATTCTCAGATTCCACAGAAATATGGCTAGCAAAGAGATCCACGAAATACAGATGTAACTCTGTGAGTTCAAGTCACACATCAGAGAGCAGTTTCTCAGAAAGCTTCTTTCCAGATTTCATCTCAGGATATTTCCTTTTTCACCATAGCCCTCTAGGGGTTCCAAATATCACTTTGCCAATTCCACAAGAACTGCCTTACCGAAAGGCTTCTTGAAGGGAAAGCTGTAACTCTGTGAGATGATTTCACAGAACACAAAGAACTTTCTCAGAAAGCCTCTTTCTCTTTGTTATCGGAGGATATTTCCTTTGGCCCTATAGTCTTCAAAGGGATCCGAAATATCTGTTCTCAGATTCCACAGAAATAAGGCTAGCAACGAGATTCACGAAATACAGATGTAACTCTGTGAGATGAATTAACAGAACACTAAGCAGTTTCTCAGAAAGCTTCTTTCCAGATTTCATCTGGGGATTTTTCCTTTTTCACCATAGCACTCTATGGGCTTCCAAATATCACTTTGCCAATTCCACAAGAACTGCCTTACCGAAAGGCTTCTTGAAGGGAAAGCTCTAACTCTGTGAGATGATTTCACAGAACACAAAGAAGTTTCTCAGAAAGCTTCTTTCTCTTTGTTATCGGAGGATATTTCCTTTGGCCCTATAGTCTTCAAAGGGATCCGAAATATCTGTTCTCAGATTCCACAGAAATAAAGCTAGCAAAGAGATCCACGAAATACAGATGTAACTCTGTGAGATGAAATAACAGAACACTATACAGTTTCTCCGAAAGCTTCTTTCCAGATTTCATCTTAGGATATTTCCTTTTTCACCATAGAGCTCTATGGGATTCCAAATATCACATTGCCAATTCCACAAGAACTGTCTTAGCAAAAGGCTTCTTGAAGGGAAACCTGTAACTCTGTGAGATGATTTCACAGAACACAAAGAAGTTTCTCAAAAAGCTTCTTTCTCTCTGTTATCAGAGGATATTTCCTCTGGCCCTATAGTCTTCAAAGGGATCCGAAATATCTGTTCTCAGATTCCACAGAAATAAGGCTAGCAAAGAGATCCACGAAATACAGATGTAACTCTGTGAGATGAATTAACAGAACACTAAGCAGTTTCTCAGAAAGCTTCTTTCCAGATTTCATCTGGGGATATTTCCTTTTTCACCATAGCCCTCTATGGGCTTCCAAATACCACTTTGCCAATTCCACAAGAACTGCCTAACCGAAAGGCTTCTGGAAGGGAAAGATCTCACTCTGTGAGATGATTTCAGAGAACACAAAGAAGTTTCTCAGAAAGCTTCTTTCTCTTTGTTATCGGAGGATATTTCCTTTGGCCCTATAATCTTCAAAGGGATCCGAAATATCTGTTCTCAGATTCCACAGAAATAAGGCTAGCAAAGAGATCCACGAAATACAGATGTAACTCTGTGAGTGCAAGTCACACATCACAGAGCAGTTTCTCAGAAAGCTTCTTTCCAGATTTCATCTGAGGATATTTCCCTTTTCACCATAGCCCTCTATGGGCTTCCAAATATCACTTTGCAAATTCCACAAGAACTGCCTTACCGAAAGGCTTCTTGAAAGGAAAGCTGTAACCCTGTGAGATGATTTCACAGAACACAAAGAAGTTTCTCAGAAAGCTTCTTTCTCTTTGTTATCGGAGGATATTTCCTTTGGCCCTATAGTCTTCAAAGGGATCCGAAATATCTGTTCTCAGATTCCACAGAAATAAGGCTAGCAAATAGATCCACGAAATACAGATGTAACTCTCTGAGTGGAAGTCACACTTCACAGAGCAGTTTCTCAGAAAGCTTCTTTCCAGATTTCATCTGAGGATATTTCCTTTTTCACCATAGCCCTCTATGGGCTTCCAAATATCACTTTGCCAATTCCACAGGAACTGTCTTAGCGAAAGGCTTCTTGAGGGGAAAGCTGTAACTCTGTGAGATGATTTCACAGAATACAAAGAAGTTTCTCCAAAAGCTTCTTTCTCTCTGTTATCGGAGGATATTTCCTTTGGCCCTATAGAATTCAAAGGGATCCGAAATATCTCTCCTCAGATTCCACAGAAATAAGGCTAGCAAAGAGATCTACGAAATACAGATGTAACTCCGTGAGTGAAAGTCAAACATCACAGAGCAGTTTCTCAGAAAGCTTCTTTGCAGATTTCATCTGAGGATATTTCCTTTTTCACCATAGCCCTCTAAGGGCTTCCAAATATCACTTTGCCAATTCCACAAGAACTGCCTTACCGAAAGGCTTCTTGAAGGGAAAGTTCTAACTCTCTGAGATGATTTCACAGAACACAAGGAAGTTTCTTCAGAAAGCTTCTTTCTCTTTGTTATCGGAGGATATTTCTTTTGGCCCTATAGTCTTCAAAGGGATCCGAAATATCTGTTCTCAGATTCCACAGAAATAAGGCTAGCAAAGAGATCCACGAAATACAGATGTAACTCTGTGAGATGAAATAACAGAACACTAAGCAGTTTCTCCGAAAGCTTCTTTCCAGATTTCATCTGAGGATATTTCCTTTTTCACCATAGCCCTCTATGGGCTTCCAAATATCACTTTGCGAATTCCACAAGAACTGTCTTAGAGAAAGGATTCTTGAGGAGAAAGCTGTAACTCTGTGAGGTGATTTCACAGAACACAAAGAAGTTTCTCAGAAAGCTTCTTTCTCTTTGTTATCGGAGGATATTTCCTTTGGCCCTATAGACTTCAAAGGGATCTGAAATATCTGTTCTCAGATTCCACAGAAATAAGGCTAGCAAAGGGATCCACGAAATACAGATGTAACTCTGTGAGATGAATTAACAGAACACTAAGCCGTTTCTCAGAAAGCTTCTTTCCAGATTTCATCTGGGGATTTTTCCTTTTTCACCATAGCACTCTATGGGCTTCCAAATATCACTTTGCCAATTCCACAAGAACTGCCTTACCGAAAGGCTTCTTGGAGGGAAAGCTCTAACTCTGTGAGATGATTTCAGAGAATACAAAGCAGTTTCTCAGAAAGCTTCTTTCTCTTTGTTATCGGAGGATATTTCCTTTGGCCCTATAGTCTTCAAAGGGATCCGAAATATCTGTTCTCAGATTCCACAGAAATAAGGCTAGCAAAGAGATCCACGAAATACAGATGTAACTCTGTGAGATGAAATAACAGAACACTAAGCAGTTTCTCCGAAAGCTTCTTTCCAGATTTCATCTTAGGATATTTCCTTTTTCACCATAGAGCTCTATGGGATTCCAAATATCACATTGCCAATTCCACAAGAACTGTCTTAGCAAAAGGCTTCTTGAAGGGAAAGCTGTAACTCTGTGAGATGATTTCACAGAACACAAAGAAGTTTCTCAAAAAGCTTCTTTCTCTCTGTTATCAGAGGACATTTCCTCTGGCCCTATAGTCTTCAAAGGGATCCGAAATATCTATTCTCAGATTCCACAGAAATAAGGCTAGCAAAGAGATCCACGAAATACAGATGTAACTCTGTGAGATGAATTAACAGAACACTAAGCAGTTTCTCAGAAAGCTTCTTTCCAGATTTCATCTGGGGATATTTCCTTTTTCACCATAGCCCTCTATGGGCTTCCAAATACCACTTTGCCAATTCCACAAGAACTGTCTAACCGAAAGGCTTCTTGAAGGGAAAGATCTCACTCTGTGAGATGATTTCAGAGAACACAAAGAAGTTTCTCAGAAAGCTTCTTTCTCTTTGTTATCGGAGGATATTTCCTTTGGCCCTATAATCTTCAAAGGGATCAGAAATATCTGTTATCAGATTCCACAGAAATAAGGCTAGCAAAGAGATTCACGAAATACAGATGTAACTCTGTGAGTGCAAGTCACACATCACAGAGCAGTTTCTCAGAAAGCTTCTTTCCAGATTTCATCTGAGGATATTTCCTTTTTCACCATAGCCCTCTATGGGCTTCCAAATATCACTTTGCAAATTCCACAAGAACTGCCTTACCGAAAGGCTTCTTGAAAGGAAAGCTGTAACTCTGTGAGATGATTTCACAGAACACAAAGAAGTTTCTCAGAAAGTTTCTTTCTCTTTGTTATCGGAGGATATTTCCTTTGGCCCTACAGTCTTCAAAGGGATCCGAAGTATCTGTTCTCAGATTCCACAGAAATAAGGCTAGCAAAGAGATCCACGAAATACAGATGTAACTCTGTGAGATGAATTAACAGAACACTAAGCAGTACCTCAGAAAGCTTGTTCCCAGATCTCATCTGGGGATATTTCCTTTTTCCCCATAGCCCTCTATGGGTTTCCAAATATCACTTTGTAAATTCCACAAGAACTGCCTAACCGAAAGGCTTCTTGAAGGGAAAGCTCTAACTCTGTGAGTTGATTTCAGAGAACACAAAGAAGTTTCTCAGAAAGCTTCTTTCTCTTTGTTATCGGAGGATATTTCCTTTGGTCCTATAGTTTTCAAAGGGATCCGAAATATCTGTTCTCAGGTTCCACAGAAATAAGGATAGCAAAGAGATCCACGACATACAGATGTAACTCTGTGAGTGCAATTCACACATCACAGAGCAGTTTCTCAGAAAGCTTCTTTCCAGATTTCATCTGAGGATATTTCCTTTTTCACCATAGCCCTCTAAGGGCTTCCAAATATCACTTTGCCAATTCCACAAGAACTGTCTTAGCGAAAGGCTTCTTGAGGGGAAAGCTGTAACTCTGTGAGATGATTTCACAGAACACAAAGAAGTTTCTCAGAAAGCTTCTTTCTCTTTGTTATCGGAGGATATTTCCTTTGGTCCTATAGTCTTCAAAGGGATCCGAAATATCTATTCTCAGATTCCACAGAAATATGGCTAGCAAAGAGATCCACGAAATACAGATGTAACTCTGTGAGTTCAAGTCACACATCAGAGAGCAGTTTCTCAGAAAGCTTCTTTCCAGATTTCATCTCAGGATATTTCCTTTTTCACCATAGCCCTCTAGGGGTTCCAAATATCACTTTGCCAATTCCACAAGAACTGCCTTACCGAAAGGCTTCTTGAAGGGAAAGCTGTAACTCTGTGAGATGATTTCACAGAACACAAAGAACTTTCTCAGAAAGCCTCTTTCTCTTTGTTATCGGAGGATATTTCCTTTGGCCCTATAGTCTTCAAAGGGATCCGAAATATCTGTTCTCAGATTCCACAGAAATAAGGCTAGCAACGAGATTCACGAAATACAGATGTAACTCTGTGAGATGAATTAACAGAACACTAAGCAGTTTCTCAGAAAGCTTCTTTCCAGATTTCATCTGGGGATTTTTCCTTTTTCACCATAGCACTCTATGGGCTTCCAAATATCACTTTGCCAATTCCACAAGAACTGCCTTACCGAAAGGCTTCTTGAAGGGAAAGCTCTAACTCTGTGAGATGATTTCACAGAACACAAAGAAGTTTCTCAGAAAGCTTCTTTCTCTTTGTTATCGGAGGATATTTCCTTTGGCCCTATAGTCTTCAAAGGGATCCGAAATATCTGTTCTCAGATTCCACAGAAATAAAGCTAGCAAAGAGATCCACGAAATACAGATGTAACTCTGTGAGATGAAATAACAGAACACTATACAGTTTCTCCGAAAGCTTCTTTCCAGATTTCATCTTAGGATATTTCCTTTTTCACCATAGAGCTCTATGGGATTCCAAATATCACATTGCCAATTCCACAAGAACTGTCTTAGCAAAAGGCTTCTTGAAGGGAAACCTGTAACTCTGTGAGATGATTTCACAGAACACAAAGAAGTTTCTCAAAAAGCTTCTTTCTCTCTGTTATCAGAGGATATTTCCTCTGGCCCTATAGTCTTCAAAGGGATCCGAAATATCTGTTCTCAGATTCCACAGAAATAAGGCTAGCAAAGAGATCCACGAAATACAGATGTAACTCTGTGAGATGAATTAACAGAACACTAAGCAGTTTCTCAGAAAGCTTCTTTCCAGATTTCATCTGGGGATATTTCCTTTTTCATCATAGCCCTCTATGGGCTTCCAAATACCACTTTGCCAATTCCACAAGAACTGCCTAACCGAAAGGCTTCTGGAAGGGAAAGATCTCACTCTGTGAGATGATTTCAGAGAACACAAAGAAGTTTCTCAGAAAGCTTCTTTCTCTTTGTTATCGGAGGATATTTCCTTTGGCCCTATAATCTTCAAAGGGATCCGAAATATCTGTTCTCAGATTCCACAGAAATAAGGCTAGCAAAGAGATCCACGAAATACAGATGTAACTCTGTGAGTGCAAGTCACACATCACAGAGCAGTTTCTCAGAAAGCTTCTTTCCAGATTTCATCTGAGGATATTTCCCTTTTCACCATAGCCCTCTATGGGCTTCCAAATATCACTTTGCAAATTCCACAAGAACTGCCTTACCGAAAGGCTTCTTGAAAGGAAAGCTGTAACTCTGTGAGATGATTTCACAGAACACAAAGAAGTTTCTCAGAAAGCTTCTTTCTCTTTGTTATCGGAGGATATTTCCTTTGGCCCTATAGTCTTCAAAGGGATCCGAAATATCTGTTCTCAGATTCCACAGAAATAAGGCTAGCAAATAGATCCACGAAATACAGATGTAACTCTCTGAGTGGAAGTCACACTTCACAGAGCAGTTTCTCAGAAAGCTTCTTTCCAGATTTCATCTGAGGATATTTCCTTTTTCACCATAGCCCTCTATGGGCTTCCAAATATCACTTTGCCAATTCCACAGGAACTGTCTTAGCGAAAGGCTTCTTGAGGGGAAAGCTGTAACTCTGTGAGATGATTTCACAGAATACAAAGAAGTTTCTCCAAAAGCTTCTTTCTCTCTGTTATCGGAGGATATTTCCTTTGGCCCTATAGAATTCAAAGGGATCCGAAATATCTCTCCTCAGATTCCACAGAAATAAGGCTAGCAAAGAGATCTACGAAATACAGATGTAACTCCGTGAGTGAAAGTCAAACATCACAGAGCAGTTTCTCAGAAAGCTTCTTTGCAGATTTCATCTGAGGATATTTCCTTTTTCACCATAGCCCTCTAAGGGCTTCCAAATATCACTTTGCCAATTCCACAAGAACTGCCTTACCGAAAGGCTTCTTGAAGGGAAAGTTCTAACTCTCTGAGATGATTTCACAGAACACAAGGAAGTTTCTTCAGAAAGCTTCTTTCTCTTTGTTATCGGAGGATATTTCTTTTGGCCCTATAGTCTTCAAAGGGATCCGAAATATCTGTTCTCAGATTCCACAGAAATAAGGCTAGCAAAGAGATCCACGAAATACAGATGTAACTCTGTGAGATGAAATAACAGAACACTAAGCAGTTTCTCCGAAAGCTTCTTTCCAGATTTCATCTGAGGATATTTCCTTTTTCACCATAGAGCACTATGGGCTTCCAAATATCACTTTGCCAATTCCACAAGAACTGTCTTAGCAAAAGGCTTCTTGAGGGGAAAGCTGTAACTCTGTGAGATGATTTCACAGAACACAAAGAAGTTTCTCAAAAAGCTTCTTTCTCTCTGTTATCAGAGGATATTTCCTCTGGCCCTATAGACTTCAAAGGGATCCGAAATATCTGTTCTCAGATTCCACAGAAATAAGGCTAGCAAAGAGATCCACGAAATACAGATGTAACTCTGTGAGATGACTTAACAGAACACTAAGCAGTTTCTCAGAAAGCTTCTTTCCAGATTTCATCTGGGGATTTTTCCTTTTTCACCATAGCCCTCTATGGGCTTCCAAATATCACTTTGCCAATTCCACAAGAACTGCCTTACCGAAAGGCTTCTTGAAGGGAAAGCTGTAACTCTGTGAGATGATTTCACAGAACACAAAGAAGTTTCTCAGAAAGCTTCTTTCTCTTTGTTATCGGAGGATATTTCCTTTGGCCCTATAGTCTTCAAAGGGATCCGAAATATCTGTTCTCAGATTCCACAGAAATAAGGCTAGCAAAGAGATCCACGAAATACAGATGTAACTCTGTGAGTGCAATTCACACATCACAGAGCAGTTTCACAGAAAGCTTCTTTCCAGATTTCATCTGAGGATATTTCCTTTTTCACCATAGCCCTCTATGGGCTTCCAAATATCACTTTGCGAATTCCACAAGAACTGTCTTAGAGAAAGGATTCTTGAGGAGAAAGCTGTAACTCTGTGAGATGATTTCACAGAACACAAAGAAGTTTCTCAGAAAGCTTCTTTCTCTTTGTTATCGGAGGATATTTCCTTTGGCCCTATAGACTTCAAAGGGATCTGAAATATCTGTTCTCAGATTCCACAGAAATAAGGCTAGCAAAGGGATCCACGAAATACAGATGTAACTCTGTGAGATGAATTAACAGAACACTAAGCCGTTTCTCAGAAAGCTTCTTTCCAGATTTCATCTGGGGATTTTTCCTTTTTCACCATAGCACTCTATGGGCTTCCAAATATCACTTTGCCAATTCCACAAGAACTGCCTTACCGAAAGGCTTCTTGAAGGGAAAGCTCTAACTCTGTGAGATGATTTCAGAGAATACAAAGCAGTTTCTCAAAAAGCTTCTTTCTCTTTGTTATCGGAGGATATTTCCTTTGGCCCTATAGTCTTCAAAGGGATCCGAAATATCTGTTCTCAGATTCCACAGAAATAAGGCTAGCAAAGAGATCCACGAAATACAGATGTAACTCTGTGAGATGAAATAACAGAACACTAAGCAGTTTCTCCGAAAGCTTCTTTCCAGATTTCATCTTAGGATATTTCCTTTTTCACCATAGAGCTCTATGGGATTCCAAATATCACATTGCCAATTCCACAAGAACTGTCTTAGCAAAAAGCTTCTTGAAGGGAAAGCTGTAACTTCTGTGAGATGATTTCACAGAACACAAAGAAGTTTCTCAAAAAGCTTCTTTCTCTCTGTTATCAGAGGATATTTCCTCTGGCCCTATAGTCTTCAAAGGATCCGAAATATCTGTTCTCAGATTCCACAGAAATAAGGCTAGCAAAGAGATCCACGAAATACAGATGTAACTCTGTGAGATGAATTAACAGAACACTAAGCAGTTTCTCAGAAAGCTTCTTTCCAGATTTCATCTGGGGATATTTCCTTTTTCACCATAGCCCTCTATGGGCTTCCAAATACCACTTTGCCAATTCCACAAGAACTGCCTAACCGAAAGGCTTCTTGAAGGGAAAGATCTCACTCTGTGAGATGATTTCAGAGAACACAAAGAAGTTTCTCAGAAAGCTTCTTTCTCTTTGTTATCGGAGGATATTTCCTTTGGCCCTATAATCTTCAAAGGGATCAGAAATATCTGTTCTCAGATTCCACAGAAATAAGGCTAGCAAAGAGATCCACGAAATACAGATGTAACTCTGTGAGTGCAAGTCACACATCACAGAGCAGTTTCTCAGAAAGCTTCTTTCCAGATTTCATCTGAGGATATTTCCTTTTTCACCATAGCCCTCTATGGGCTTCCAAATATCACTTTGCAAATTCCACAAGAACTGCCTTACCGAAAGGCTTCTTGAAAGGAAAGCTGTAACTCTGTGAGATGATTTCACAGAACACAAAGAAGTTTCTCCGAAAGCTTCTTTCTCTTTGTTATCGGAGGATATTTCCTTTGGCCCTATAGTCTTCAAAGGGATCCGAAGTATCTGTTCTCAGATTCCACAGAAATAAGGCTAGCAAAGAGATCCACGAAATACAGATGTAACTCTGTGAGATGAATTAACAGAACACTAAGCAGTACCTCAGAAAGCTTTTTTCCAGATTTCATCTGGGGATATTTCCTTTTTCCCCATAGCCCTCTATGGGTTTCCAAATATCACTTTGCCAATTCCACAAGAACTGCCTAACCGAAAGGCTTCTTGAAGGGAAAGCTCTAACTCTGTGAGTTGATTTCAGAGAACACAAAGAAGTTTCTCAGAAAGCTTCTTTCTCTTTGTTATCGGAGGATATTTCCTTTGGTCCTATAGTTTTCAAAGGGATCCGAAATATCTGTTCTCAGGTTCCACAGAAATAAGGATAGCAAAAAGATCCACGACATACAGATGTAACTCTGTGAGTGCAATTCACACATCAGAGAGCAGTTCCTCAGAAAGCTTCTTTCCAGATTTCATCTGAGGATATTTCCTTTTTCACCATAGCCCTCTAAGGGCTTCCAAATATCACTTTGCCAATTCCACAAGAACTGTCTTAGCGAAAGGCTTCTTGAGGGGAAAGCTGTAACTCTGTGAGATGATTTCACAGAACACAAAGAAGTTTCTCAGAAAGCTTCTTTCTCTTTGTTATCGGAGGATATTTCCTTTGGTCCTATAGTCTTCAAAGGGATCCGAAATATCTATTCTCAGATTCCACAGAAATATGGCTAGCAAAGAGATCCACGAAATACAGATGTAACTCTGTGAGTTCAAGTCACACATCAGAGAGCAGTTTCTCAGAAAGCTTCTTTCCAGATTTCATCTCAGGATATTTCCTTTTTCACCATAGCCCTCTAGGGGTTCCAAATATCACTTTGCCAATTCCACAAGAACTGCCTTACCGAAAGGCTTCTTGAAGGGAAAGCTGTAACTCTGTGAGATGATTTCACAGAACACAAAGAACTTTCTCAGAAAGCCTCTTTCTCTTTGTTATCGGAGGATATTTCCTTTGGCCCTATAGTCTTCAAAGGGATCCGAAATATCTGTTCTCAGATTCCACAGAAATAAGGCTAGCAACGAGATTCACGAAATACAGATGTAACTCTGTGAGATGAATTAACAGAACACTAAGCAGTTTCTCAGAAAGCTTCTTTCCAGATTTCATCTGGGGATTTTTCCTTTTTCACCATAGCACTCTATGGGCTTCCAAATATCACTTTGCCAATTCCACAAGAACTGCCTTACCGAAAGGCTTCTTGAAGGGAAAGCTCTAACTCTGTGAGATGATTTCACAGAACACAAAGAAGTTTCTCAGAAAGCTTCTTTCTCTTTGTTATCGGAGGATATTTCCTTTGGCCCTATAGTCTTCAAAGGGATCCGAAATATCTGTTCTCAGATTCCACAGAAATAAAGCTAGCAAAGAGATCCACGAAATACAGATGTAACTCTGTGAGATGAAATAACAGAACACTATACAGTTTCTCCGAAAGCTTCTTTCCAGATTTCATCTTAGGATATTTCCTTTTTCACCATAGAGCTCTATGGGATTCCAAATATCACATTGCCAATTCCACAAGAACTGTCTTAGCAAAAGGCTTCTTGAAGGGAAACCTGTAACTCTGTGAGATGATTTCACAGAACACAAAGAAGTTTCTCAAAAAGCTTCTTTCTCTCTGTTATCAGAGGATATTTCCTCTGGCCCTATAGTCTTCAAAGGGATCCGAAATATCTGTTCTCAGATTCCACAGAAATAAGGCTAGCAAAGAGATCCACGAAATACAGATGTAACTCTGTGAGATGAATTAACAGAACACTAAGCAGTTTCTCAGAAAGCTTCTTTCCAGATTTCATCTGGGGATATTTCCTTTTTCACCATAGCCCTCTATGGGCTTCCAAATACCACTTTGCCAATTCCACAAGAACTGCCTAACCGAAAGGCTTCTGGAAGGGAAAGATCTCACTCTGTGAGATGATTTCAGAGAACACAAAGAAGTTTCTCAGAAAGCTTCTTTCTCTTTGTTATCGGAGGATATTTCCTTTGGCCCTATAATCTTCAAAGGGATCCGAAATATCTGTTCTCAGATTCCACAGAAATAAGGCTAGCAAAGAGATCCACGAAATACAGATGTAACTCTGTGAGTGCAAGTCACACATCACAGAGCAGTTTCTCAGAAAGCTTCTTTCCAGATTTCATCTGAGGATATTTCCCTTTTCACCATAGCCCTCTATGGGCTTCCAAATATCACTTTGCAAATTCCACAAGAACTGCCTTACCGAAAGGCTTCTTGAAAGGAAAGCTGTAACTCTGTGAGATGATTTCACAGAACACAAAGAAGTTTCTCAGAAAGCTTCTTTCTCTTTGTTATCGGAGGATATTTCCTTTGGCCCTATAGTCTTCAAAGGGATCCGAAATATCTGTTCTCAGATTCCACAGAAATAAGGCTAGCAAATAGATCCACGAAATACAGATGTAACTCTCTGAGTGGAAGTCACACTTCACAGAGCAGTTTCTCAGAAAGCTTCTTTCCAGATTTCATCTGAGGATATTTCCTTTTTCACCATAGCCCTCTATGGGCTTCCAAATATCACTTTGCCAATTCCACAGGAACTGTCTTAGCGAAAGGCTTCTTGAGGGGAAAGCTGTAACTCTGTGAGATGATTTCACAGAATACAAAGAAGTTTCTCCAAAAGCTTCTTTCTCTCTGTTATCGGAGGATATTTCCTTGGGCCCTATAGAATTCAAAGGGATCCGAAATATCTCTCCTCAGATTCCACAGAAATAAGGCTAGCAAAGAGATCTACGAAATACAGATGTAACTCCGTGAGTGAAAGTCAAACATCACAGAGCAGTTTCTCAGAAAGCTTCTTTGCAGATTTCATCTGAGGATATTTCCTTTTTCACCATAGCCCTCTAAGGGCTTCCAAATATCACTTTGCCAATTCCACAAGAACTGCCTTACCGAAAGGCTTCTTGAAGGGAAAGTTCTAACTCTCTGAGATGATTTCACAGAACACAAGGAAGTTTCTTCAGAAAGCTTCTTTCTCTTTGTTATCGGAGGATATTTCTTTTGGCCCTATAGTCTTCAAAGGGATCCGAAATATCTGTTCTCAGATTCCACAGAAATAAGGCTAGCAAAGAGATCCACGAAATACAGATGTAACTCTGTGAGATGAAATAACAGAACACTAAGCAGTTTCTCCGAAAGCTTCTTTCCAGATTTCATCTGAGGATATTTCCTTTTTCACCATAGCCCTCTATGGGCTTCCAAATATCACTTTGCGAATTCCACAAGAACTGTCTTAGAGAAAGGATTCTTGAGGAGAAAGCTGTAACTCTGTGAGGTGATTTCACAGAACACAAAGAAGTTTCTCAGAAAGCTTCTTTCTCTTTGTTATCGGAGGATATTTCCTTTGGCCCTATAGACTTCAAAGGGATCTGAAATATCTGTTCTCAGATTCCACAGAAATAAGGCTAGCAAAGGGATCCACGAAATACAGATGTAACTCTGTGAGATGAATTAACAGAACACTAAGCCGTTTCTCAGAAAGCTTCTTTCCAGATTTCATCTGGGGATTTTTCCTTTTTCACCATAGCACTCTATGGGCTTCCAAATATCACTTTGCCAATTCCACAAGAACTGCCTTACCGAAAGGCTTCTTGAAGGGAAAGCTCTAACTCTGTGAGATGATTTCAGAGAATACAAAGCAGTTTCTCAGAAAGCTTCTTTCTCTTTGTTATCGGAGGATATTTCCTTTGGCCCTATAGTCTTCAAAGGGATCCGAAATATCTGTTCTCAGATTCCACAGAAATAAGGCTAGCAAAGAGATCCACGAAATACAGATGTAACTCTGTGAGATGAAATAACAGAACACTAAGCAGTTTCTCCGAAAGCTTCTTTCCAGATTTCATCTTAGGATATTTCCTTTTTCACCATAGAGCTCTATGGGATTCCAAATATCACATTGCCAATTCCACAAGAACTGTCTTAGCAAAAGGCTTCTTGAAGGGAAAGCTGTAACTCTGTGAGATGATTTCACAGTACACAAAGAAGTTTCTCAAAAAGCTTCTTTCTCTCTGTTATCAGAGGACATTTCCTCTGGCCCTATAGTCTTCAAAGGGATCCGAAATATCTATTCTCAGATTCCACAGAAATAAGGCTAGCAAAGAGATCCACGAAATACAGATGTAACTCTGTGAGATGAATTAACAGAACACTAAGCAGTTTCTCAGAAAGCTTCTTTCCAGATTTCATCTGGGGATATTTCCTTTTTCACCATAGCCCTCTATGGGCTTCCAAATACCACTTTGCCAATTCCACAAGAACTGTCTAACCGAAAGGCTTCTTGAAGGGAAAGATCTCACTCTGTGAGATGATTTCAGAGAACACAAAGAAGTTTCTCAGAAAGCTTCTTTCTCTTTGTTATCGGAGGATATTTCCTTTGGCCCTATAATCTTCAAAGGGATCAGAAATATCTGTTATCAGATTCCACAGAAATAAGGCTAGCAAAGAGATTCACGAAATACAGATGTAACTCTGTGAGTGCAAGTCACACATCACAGAGCAGTTTCTCAGAAAGCTTCTTTCCAGATTTCATCTGAGGATATTTCCTTTTTCACCATAGCCCTCTATGGGCTTCCAAATATCACTTTGCAAATTCCACAAGAACTGCCTTACCGAAAGGCTTCTTGAAAGGAAAGCTGTAACTCTGTGAGATGATTTCACAGAACACAAAGAAGTTTCTCAGAAAGTTTCTTTCTCTTTGTTATCGGAGGATATTTCCTTTGGCCCTACAGTCTTCAAAGGGATCCGAAGTATCTGTTCTCAGATTCCACAGAAATAAGGCTAGCAAAGAGATCCACGAAATACAGATGTAACTCTGTGAGATGAATTAACAGAACACTAAGCAGTACCTCAGAAAGCTTGTTCCCAGATCTCATCTGGGGATATTTCCTTTTTCCCCATAGCCCTCTATGGGTTTCCAAATATCACTTTGTAAATTCCACAAGAACTGCCTAACCGAAAGGCTTCTTGAAGGGAAAGCTCTAACTCTGTGAGTTGATTTCAGAGAACACAAAGAAGTTTCTCAGAAAGCTTCTTTCTCTTTGTTATCGGAGGATATTTCCTTTGGTCCTATAGTTTTCAAAGGGATCCGAAATATCTGTTCTCAGGTTCCACAGAAATAAGGATAGCAAAGAGATCCACGACATACAGATGTAACTCTGTGAGTGCAATTCACACATCACAGAGCAGTTTCTCAGAAAGCTTCTTTCCAGATTTCATCTGAGGATATTTCCTTTTTCACCATAGCCCTCTAAGGGCTTCCAAATATCACTTTGCCAATTCCACAAGAACTGTCTTAGCGAAAGGCTTCTTGAGGGGAAAGCTGTAACTCTGTGAGATGATTTCACAGAACACAAAGAAGTTTCTCAGAAAGCTTCTTTCTCTTTGTTATCGGAGGATATTTCCTTTGGTCCTATAGTCTTCAAAGGGATCCGAAATATCTATTCTCAGATTCCACAGAAATATGGCTAGCAAAGAGATCCACGAAATACAGATGTAACTCTGTGAGTTCAAGTCACACATCAGAGAGCAGTTTCTCAGAAAGCTTCTTTCCAGATTTCATCTCAGGATATTTCCTTTTTCACCATAGCCCTCTAGGGGTTCCAAATATCACTTTGCCAATTCCACAAGAACTGCCTTACCGAAAGGCTTCTTGAAGGGAAAGCTGTAACTCTGTGAGATGATTTCACAGAACACAAAGAACTTTCTCAGAAAGCCTCTTTCTCTTTGTTATCGGAGGATATTTCCTTTGGCCCTATAGTCTTCAAAGGGATCCGAAATATCTGTTCTCAGATTCCACAGAAATAAGGCTAGCAACGAGATTCACGAAATACAGATGTAACTCTGTGAGATGAATTAACAGAACACTAAGCAGTTTCTCAGAAAGCTTCTTTCCAGATTTCATCTGGGGATTTTTCCTTTTTCACCATAGCACTCTATGGGCTTCCAAATATCACTTTGCCAATTCCACAAGAACTGCCTTACCGAAAGGCTTCTTGAAGGGAAAGCTCTAACTCTGTGAGATGATTTCACAGAACACAAAGAAGTTTCTCAGAAAGCTTCTTTCTCTTTGTTATCGGAGGATATTTCCTTTGGCCCTATAGTCTTCAAAGGGATCCGAAATATCTGTTCTCAGATTCCACAGAAATAAAGCTAGCAAAGAGATCCACGAAATACAGATGTAACTCTGTGAGATGAAATAACAGAACACTATACAGTTTCTCCGAAAGCTTCTTTCCAGATTTCATCTTAGGATATTTCCTTTTTCACCATAGAGCTCTATGGGATTCCAAATATCACATTGCCAATTCCACAAGAACTGTCTTAGCAAAAGGCTTCTTGAAGGGAAACCTGTAACTCTGTGAGATGATTTCACAGAACACAAAGAAGTTTCTCAAAAAGCTTCTTTCTCTCTGTTATCAGAGGATATTTCCTCTGGCCCTATAGTCTTCAAAGGGATCCGAAATATCTGTTCTCAGATTCCACAGAAATAAGGCTAGCAAAGAGATCCACGAAATACAGATGTAACTCTGTGAGATGAATTAACAGAACACTAAGCAGTTTCTCAGAAAGCTTCTTTCCAGATTTCATCTGGGGATATTTCCTTTTTCACCATAGCCCTCTATGGGCTTCCAAATACCACTTTGCCAATTCCACAAGAACTGCCTAACCGAAAGGCTTCTGGAAGGGAAAGATCTCACTCTGTGAGATGATTTCAGAGAACACAAAGAAGTTTCTCAGAAAGCTTCTTTCTCTTTGTTATCGGAGGATATTTCCTTTGGCCCTATAATCTTCAAAGGGATCCGAAATATCTGTTCTCAGATTCCACAGAAATAAGGCTAGCAAAGAGATCCACGAAATACAGATGTAACTCTGTGAGTGCAAGTCACACATCACAGAGCAGTTTCTCAGAAAGCTTCTTTCCAGATTTCATCTGAGGATATTTCCCTTTTCACCATAGCCCTCTATGGGCTTCCAAATATCACTTTGCAAATTCCACAAGAACTGCCTTACCGAAAGGCTTCTTGAAAGGAAAGCTGTAACTCTGTGAGATGATTTCACAGAACACAAAGAAGTTTCTCAGAAAGCTTCTTTCTCTTTGTTATCGGAGGATATTTCCTTTGGCCCTATAGTCTTCAAAGGGATCCGAAATATCTGTTCTCAGATTCCACAGAAATAAGGCTAGCAAATAGATCCACGAAATACAGATGTAACTCTCTGAGTGGAAGTCACACTTCACAGAGCAGTTTCTCAGAAAGCTTCTTTCCAGATTTCATCTGAGGATATTTCCTTTTTCACCATAGCCCTCTATGGGCTTCCAAATATCACTTTGCCAATTCCACAGGAACTGTCTTAGCGAAAGGCTTCTTGAGGGGAAAGCTGTAACTCTATGAGATGATTTCACAGAATACAAAGAAGTTTCTCCAAAAGCTTCTTTCTCTCTGTTATCGGAGGATATTTCCTTTGGCCCTATAGAATTCAAAGGGATCCGAAATATCTCTCCTCAGATTCCACAGAAATAAGGCTAGCAAAGAGATCTACGAAATACAGATGTAACTCCGTGAGTGAAAGTCAAACATCACAGAGCAGTTTCTCAGAAAGCTTCTTTGCAGATTTCATCTGAGGATATTTCCTTTTTCACCATAGCCCTCTAAGGGCTTCCAAATATCACTTTGCCAATTCCACAAGAACTGCCTTACCGAAAGGCTTCTTGAAGGGAAAGTTCTAACTCTCTGAGATGATTTCACAGAACACAAGGAAGTTTCTTCAGAAAGCTTCTTTCTCTTTGTTATCGGAGGATATTTCTTTTGGCCCTATAGTCTTCAAAGGGATCCGAAATATCTGTTCTCAGATTCCACAGAAATAAGGCTAGCAAAGAGATCCACGAAATACAGATGTAACTCTGTGAGATGAAATAACAGAACACTAAGCAGTTTCTCCGAAAGCTTCTTTCCAGATTTCATCTGAGGATATTTCCTTTTTCACCATAGAGCACTATGGGCTTCCAAATATCACTTTGCCAATTCCACAAGAACTGTCTTAGCAAAAGGCTTCTTGAGGGGAAAGCTGTAACTCTGTGAGATGATTTCACAGAACACAAAGAAGTTTCTCAAAAAGCTTCTTTCTCTCTGTTATCAGAGGATATTTCCTCTGGCCCTATAGACTTCAAAGGGATCCGAAATATCTGTTCTCAGATTCCACAGAAATAAGGCTAGCAAAGAGATCCACGAAATACAGATGTAACTCTGTGAGATGACTTAACAGAACACTAAGCAGTTTCTCAGAAAGCTTCTTTCCAGATTTCATCTGGGGATTTTTCCTTTTTCACCATAGCCCTCTATGGGCTTCCAAATATCACTTTGCCAATTCCACAAGAACTGCCTTACCGAAAGGCTTCTTGAAGGGAAAGCTGTAACTCTGTGAGATGATTTCACAGAACACAAAGAAGTTTCTCAGAAAGCTTCTTTCTCTTTGTTATCGGAGGATATTTCCTTTGGCCCTATAGTCTTCAAAGGGATCCGAAATATCTGTTCTCAGATTCCACAGAAATAAGGCTAGCAAAGAGATCCACGAAATACAGATGTAACTCTGTGAGTGCAATTCACACATCACAGAGCAGTTTCACAGAAAGCTTCTTTCCAGATTTCATCTGAGGATATTTCCTTTTTCACCATAGCCCTCTATGGGCTTCCAAATATCACTTTGCGAATTCCACAAGAACTGTCTTAGAGAAAGGATTCTTGAGGAGAAAGCTGTAACTCTGTGAGATGATTTCACAGAACACAAAGAAGTTTCTCAGAAAGCTTCTTTCTCTTTGTTATCGGAGGATATTTCCTTTGGCCCTATAGACTTCAAAGGGATCTGAAATATCTGTTCTCAGATTCCACAGAAATAAGGCTAGCAAAGGGATCCACGAAATACAGATGTAACTCTGTGAGATGAATTAACAGAACACTAAGCCGTTTCTCAGAAAGCTTCTTTCCAGATTTCATCTGGGGATTTTTCCTTTTTCACCATAGCCCTCTATGGGCTTCCAAATACCACTTTGCCAATTCCACAAGAACTGCCTAACCGAAAGGCTTCTTGAAGGGAAAGCTCTAACTCTGTGAGTTGATTTCAGAGAACACAAAGAAGTTTCTCAGAAAGCTTCTTTCTCTTTGTTATCGGAGGATATTTCCTTTGGTCCTATAGTTTTCAAAGGGATCCGAAATATCTGTACTCAGATTCCACAGAAATAAGGATAGCAAAGAGATCCACGATATACAGATGTAACTCTGTGAGTGCAATTCACACATCACAGAGCAGTTTCTCAGAAAGCTTCTTTCCAGATTTCATCTGAGGATATTTACTTTTTCACCATAGCCCTCTAAGGGCTTCCAAATATCACTTTGCCAATTCCACAAGAACTGTCTTAGCGAAAGGCTTCTTGAGGGGGAAGCTGTAACTCTGTGAGATGATTTCACAGAACACAAAGAAGTTTCTCAGAAAGCTTCTTTCTCTTTGTTATCGGAGGATATTTCCTTTGGTCCTATAGTCTTCAAAGGGATCCGAAATATCTATTCTCAGATTCCACAGAGATAAGGCTAGCAAAGAGATCCACGAAATACAGATGTAACTCTGTGAGTGCAAGTCACACATCACAGAGCAGTTTCTCAGAAAGCTTCTTTCCAGATTTCATCTGAGGATATTTCCTTTTTCACCATAGCCCTCTAGGGGTTCCAAATATCACTTTGCCAATTCCACAAGAACTGCCGTACCGAAAGGCTTCTTGAAGGGAAAGCTGTAACTCTGTGAGATGATTTCACAGAACACAAAGAACTTTCTCAGAAAGCCTCTTTCTATTTGTTATCGGAGGATATTTCCTTTGGCCCTATAGTCTTCAAAGGGATCCGAAATATCTGTTCTCAGATTCCACAGAAATAAGGCTAGCAAAGAGATTCACGAAATCCAGATGTAACTCTGTGAGATGAATTAACAGAACACTAAGCAGTTTCTCAGAAAGCTTCTTTCCAGATTTCATCTGGGGATTTTTCCTTTTTCACCATAGCACTCTATAGGCTTCGAAATGTCACTTTGCCAATTCCACAAGAACTGCCTTACCGAAAGGCTTCTTGAAGGGAAAGCTCTAACTCTGTGAGATGATTTCACAGAACACAAAGAAGTTTGTCAGAAAGCTTCTTTCTCTTTGTTATCGGAGGATATTTCCTTTGGCCCTATAGTCTTCAAAGGGATCCGAAATATCTGTTCTCAGATTCCACAGAAATAAGGCTAGCAAAGAGATCCATGAAATACAGATGTAACTCTGTGAGATGAAATAACAGAACACTATGCAGTTTCTCCGAAAGCTTCTTTCCAGATTTCATCTTAGGATATTTCCTTTTTCACCATAGAGCTCTATGGGATTCCAAATATCACATTGCCAATTCCACAAGAACTGTCTTAGCAAAAGGCTTCTTGAAGGGAAAGCTGTAACTCTGTGAGATGATTTCACAGAACACAAAGAAGTTTCTCAAAAAGCTTCTTTCTCTCTGTTATCAGAGGATATTTCCTCTGGCCCTATAGTCTTCAAAGGGATCCGAAATATCTGTTCTCAGATTCCACAGAAATAAGGCTAACAAAGAGATCCACGAAATACAGATGTAACTCTGTGAGATGAATTAACAGAACACTAAGCAGTTTCTCAGAAAGCTTCTTTCCAGATTTCATCTGGGGATATTTCCTTTTTCACCATAGCCCTCTATGGGCTTCCAAATACCACTTTGCCAATTCCACAAGAACTGCCTAAAAGAAAGGCTTCTTGAAGGGAAAGATCTCACTCTGTGAGATGATTTCAGAGAACACAAAGAAGTTTCTCAGAAAGCTTCTTTCTCTTTGTTATCGGAGGGTATTTCCTTTGGCCCTATAATCTTCAAAGGGATCCGAAATATCTGTTCTCAGATTCCACAGAAATAAGGCTAGCAAAGAGATCCACGAAATACAGATGTAACTCTGTGAGTGCAAGTCACACATCACAGAGCAGTTTCTCAGAAAGCTTCTTTCCAGATTTCATCTGAGGATATTTCCTTTTTCACCATAGCCCTCTATGGGCTTCCAAATATCACTTTGCAAATTCCACAAGAACTGCCTTACCGAAAGGCTTCTTGAAAGGAAAGCTGTAACTCTGTGAGATGATTTCACAGAACACAAAGAAGTTTCTCAGAAAGCTTCTGTCTCTTTGTTATCGGAGGATATTTCCTTTGGCCCTATAGTCTTCAAAGGGATCCGAAATATCTGTTCTCAGATTCCACAGAAATAAGGCTAGCAAATAGATCCACGAAATACAGATGTAACTCTCTGAGTGGAAGTCACACTTCACAGAGCAGTTTCTCAGAAAGCTTCTTTCCAGATTTCATCTGAGGATATTTCCTTTTTCACCATGGCCCTCTATGGGCTTCCAAATATCACTTTGCCAATTCCACAGGAACTGTCTTAGGGAAAGGCATCTTGAGGGGAAAGCTGTAACTCTGTGAGATGATTTCACAGAATACAAAGAAGTTTCTCCAAAAGCTTCTTTCTCTCTGTTATCGGAGGATATTTCCATTGGCCCTATAGTCTTCAAAGGGATCCGAAATATCTCTCCTCAGATTCCACAGAAATAAGGCTAGCAAAGAGATCTACGAAATACAGATGTAACTCCGTGAGTGAAAGTCAAACATCACAGAGCAGTTTCTCAGAAAGCTTCTTTGCAGATTTCGTCTGAGGATATTTCCTTTTTCACCATAGCCCTCTATGGGCTTCCAAATATCACTTTGCCAATTCCACAAGAACTGCCTTACCGAAAGGCTTCTTGAAGGGGAAGCTGTAACTCAGTGAGATGATTTCACAGAGCACAAAGAAGTTTCTCAGAAAGCTTCTTTCTCTTTGTTATCGGAGGATATTTCCTTTGGCCCTATAGTCTTCAAAGGGATCCGAAATATCTGTTCTCAGATTCCACAGAAATAAGGCTAGCAAAGAGATCCAGGAAATACAGATGTAACTCTGTGAGTGCAAGTCACACATCACAGAGCAGTTTCTCAGAAAGCTTCTTTCCAGATTTCATCAGAGGATATTTCCTTTTTCACCATAGCCCTCTATGGGCTTCCTAATATCACTTTGCCAATTCCACAAGAACTGTCGTAGCTAAATGCTTCTTGCGGGGTAAGCTGGAACTCTGTGAGATGATTTCACAGAACACAAAGTAGTTTCTCAAGAAGCTTCTTTCTCTCTGTTATCGGATGATATTTCCTTTAGCCCTATAGTCTTCAAAGGGATCCGAAATATCTGTTCTCAGATTCCACAGAAATAAGGCTAGCAAAGAGATCCAGGAAATACAGATGTCACTCTGTGAGTGTAAGTCACACATCACAGAGCAGTTTCTCAGAAACCTTCTTTCCAGCTTTCATCTGAGGATATTTCCTTTTTCACCATAGCCCTCTATGGGCTTCCTAATATCACTTTGCCAATTCCACAAGAACTGTCGTAGCTAAATGCTTCTTGCGGGGTAAGCTGGAACTCTGTGAGATGATTTCACAGAACACAAAGTAGTTTCTCAAGAAGCTTCTTTCTCTCTGTTATCGGAGGATATTTCCTTTGGCCCTATAGCCTTCAAAGGGATCCGAAATATCTGTTCTCAGATTCCACAGAAATAAGGCTAGGAAAGAGATCCACGAAATACAGATGTAACTCTGTGAGATGAATTAACAGAACACTAAGCAGTTTCTCAGAAAGCTTCTTTCCAGATTTCATCTTGGGATATTTCCTTTTTCACCATAGCCCTCTATGGGCTTCCAAATACCACTTTGCCAATTCCACAAGAACTGCCTAACCGAAAGGCTTCTTGAAGGGAAAGCTCTAACTCTGTGAGATGATTTCAGAGAACACAAAGAAGTTTCTCAGAAAGCTTCTTTCTCTTTGTTATCGGAGGATACTTCCTTTGGTCCTATAGTCTTCAAAGAGATCCGAAATATCTGTTCTCAGATTCCACAGAAATAAGGCTAGCAAAGAGATCCACGAAATACAGATGTAACTCTGTGAGTGGAAGTCACACATCACAGAGCAGTTTCTCAGAAACTTCTTTCCAGATTTCATCTGAGGATATTTCCTTTTTCACCATAGCCCTCTATGGGCTTCCAAATATCACTTTGCCAATTCCACAAGAACTGTCTTAGCGAAAGGTTTCTTGAGGGGAAAGCTGTAACTCTGTGAGATGATTTCACAAAACACAAAGAAGTTTCTCAGAAAGCTTCTTTCTCTTTGTTATCGGAGGATATTTCCTTTGGCCCTATAGTCTTCAAAGGGATCCGAAATATCTGTTCTCAGATTCCACAGAAATAAGGCTAGCAAAGAGATCCACGAAATACAGATGTAACTCAGTGAGTGAAAGTCAAACATCAGAGAGCAGTTTCTCAGAAAGCTTCTTTCCAGATTTCATCTGAGGATATTTCCTTTTTCACCATAGCCCTCTATGGGCTTCCAAATATCACTTTGCCAATTCCACAAGAACTGTCTTAGCGAAAGGCTTCTTGAGGAGAAAGCTGTAACACTGTGAGATGATTTCAAAGAACACAAAGAAGTTTCTCAGAAAGCTTCTTGCTCTTTGTTATCGGAGGATATTTCCTTTGGCCCTATAGTCTTCAAAGGGATCCGAATTATCTGTTCTCAGATTCCACAGAAATAAGGCTAGCAAAGACATCCACGAAATACAGTTGTAACTCGGTGAGTGGAAGTCACACATCACAGAGCAGTTTCTCAGAAAGCTTTCCAGATTTCATCTGAGGATATTTCCTTTCTCACCATATCCCTCTATGGGCTTCCAAATATCACTTTGCCAATTCCACAAGAACTGCCTTACCGAAAGGATTCTTGAAGGGAAATCTGTAACTCTGTGAGATGATTTCACAGAACAAAAATAAGTTTCTCAGAAAGCTTCTTTCTCTTTGTTATCGGAGGATATTTCCTTTGGCCCTATAGTCTTCAAAGGGATCCGAAATATCTGTTCTCAGATTCCACAGAAATAAAGCTAGCAAAGAGATCCACGAAATACAGATGTAACTCTGTGAGATGAATTAACAGAACACTAAGCAGTTTCTCAGAAAGCTTCTTTCCAGATTTCATCTGAGGATATTTCCTTTTTCACCATAGCCCTCTATGGGCTTCCAAATATCACTTTGCCAATTCCACAAGAACTGTCTTAGCGAAAGGCTTCTTGAGGGGAAAGATGTAACTCTGTGAGATGATTTCACAGAACACAAAGAAGTTTCTCAGAAAGCTTCTTTCTCTTTGTTATCGGAGTATTTTCCCTTTGCCCCTATAGTCTTCAAAGGGATCCGAAATATCTGTTCTCAGATTCCACAGAAATAAGGCTAGCAAAGAGATCCAAGAAATACAGATGTAACTCTGTGAGATGAATTAACAGAACACTAAGCAGTTTCCCAGAAAGCTATTTTTCCAGATTTCATCTGAGGATATTTCCTTTTTCACCAAAGCCCTCTATGGGCTTCCAAATATCACTTTGCCAATTCCACAAGAACTGTCTTAGCGAACGGCTTCTTCAGGGGAAAGCTGTAACTCTGTGAGATGATTTCACAGAACACAAAGAAGTTTCTCAGAAAGCTTCTTTCTCTGTGTTTTCGGAGGATATTTCCTTTGGCCCTATAGTCTTCAAAGGGATCCGAAATATCTGTTCTCAGATTCCACAGAAATAAGGCTAGCAAAGAGATCCACAAAATACCGATGAAACTCTGTGAGATGAAATAACAGAACACTAAGCAGTTTCTCAGAAAGCTTCTTTCCAGATTTCATCTGAGGATATTTCCTTTTTCACCATAGCCCTCTATGGGCTTCCCAATATCACTTTGCCAATTCCACAAGAACTGTCTTAGCGAAAGGCTTCTTGAGGGGAAAGCTGTAACTCTGTGAGATGATTTCACAGAACACAAAGAAGTATCTCAGAAAGCTTCTTTCTCTTTGTTATCGGAGGATATTTCCTTTGGCTCTATAGTCTTCAAAGGGATCCGAAATATCTGTTCTCAGATTCCACAGAAATAAGGCTAGCAAAGAGATAAACGAAATACAGATGTAACTCTGTGAGATGAATTAACAGAACACTAAGCAGTTTCTCAGAAAGCTTCTTTCCAGATTTCATTTGAGGATATTTCCTTTTTCACCATAGCCCTCTAGGGGCTTCCCAATATCACTTTGCCAATTCCACAAGAACTGTCTTAGCGAAAGGCTTCTTGAGGGGAAAGCTGTAACTCTGTGAGATGATTTCACGGAACACAAAGAAGTTTCTGAGAAAGCTTCTTTCTCTTTGTTAACGGAGGATATTTCCTTTGGCCCTATAGTCTTCAAAGGGATCCGAAATATCTGTTCTCAGATTCCACAGAAATAAAGCTAGCAAAGAGATCCACGAAATACAGATGTTAATCTGTGAGATGAATTAACAGAACACTAAGCAGTTTCTCAGAAAGCTTCTTTCCAGATTTCATCTGAGGATATTTCCTTTTTCACCATAGCCCTCTATGGGCTTCCAAATATCACTTTGCCAATTCCACAAGAACTGTCTTAGCGAAAGGCTTCTTGAGGGGAAAGTTGTAACTCTGTGAGATGATTTCACAGAACACAAAGAAGTTTCTCTGAAAGCTTCTTTCTCTTTGTTATCGGAGAATATTTCCTTTGGCCCAATAGTCTCCAAAGGGATCCGCAATATCTGTTCTCAGATTCCCCAGAAATAAGGCTAGCAAACAGATCCACGAAATACAGATGTAACTCTGTGAGATGAAATAACAGAACACTAAGCATTGTCTCAGAAAGCTTCTTTCCAGATTTCATCTGAGGATATTTCCTTTTTCACCATAGCCCTCTATGGGCTTCCAAATATCACTTTGCCAATTCCACAAGAACTGTCTTAGCGAAAGGCTTCTTGAGGGCAAAGCTGTAACTTTGTGAGATGATTTCACAGAACACAAAGGAGTTTCTCAGAAAGCTTCTTTCTCTTTGTTATCGGAGGATTTTCCCTTTGCCCCTATAGTGTTCAAATTGATCGAAATATCTGTTCTCAGATTCCATAGAAATAAGGCTAGCAAAGAGATCCACGAAATACAGATGTAACTCTGTGAGATGAATTAACAGAACACTAAGCAGTTTCTCAGAAAGCTTCTTTCCAGATTTCACCTGAGGATATTTCCTTTTTCACCATAGCCCTCTATGGGCTTCCTAATATCACTTTGCCAATTCCACAAGAACTGTCTTAGCGAAAGGCTTATTGAGGGGAAAGCTGTAACTCTGTGAGATGATTTCACAGAACACAAAGAAGTTTCTCAGAAAGCTTCTTTCTCTTTGTTTTCGGAGGATATTTCCTTTGGCCCTATAGTCTTCAAAGGGATCCGAAATATCTGTTCTCAGATTCCACAGAAATAAGGCTAGCAAAGATATCCACGAAATACAGATGTAACTCTGTGAGATGAATTAACAGAACACTAAGCAGTTTCTCAGAAAGCTTCTTTCCAGATTTCATCGGAGGATATTTCCTTTTTCACCATAGCCCTCTATGGGCTTCCAAATATCACTTTGCCAATTCCACAAGAACTGTCTTAGCGAAAGGCTTCTTGAGGGGAAAGCTGTAACTCTGTGAGATGATTTCACAGAACACAAGGAAGTTTCTCAGAAAGCTTCTTTCTCTTTGTTACCGGAGGATATTTCCTTTGGCCGTATAGTCTTGAAAGGGATCGGAAATATCTGTCCTCAGATTCCACAGAAATCAGGCTATCAAAGAGATCCTTGAAATACAGATGTAACTCTGTGAGTGGAAGTCAGAGAACACTAAGCGTTTTCTCAGAAAGCTTCTTTCCAGATTTCATCTGAGGATATTTCCTTTTTCACCATAGCCCTCTATGGGCTTCCAAATATCACTTTGCCAATTCCACAAGAACTGTCTTAGCGAAAGGCTTCTTGAGGGGAAAGCTGTAACTCTGTGAGATGATTTCACAGAACACAAAGAAGTTTCTCAGAAAGCTTCTTTCTCTTTGTTATCGGAGGATATTTCCTTTGGCCCAATAGTCTTCAAAGGGATCCGAAATATCTGTTCTCAGATTCCACCGAAATCAGGCTGGCAAACAGATCCACGAAATACAGATGTAACTCTGTGAGATGAAATAACAGAACACTAAGCAGTTTCTCAGAAAGCTTCTTTCCAGATTTCATCTGAGGATATTTCCTTTTTCACCATAGCCCTCTATGGGCTTCCAAATATCACTTTGCCAATTCCACAAGAACAGTCTTAGAGAAAGGCTTCTTGAAGGGAAAGCTGTAACTTTGTGAGTTGATTTCACAGAACACAAAGAAGTTTCTCAGAAAGTTTCTTTCTCTTTGTTATAGGAGGATTTTCCCTTTGCCCCTATAGTCTTCAAAGGGATCCGAAATATCTGTTCTCAGATTCTACAGAAATAAGGCTAGCAAAGAGATCCACGAAATACAGATGTAACTCTGTGAGATGAATTAACAGAACACTAAGCAGTTTCTCAGAAAGCTATTTTTCAAGATTTCATCTGAGGATATTTCCTTTTTCACCATAGCCCTCTAAGGGCTTCCAAATATCACTTTGCCAATTCCACAAGAACTGTCTTAGCGAAAGGCTTCTTGAGGGAAAGCTGTAACTCTGTGAGATTATTTCACAGAACACAAAGAAGTTTCTCAGAAAGCTTCTTTCTCTTTGTTTTCAGAGGATATTTCCTTTGGCCCTATAGTCTTCAAAGGGATCCGAAATATCTGTTCTCAGATTCCACAGAAATAAGGCTAGCAAAGAGATCCACGAAATACAGATGTAACTCTGTCAGATGAATTAACAGAACACTAAGCAGTTTCTCAGAAAGCTTCTTTCCAGATTTCATCTGAGGATATTTCCTTTTTCACCATAGCCCTCTATGGGCTTCCCAATATCACTTTGCCAATTCCACAAGAACTGTCTTAGAGAAAGGCTTCTTGAGGGAAAGCTGTAACTCTGTGAGATGATTTCACAGAACACAAAGAAGTTTCTCAGAAAGCTTCTTTCTCTTTGTTATCGGAGGATATTTCCTTTGGCCCTATAGTCTTCAAAGGGATCCGAAATATCTGTTCTCAGATTCCACAGAAATAAGGCTAGCAAAGAGATCCACGAAATACAGATGTAACTCTGTGAGATGAATTAACAGAACACTAAGCAGTTTCTCAGAAAGCTTCTTTGCAGATTTCGTCTGAGGATATTTCCTTTTTCACCATAGCCCTCTATGGGCTTCCAAATATCACTTTGCCAATTCCACAAGAACTGCCTTACCGAAAGGCTTCTTGAAGGGGAAGCTGTAACTCAGTGAGATGATTTCACAGAGCACAAAGAAGTTTCTCAGAAAGCTTCTTTCTCTTTGTTATCGGAGGATATTTCCTTTGGCCCTATAGTCTTCAAAGGGATCCGATATATCTGTTCTCAGATTCCACAGAAATAAAGCTAGCAAAGAGATCCACGAAATACAGATGTAACTCTGTGAGATGAATTAACAGAACACTAAGCAGTTTCTCAGAAAGATTCTTTCCTGATTTCATCTGAGGATATTTCCTTTTTCACCATAGCCCTCTATGGGCTTCCAAATATCACTTTGCCAATTCCACAAGAACTGTCTTAGCGAAAGGCTTCTTGAGGGGAAAGATGTAACTCTGTGAGATGATTTCACAGAACACAAAGAAGTTTCTCAGAAAGCTTCTTTCTCTTTGTTATCGGAGGATATTTCCTTTGGTCCTATAGTCTTCTAAGGGATCCGCAATATCTGTTCTCAGATTCCACAGAAATAAGGCTAGCAAACAGATCCACGAAATACAGATGTAACTCTGTGAGATGAAATAACAGAACACTAAGCAGTTTCTCAGAAAGCTTCTTTCCAGATTTCATCTGAGGATATTTCCTTTTTCACCATAGCCCTCTATGGGCTTCCAAATATCACTTTGCCAATTCCACAAGAACTGTCTTAGCGAAAGGCTTCTTGAGGGGAAAGCTGTAACTTTGTGAGATGATTTCACAGAACACAAAGAAGTTTCTCAGAAAGCTTCTTTCTCTTTGTTATCGGAGGATTTTCCCATTGACCCTATAGTCTTCAAAGGGATCCGAAATATCTGTTCTCAGATTCCATAGAAATAAGGCTAGCAAAGAGATCCACGAAATACAGATGTAACGCTGTGAGATGAATTAACAGAACACTAAGCAGTTTCTCAGAAAGCTTCTTTCCAGATTTCATCTGAGGATATTTCCTTTTTCACCATAGCCCTCTATGGGCTTCCAAATATCACTTTGCCAATTCCACAAGAACTGTCTTAGCGAAAGGCTTCTTGAGGGGAAAGCTGTAACTCTGTGAGATGATTTCACAGATCACAAAGACGTTTCTCAGAAAGCTTCTTTTTCTTTGTTTTCGGAGGATATTTCCTTTGGCCCTATAGTCTTCAAAGGGATCCGAAATATATGTTCTCAGATTCCACAGAAATAAGGCTAGCAAAGAGATCCACGAAATACAGATGTAACTCTGTGAGATGAATTAACAGAACACTAAGCAGTTTCTCAGAAAGCTTCTTTCCAGATTTCATCTGAGGATATTTCCTTTTTCACCATAGCCCTCTATGGGCTTCCAAATATCACTTTGCCAATTCCACAGGAACTGTCTTAGCGAAAGGCTTCTTGAGGGGAAAGCTGTAACTCTGTGAGATTATTTCACAGAACACAAAGAAGTTTCTCAGAAAGCTTCTTTCTCTTTGTTACCGGAGGATATTTCCTTTGGCCCTATAGTCTTCAAAGGGATCCGAAATATCTGTTCTCAGATTCCAAAGAAATCAGGCTAGCAAAGAGATCCACGAAATACAGATGTAACTCTGTGAGTGGAAGTCAGAGAACACTAAGCGTTTTCTCAGAAAGCTTCTTTCCAGATTTCATCTGAGGATATTTCCTTTTTCACCATAGCCCTCTAGGGGCTTCCAAATATCACTTTGCCAATTTCACAAGAACTGTCTTAGCGAAAGGCTTCTTGAGGGGAAAGCTGTAACTCTGTGAGATGATTTCACAGAACACAAAGAAGTTTCTCAGAAAGCTTCTTTCTCTCTGTTATCAGAGGACATTTCCTCTGGCCCTATAGTCTTCAAAGGGATCCGAAATATCTATTCTCAGATTCCACAGAAATAAGGCTAGCAAAGAGATCCACGAAATACAGATGTAACTCTGTGAGATGAATTAACAGAACACTAAGCAGTTTCTCAGAAAGCTTCTTTCCAGATTTCATCTGGGGATATTTCCTTTTTCACCATAGCCCTCTATGGGCTTCCAAATACCACTTTGCCAATTCCACAAGAACTGTCTAACCGAAAGGCTTCTTGAAGGGAAAGATCTCACTCTGTGAGATGATTTCAGAGAACACAAAGAAGTTTCTCAGAAAGCTTCTTTCTCTTTGTTATCGGAGGATATTTCCTTTGGCCCTATAATCTTCAAAGGGATCAGAAATATCTGTTATCAGATTCCACAGAAATAAGGCTAGCAAAGAGATTCACGAAATACAGATGTAACTCTGTGAGTGCAAGTCACACATCACAGAGCAGTTTCTCAGAAAGCTTCTTTCCAGATTTCATCTGAGGATATTTCCTTTTTCACCATAGCCCTCTATGGGCTTCCAAATATCACTTTGCAAATTCCACAAGAACTGCCTTACCGAAAGGCTTCTTGAAAGGAAAGCTGTAACTCTGTGAGATGATTTCACAGAACACAAAGAAGTTTCTCAGAAAGTTTCTTTCTCTTTGTTATCGGAGGATATTTCCTTTGGCCCTACAGTCTTCAAAGGGATCCGAAGTATCTGTTCTCAGATTCCACAGAAATAAGGCTAGCAAAGAGATCCACGAAATACAGATGTAACTCTGTGAGATGAATTAACAGAACACTAAGCAGTACCTCAGAAAGCTTGTTCCCAGATCTCATCTGGGGATATTTCCTTTTTCCCCATAGCCCTCTATGGGTTTCCAAATATCACTTTGTAAATTCCACAAGAACTGCCTAACCGAAAGGCTTCTTGAAGGGAAAGCTCTAACTCTGTGAGTTGATTTCAGAGAACACAAAGAAGTTTCTCAGAAAGCTTCTTTCTCTTTGTTATCGGAGGATATTTCCTTTGGTCCTATAGTTTTCAAAGGGATCCGAAATATCTGTTCTCAGGTTCCACAGAAATAAGGATAGCAAAGAGATCCACGACATACAGATGTAACTCTGTGAGTGCAATTCACACATCACAGAGCAGTTTCTCAGAAAGCTTCTTTCCAGATTTCATCTGAGGATATTTCCTTTTTCACCATAGCCCTCTAAGGGCTTCCAAATATCACTTTGCCAATTCCACAAGAACTGTCTTAGCGAAAGGCTTCTTGAGGGGAAAGCTGTAACTCTGTGAGATGATTTCACAGAACACAAAGAAGTTTCTCAGAAAGCTTCTTTCTCTTTGTTATCGGAGGATATTTCCTTTGGTCCTATAGTCTTCAAAGGGATCCGAAATATCTATTCTCAGATTCCACAGAAATATGGCTAGCAAAGAGATCCACGAAATACAGATGTAACTCTGTGAGTTCAAGTCACACATCAGAGAGCAGTTTCTCAGAAAGCTTCTTTCCAGATTTCATCTCAGGATATTTCCTTTTTCACCATAGCCCTCTAGGGGTTCCAAATATCACTTTGCCAATTCCACAAGAACTGCCTTACCGAAAGGCTTCTTGAAGGGAAAGCTGTAACTCTGTGAGATGATTTCACAGAACACAAAGAACTTTCTCAGAAAGCCTCTTTCTCTTTGTTATCGGAGGATATTTCCTTTGGCCCTATAGTCTTCAAAGGGATCCGAAATATCTGTTCTCAGATTCCACAGAAATAAGGCTAGCAACGAGATTCACGAAATACAGATGTAACTCTGTGAGATGAATTAACAGAACACTAAGCAGTTTCTCAGAAAGCTTCTTTCCAGATTTCATCTGGGGATTTTTCCTTTTTCACCATAGCACTCTATGGGCTTCCAAATATCACTTTGCCAATTCCACAAGAACTGCCTTACCGAAAGGCTTCTTGAAGGGAAAGCTCTAACTCTGTGAGATGATTTCACAGAACACAAAGAAGTTTCTCAGAAAGCTTCTTTCTCTTTGTTATCGGAGGATATTTCCTTTGGCCCTATAGTCTTCAAAGGGATCCGAAATATCTGTTCTCAGATTCCACAGAAATAAAGCTAGCAAAGAGATCCACGAAATACAGATGTAACTCTGTGAGATGAAATAACAGAACACTATACAGTTTCTCCGAAAGCTTCTTTCCAGATTTCATCTTAGGATATTTCCTTTTTCACCATAGAGCTCTATGGGATTCCAAATATCACATTGCCAATTCCACAAGAACTGTCTTAGCAAAAGGCTTCTTGAAGGGAAACCTGTAACTCTGTGAGATGATTTCACAGAACACAAAGAAGTTTCTCAAAAAGCTTCTTTCTCTCTGTTATCAGAGGATATTTCCTCTGGCCCTATAGTCTTCAAAGGGATCCGAAATATCTGTTCTCAGATTCCACAGAAATAAGGCTAGCAAAGAGATCCACGAAATACAGATGTAACTCTGTGAGATGAATTAACAGAACACTAAGCAGTTTCTCAGAAAGCTTCTTTCCAGATTTCATCTGGGGATATTTCCTTTTTCACCATAGCCCTCTATGGGCTTCCAAATACCACTTTGCCAATTCCACAAGAACTGCCTAACCGAAAGGCTTCTGGAAGGGAAAGATCTCACTCTGTGAGATGATTTCAGAGAACACAAAGAAGTTTCTCAGAAAGCTTCTTTCTCTTTGTTATCGGAGGATATTTCCTTTGGCCCTATAATCTTCAAAGGGATCCGAAATATCTGTTCTCAGATTCCACAGAAATAAGGCTAGCAAAGAGATCCACGAAATACAGATGTAACTCTGTGAGTGCAAGTCACACATCACAGAGCAGTTTCTCAGAAAGCTTCTTTCCAGATTTCATCTGAGGATATTTCCCTTTTCACCATAGCCCTCTATGGGCTTCCAAATATCACTTTGCAAATTCCACAAGAACTGCCTTACCGAAAGGCTTCTTGAAAGGAAAGCTGTAACTCTGTGAGATGATTTCACAGAACACAAAGAAGTTTCTCAGAAAGCTTCTTTCTCTTTGTTATCGGAGGATATTTCCTTTGGCCCTATAGTCTTCAAAGGGATCCGAAATATCTGTTCTCAGATTCCACAGAAATAAGGCTAGCAAATAGATCCACGAAATACAGATGTAACTCTCTGAGTGGAAGTCACACTTCACAGAGCAGTTTCTCAGAAAGCTTCTTTCCAGATTTCATCTGAGGATATTTCCTTTTTCACCATAGCCCTCTATGGGCTTCCAAATATCACTTTGCCAATTCCACAGGAACTGTCTTAGCGAAAGGCTTCTTGAGGGGAAAGCTGTAACTCTGTGAGATGATTTCACAGAATACAAAGAAGTTTCTCCAAAAGCTTCTTTCTCTCTGTTATCGGAGGATATTTCCTTTGGCCCTATAGAATTCAAAGGGATCCGAAATATCTCTCCTCAGATTCCACAGAAATAAGGCTAGCAAAGAGATCTACGAAATACAGATGTAACTCCGTGAGTGAAAGTCAAACATCACAGAGCAGTTTCTCAGAAAGCTTCTTTGCAGATTTCATCTGAGGATATTTCCTTTTTCACCATAGCCCTCTAAGGGCTTCCAAATATCACTTTGCCAATTCCACAAGAACTGCCTTACCGAAAGGCTTCTTGAAGGGAAAGTTCTAACTCTCTGAGATGATTTCACAGAACACAAGGAAGTTTCTTCAGAAAGCTTCTTTCTCTTTGTTATCGGAGGATATTTCTTTTGGCCCTATAGTCTTCAAAGGGATCCGAAATATCTGTTCTCAGATTCCACAGAAATAAGGCTAGCAAAGAGATCCACGAAATACAGATGTAACTCTGTGAGATGAAATAACAGAACACTAAGCAGTTTCTCCGAAAGCTTCTTTCCAGATTTCATCTGAGGATATTTCCTTTTTCACCATAGAGCACTATGGGCTTCCAAATATCACTTTGCCAATTCCACAAGAACTGTCTTAGCAAAAGGCTTCTTGAGGGGAAAGCTGTAACTCTGTGAGATGATTTCACAGAACACAAAGAAGTTTCTCAAAAAGCTTCTTTCTCTCTGTTATCAGAGGATATTTCCTCTGGCCCTATAGACTTCAAAGGGATCCGAAATATCTGTTCTCAGATTCCACAGAAATAAGGCTAGCAAAGAGATCCACGAAATACAGATGTAACTCTGTGAGATGACTTAACAGAACACTAAGCAGTTTCTCAGAAAGCTTCTTTCCAGATTTCATCTGGGGATTTTTCCTTTTTCACCATAGCCCTCTATGGGCTTCCAAATATCACTTTGCCAATTCCACAAGAACTGCCTTACCGAAAGGCTTCTTGAAGGGAAAGCTGTAACTCTGTGAGATGATTTCACAGAACACAAAGAAGTTTCTCAGAAAGCTTCTTTCTCTTTGTTATCGGAGGATATTTCCTTTGGCCCTATAGTCTTCAAAGGGATCCGAAATATCTGTTCTCAGATTCCACAGAAATAAGGCTAGCAAAGAGATCCACGAAATACAGATGTAACTCTGTGAGTGCAATTCACACATCACAGAGCAGTTTCACAGAAAGCTTCTTTCCAGATTTCATCTGAGGATATTTCCTTTTTCACCATAGCCCTCTATGGGCTTCCAAATATCACTTTGCGAATTCCACAAGAACTGTCTTAGAGAAAGGATTCTTGAGGAGAAAGCTGTAACTCTGTGAGATGATTTCACAGAACACAAAGAAGTTTCTCAGAAAGCTTCTTTCTCTTTGTTATCGGAGGATATTTCCTTTGGCCCTATAGACTTCAAAGGGATCTGAAATATCTGTTCTCAGATTCCACAGAAATAAGGCTAGCAAAGGGATCCACGAAATACAGATGTAACTCTGTGAGATGAATTAACAGAACACTAAGCCGTTTCTCAGAAAGCTTCTTTCCAGATTTCATCTGGGGATTTTTCCTTTTTCACCATAGCCCTCTATGGGCTTCCAAATACCACTTTGCCAATTCCACAAGAACTGCCTAACCGAAAGGCTTCTTGAAGGGAAAGCTCTAACTCTGTGAGTTGATTTCAGAGAACACAAAGAAGTTTCTCAGAAAGCTTCTTTCTCTTTGTTATCGGAGGATATTTCCTTTGGTCCTATAGTTTTCAAAGGGATCCGAAATATCTGTACTCAGATTCCACAGAAATAAGGATAGCAAAGAGATCCACGATATACAGATGTAACTCTGTGAGTGCAATTCACACATCACAGAGCAGTTTCTCAGAAAGCTTCTTTCCAGATTTCATCTGAGGATATTTACTTTTTCACCATAGCCCTCTAAGGGCTTCCAAATATCACTTTGCCAATTCCACAAGAACTGTCTTAGCGAAAGGCTTCTTGAGGGGGAAGCTGTAACTCTGTGAGATGATTTCACAGAACACAAAGAAGTTTCTCAGAAAGCTTCTTTCTCTTTGTTATCGGAGGATATTTCCTTTGGTCCTATAGTCTTCAAAGGGATCCGAAATATCTATTCTCAGATTCCACAGAGATAAGGCTAGCAAAGAGATCCACGAAATACAGATGTAACTCTGTGAGTGCAAGTCACACATCACAGAGCAGTTTCTCAGAAAGCTTCTTTCCAGATTTCATCTGAGGATATTTCCTTTTTCACCATAGCCCTCTAGGGGTTCCAAATATCACTTTGCCAATTCCACAAGAACTGCCGTACCGAAAGGCTTCTTGAAGGGAAAGCTGTAACTCTGTGAGATGATTTCACAGAACACAAAGAACTTTCTCAGAAAGCCTCTTTCTATTTGTTATCGGAGGATATTTCCTTTGGCCCTATAGTCTTCAAAGGGATCCGAAATATCTGTTCTCAGATTCCACAGAAATAAGGCTAGCAAAGAGATTCACGAAATCCAGATGTAACTCTGTGAGATGAATTAACAGAACACTAAGCAGTTTCTCAGAAAGCTTCTTTCCAGATTTCATCTGGGGATTTTTCCTTTTTCACCATAGCACTCTATAGGCTTCGAAATGTCACTTTGCCAATTCCACAAGAACTGCCTTACCGAAAGGCTTCTTGAAGGGAAAGCTCTAACTCTGTGAGATGATTTCACAGAACACAAAGAAGTTTGTCAGAAAGCTTCTTTCTCTTTGTTATCGGAGGATATTTCCTTTGGCCCTATAGTCTTCAAAGGGATCCGAAATATCTGTTCTCAGATTCCACAGAAATAAGGCTAGCAAAGAGATCCATGAAATACAGATGTAACTCTGTGAGATGAAATAACAGAACACTATGCAGTTTCTCCGAAAGCTTCTTTCCAGATTTCATCTTAGGATATTTCCTTTTTCACCATAGAGCTCTATGGGATTCCAAATATCAC
Organism: Macaca mulatta; assembly: GCF_049350105.2. Taxonomy (NCBI): domain Eukaryota; kingdom Metazoa; phylum Chordata; class Mammalia; order Primates; family Cercopithecidae; genus Macaca; species Macaca mulatta. Next base: position 68,770,492 of record NC_133407.1, on the reverse strand, counting down.
ATTGCCAATTCCACAAGAACTGTCTTAGCAAAAGGCTTCTTGAAGGGAAAGCTGTAACTCTGTGAGATGATTTCACAGAACACAAAGAAGTTTCTCAAAAAGCTTCTTTCTCTCTGTTATCAGAGGATATTTCCTCTGGCCCTATAGTCTTCAAAGGGATCCGAAATATCTGTTCTCAGATTCCACAGAAATAAGGCTAACAAAGAGATCCACGAAATACAGATGTAACTCTGTGAGATGAATTAACAGAACACTAAGCAGTTTCTCAGAAAGCTTCTTTCCAGATTTCATCTGGGGATATTTCCTTTTTCACCATAGCCCTCTATGGGCTTCCAAATACCACTTTGCCAATTCCACAAGAACTGCCTAAAAGAAAGGCTTCTTGAAGGGAAAGATCTCACTCTGTGAGATGATTTCAGAGAACACAAAGAAGTTTCTCAGAAAGCTTCTTTCTCTTTGTTATCGGAGGGTATTTCCTTTGGCCCTATAATCTTCAAAGGGATCCGAAATATCTGTTCTCAGATTCCACAGAAATAAGGCTAGCAAAGAGATCCACGAAATACAGATGTAACTCTGTGAGTGCAAGTCACACATCACAGAGCAGTTTCTCAGAAAGCTTCTTTCCAGATTTCATCTGAGGATATTTCCTTTTTCACCATAGCCCTCTATGGGCTTCCAAATATCACTTTGCAAATTCCACAAGAACTGCCTTACCGAAAGGCTTCTTGAAAGGAAAGCTGTAACTCTGTGAGATGATTTCACAGAACACAAAGAAGTTTCTCAGAAAGCTTCTGTCTCTTTGTTATCGGAGGATATTTCCTTTGGCCCTATAGTCTTCAAAGGGATCCGAAATATCTGTTCTCAGATTCCACAGAAATAAGGCTAGCAAATAGATCCACGAAATACAGATGTAACTCTCTGAGTGGAAGTCACACTTCACAGAGCAGTTTCTCAGAAAGCTTCTTTCCAGATTTCATCTGAGGATATTTCCTTTTTCACCATGGCCCTCTATGGGCTTCCAAATATCACTTTGCCAATTCCACAGGAACTGTCTTAGGGAAAGGCATCTTGAGGGGAAAGCTGTAACTCTGTGAGATGATTTCACAGAATACAAAGAAGTTTCTCCAAAAGCTTCTTTCTCTCTGTTATCGGAGGATATTTCCATTGGCCCTATAGTCTTCAAAGGGATCCGAAATATCTCTCCTCAGATTCCACAGAAATAAGGCTAGCAAAGAGATCTACGAAATACAGATGTAACTCCGTGAGTGAAAGTCAAACATCACAGAGCAGTTTCTCAGAAAGCTTCTTTGCAGATTTCGTCTGAGGATATTTCCTTTTTCACCATAGCCCTCTATGGGCTTCCAAATATCACTTTGCCAATTCCACAAGAACTGCCTTACCGAAAGGCTTCTTGAAGGGGAAGCTGTAACTCAGTGAGATGATTTCACAGAGCACAAAGAAGTTTCTCAGAAAGCTTCTTTCTCTTTGTTATCGGAGGATATTTCCTTTGGCCCTATAGTCTTCAAAGGGATCCGAAATATCTGTTCTCAGATTCCACAGAAATAAGGCTAGCAAAGAGATCCAGGAAATACAGATGTAACTCTGTGAGTGCAAGTCACACATCACAGAGCAGTTTCTCAGAAAGCTTCTTTCCAGATTTCATCAGAGGATATTTCCTTTTTCACCATAGCCCTCTATGGGCTTCCTAATATCACTTTGCCAATTCCACAAGAACTGTCGTAGCTAAATGCTTCTTGCGGGGTAAGCTGGAACTCTGTGAGATGATTTCACAGAACACAAAGTAGTTTCTCAAGAAGCTTCTTTCTCTCTGTTATCGGATGATATTTCCTTTAGCCCTATAGTCTTCAAAGGGATCCGAAATATCTGTTCTCAGATTCCACAGAAATAAGGCTAGCAAAGAGATCCAGGAAATACAGATGTCACTCTGTGAGTGTAAGTCACACATCACAGAGCAGTTTCTCAGAAACCTTCTTTCCAGCTTTCATCTGAGGATATTTCCTTTTTCACCATAGCCCTCTATGGGCTTCCTAATATCACTTTGCCAATTCCACAAGAACTGTCGTAGCTAAATGCTTCTTGCGGGGTAAGCTGGAACTCTGTGAGATGATTTCACAGAACACAAAGTAGTTTCTCAAGAAGCTTCTTTCTCTCTGTTATCGGAGGATATTTCCTTTGGCCCTATAGCCTTCAAAGGGATCCGAAATATCTGTTCTCAGATTCCACAGAAATAAGGCTAGGAAAGAGATCCACGAAATACAGATGTAACTCTGTGAGATGAATTAACAGAACACTAAGCAGTTTCTCAGAAAGCTTCTTTCCAGATTTCATCTTGGGATATTTCCTTTTTCACCATAGCCCTCTATGGGCTTCCAAATACCACTTTGCCAATTCCACAAGAACTGCCTAACCGAAAGGCTTCTTGAAGGGAAAGCTCTAACTCTGTGAGATGATTTCAGAGAACACAAAGAAGTTTCTCAGAAAGCTTCTTTCTCTTTGTTATCGGAGGATACTTCCTTTGGTCCTATAGTCTTCAAAGAGATCCGAAATATCTGTTCTCAGATTCCACAGAAATAAGGCTAGCAAAGAGATCCACGAAATACAGATGTAACTCTGTGAGTGGAAGTCACACATCACAGAGCAGTTTCTCAGAAACTTCTTTCCAGATTTCATCTGAGGATATTTCCTTTTTCACCATAGCCCTCTATGGGCTTCCAAATATCACTTTGCCAATTCCACAAGAACTGTCTTAGCGAAAGGTTTCTTGAGGGGAAAGCTGTAACTCTGTGAGATGATTTCACAAAACACAAAGAAGTTTCTCAGAAAGCTTCTTTCTCTTTGTTATCGGAGGATATTTCCTTTGGCCCTATAGTCTTCAAAGGGATCCGAAATATCTGTTCTCAGATTCCACAGAAATAAGGCTAGCAAAGAGATCCACGAAATACAGATGTAACTCAGTGAGTGAAAGTCAAACATCAGAGAGCAGTTTCTCAGAAAGCTTCTTTCCAGATTTCATCTGAGGATATTTCCTTTTTCACCATAGCCCTCTATGGGCTTCCAAATATCACTTTGCCAATTCCACAAGAACTGTCTTAGCGAAAGGCTTCTTGAGGAGAAAGCTGTAACACTGTGAGATGATTTCAAAGAACACAAAGAAGTTTCTCAGAAAGCTTCTTGCTCTTTGTTATCGGAGGATATTTCCTTTGGCCCTATAGTCTTCAAAGGGATCCGAATTATCTGTTCTCAGATTCCACAGAAATAAGGCTAGCAAAGACATCCACGAAATACAGTTGTAACTCGGTGAGTGGAAGTCACACATCACAGAGCAGTTTCTCAGAAAGCTTTCCAGATTTCATCTGAGGATATTTCCTTTCTCACCATATCCCTCTATGGGCTTCCAAATATCACTTTGCCAATTCCACAAGAACTGCCTTACCGAAAGGATTCTTGAAGGGAAATCTGTAACTCTGTGAGATGATTTCACAGAACAAAAATAAGTTTCTCAGAAAGCTTCTTTCTCTTTGTTATCGGAGGATATTTCCTTTGGCCCTATAGTCTTCAAAGGGATCCGAAATATCTGTTCTCAGATTCCACAGAAATAAAGCTAGCAAAGAGATCCACGAAATACAGATGTAACTCTGTGAGATGAATTAACAGAACACTAAGCAGTTTCTCAGAAAGCTTCTTTCCAGATTTCATCTGAGGATATTTCCTTTTTCACCATAGCCCTCTATGGGCTTCCAAATATCACTTTGCCAATTCCACAAGAACTGTCTTAGCGAAAGGCTTCTTGAGGGGAAAGATGTAACTCTGTGAGATGATTTCACAGAACACAAAGAAGTTTCTCAGAAAGCTTCTTTCTCTTTGTTATCGGAGTATTTTCCCTTTGCCCCTATAGTCTTCAAAGGGATCCGAAATATCTGTTCTCAGATTCCACAGAAATAAGGCTAGCAAAGAGATCCAAGAAATACAGATGTAACTCTGTGAGATGAATTAACAGAACACTAAGCAGTTTCCCAGAAAGCTATTTTTCCAGATTTCATCTGAGGATATTTCCTTTTTCACCAAAGCCCTCTATGGGCTTCCAAATATCACTTTGCCAATTCCACAAGAACTGTCTTAGCGAACGGCTTCTTCAGGGGAAAGCTGTAACTCTGTGAGATGATTTCACAGAACACAAAGAAGTTTCTCAGAAAGCTTCTTTCTCTGTGTTTTCGGAGGATATTTCCTTTGGCCCTATAGTCTTCAAAGGGATCCGAAATATCTGTTCTCAGATTCCACAGAAATAAGGCTAGCAAAGAGATCCACAAAATACCGATGAAACTCTGTGAGATGAAATAACAGAACACTAAGCAGTTTCTCAGAAAGCTTCTTTCCAGATTTCATCTGAGGATATTTCCTTTTTCACCATAGCCCTCTATGGGCTTCCCAATATCACTTTGCCAATTCCACAAGAACTGTCTTAGCGAAAGGCTTCTTGAGGGGAAAGCTGTAACTCTGTGAGATGATTTCACAGAACACAAAGAAGTATCTCAGAAAGCTTCTTTCTCTTTGTTATCGGAGGATATTTCCTTTGGCTCTATAGTCTTCAAAGGGATCCGAAATATCTGTTCTCAGATTCCACAGAAATAAGGCTAGCAAAGAGATAAACGAAATACAGATGTAACTCTGTGAGATGAATTAACAGAACACTAAGCAGTTTCTCAGAAAGCTTCTTTCCAGATTTCATCTGAGGATATTTCCTTTTTCACCATAGCCCTCTAGGGGCTTCCCAATATCACTTTGCCAATTCCACAAGAACTGTCTTAGCGAAAGGCTTCTTGAGGGGAAAGCTGTAACTCTGTGAGATGATTTCACGGAACACAAAGAAGTTTCTGAGAAAGCTTCTTTCTCTTTGTTAACGGAGGATATTTCCTTTGGCCCTATAGTCTTCAAAGGGATCCGAAATATCTGTTCTCAGATTCCACAGAAATAAAGCTAGCAAAGAGATCCACGAAATACAGATGTTAATCTGTGAGATGAATTAACAGAACACTAAGCAGTTTCTCAGAAAGCTTCTTTCCAGATTTCATCTGAGGATATTTCCTTTTTCACCATAGCCCTCTATGGGCTTCCAAATATCACTTTGCCAATTCCACAAGAACTGTCTTAGCGAAAGGCTTCTTGAGGGGAAAGTTGTAACTCTGTGAGATGATTTCACAGAACACAAAGAAGTTTCTCTGAAAGCTTCTTTCTCTTTGTTATCGGAGAATATTTCCTTTGGCCCAATAGTCTCCAAAGGGATCCGCAATATCTGTTCTCAGATTCCCCAGAAATAAGGCTAGCAAACAGATCCACGAAATACAGATGTAACTCTGTGAGATGAAATAACAGAACACTAAGCATTGTCTCAGAAAGCTTCTTTCCAGATTTCATCTGAGGATATTTCCTTTTTCACCATAGCCCTCTATGGGCTTCCAAATATCACTTTGCCAATTCCACAAGAACTGTCTTAGCGAAAGGCTTCTTGAGGGCAAAGCTGTAACTTTGTGAGATGATTTCACAGAACACAAAGGAGTTTCTCAGAAAGCTTCTTTCTCTTTGTTATCGGAGGATTTTCCCTTTGCCCCTATAGTGTTCAAATTGATCGAAATATCTGTTCTCAGATTCCATAGAAATAAGGCTAGCAAAGAGATCCACGAAATACAGATGTAACTCTGTGAGATGAATTAACAGAACACTAAGCAGTTTCTCAGAAAGCTTCTTTCCAGATTTCACCTGAGGATATTTCCTTTTTCACCATAGCCCTCTATGGGCTTCCTAATATCACTTTGCCAATTCCACAAGAACTGTCTTAGCGAAAGGCTTATTGAGGGGAAAGCTGTAACTCTGTGAGATGATTTCACAGAACACAAAGAAGTTTCTCAGAAAGCTTCTTTCTCTTTGTTTTCGGAGGATATTTCCTTTGGCCCTATAGTCTTCAAAGGGATCCGAAATATCTGTTCTCAGATTCCACAGAAATAAGGCTAGCAAAGATATCCACGAAATACAGATGTAACTCTGTGAGATGAATTAACAGAACACTAAGCAGTTTCTCAGAAAGCTTCTTTCCAGATTTCATCGGAGGATATTTCCTTTTTCACCATAGCCCTCTATGGGCTTCCAAATATCACTTTGCCAATTCCACAAGAACTGTCTTAGCGAAAGGCTTCTTGAGGGGAAAGCTGTAACTCTGTGAGATGATTTCACAGAACACAAGGAAGTTTCTCAGAAAGCTTCTTTCTCTTTGTTACCGGAGGATATTTCCTTTGGCCGTATAGTCTTGAAAGGGATCGGAAATATCTGTCCTCAGATTCCACAGAAATCAGGCTATCAAAGAGATCCTTGAAATACAGATGTAACTCTGTGAGTGGAAGTCAGAGAACACTAAGCGTTTTCTCAGAAAGCTTCTTTCCAGATTTCATCTGAGGATATTTCCTTTTTCACCATAGCCCTCTATGGGCTTCCAAATATCACTTTGCCAATTCCACAAGAACTGTCTTAGCGAAAGGCTTCTTGAGGGGAAAGCTGTAACTCTGTGAGATGATTTCACAGAACACAAAGAAGTTTCTCAGAAAGCTTCTTTCTCTTTGTTATCGGAGGATATTTCCTTTGGCCCAATAGTCTTCAAAGGGATCCGAAATATCTGTTCTCAGATTCCACCGAAATCAGGCTGGCAAACAGATCCACGAAATACAGATGTAACTCTGTGAGATGAAATAACAGAACACTAAGCAGTTTCTCAGAAAGCTTCTTTCCAGATTTCATCTGAGGATATTTCCTTTTTCACCATAGCCCTCTATGGGCTTCCAAATATCACTTTGCCAATTCCACAAGAACAGTCTTAGAGAAAGGCTTCTTGAAGGGAAAGCTGTAACTTTGTGAGTTGATTTCACAGAACACAAAGAAGTTTCTCAGAAAGTTTCTTTCTCTTTGTTATAGGAGGATTTTCCCTTTGCCCCTATAGTCTTCAAAGGGATCCGAAATATCTGTTCTCAGATTCTACAGAAATAAGGCTAGCAAAGAGATCCACGAAATACAGATGTAACTCTGTGAGATGAATTAACAGAACACTAAGCAGTTTCTCAGAAAGCTATTTTTCAAGATTTCATCTGAGGATATTTCCTTTTTCACCATAGCCCTCTAAGGGCTTCCAAATATCACTTTGCCAATTCCACAAGAACTGTCTTAGCGAAAGGCTTCTTGAGGGGAAAGCTGTAACTCTGTGAGATTATTTCACAGAACACAAAGAAGTTTCTCAGAAAGCTTCTTTCTCTTTGTTTTCAGAGGATATTTCCTTTGGCCCTATAGTCTTCAAAGGGATCCGAAATATCTGTTCTCAGATTCCACAGAAATAAGGCTAGCAAAGAGATCCACGAAATACAGATGTAACTCTGTCAGATGAATTAACAGAACACTAAGCAGTTTCTCAGAAAGCTTCTTTCCAGATTTCATCTGAGGATATTTCCTTTTTCACCATAGCCCTCTATGGGCTTCCCAATATCACTTTGCCAATTCCACAAGAACTGTCTTAGAGAAAGGCTTCTTGAGGGAAAGCTGTAACTCTGTGAGATGATTTCACAGAACACAAAGAAGTTTCTCAGAAAGCTTCTTTCTCTTTGTTATCGGAGGATATTTCCTTTGGCCCTATAGTCTTCAAAGGGATCCGAAATATCTGTTCTCAGATTCCACAGAAATAAGGCTAGCAAAGAGATCCACGAAATACAGATGTAACTCTGTGAGATGAATTAACAGAACACTAAGCAGTTTCTCAGAAAGCTTCTTTGCAGATTTCGTCTGAGGATATTTCCTTTTTCACCATAGCCCTCTATGGGCTTCCAAATATCACTTTGCCAATTCCACAAGAACTGCCTTACCGAAAGGCTTCTTGAAGGGGAAGCTGTAACTCAGTGAGATGATTTCACAGAGCACAAAGAAGTTTCTCAGAAAGCTTCTTTCTCTTTGTTATCGGAGGATATTTCCTTTGGCCCTATAGTCTTCAAAGGGATCCGATATATCTGTTCTCAGATTCCACAGAAATAAAGCTAGCAAAGAGATCCACGAAATACAGATGTAACTCTGTGAGATGAATTAACAGAACACTAAGCAGTTTCTCAGAAAGATTCTTTCCTGATTTCATCTGAGGATATTTCCTTTTTCACCATAGCCCTCTATGGGCTTCCAAATATCACTTTGCCAATTCCACAAGAACTGTCTTAGCGAAAGGCTTCTTGAGGGGAAAGATGTAACTCTGTGAGATGATTTCACAGAACACAAAGAAGTTTCTCAGAAAGCTTCTTTCTCTTTGTTATCGGAGGATATTTCCTTTGGTCCTATAGTCTTCTAAGGGATCCGCAATATCTGTTCTCAGATTCCACAGAAATAAGGCTAGCAAACAGATCCACGAAATACAGATGTAACTCTGTGAGATGAAATAACAGAACACTAAGCAGTTTCTCAGAAAGCTTCTTTCCAGATTTCATCTGAGGATATTTCCTTTTTCACCATAGCCCTCTATGGGCTTCCAAATATCACTTTGCCAATTCCACAAGAACTGTCTTAGCGAAAGGCTTCTTGAGGGGAAAGCTGTAACTTTGTGAGATGATTTCACAGAACACAAAGAAGTTTCTCAGAAAGCTTCTTTCTCTTTGTTATCGGAGGATTTTCCCATTGACCCTATAGTCTTCAAAGGGATCCGAAATATCTGTTCTCAGATTCCATAGAAATAAGGCTAGCAAAGAGATCCACGAAATACAGATGTAACGCTGTGAGATGAATTAACAGAACACTAAGCAGTTTCTCAGAAAGCTTCTTTCCAGATTTCATCTGAGGATATTTCCTTTTTCACCATAGCCCTCTATGGGCTTCCAAATATCACTTTGCCAATTCCACAAGAACTGTCTTAGCGAAAGGCTTCTTGAGGGGAAAGCTGTAACTCTGTGAGATGATTTCACAGATCACAAAGACGTTTCTCAGAAAGCTTCTTTTTCTTTGTTTTCGGAGGATATTTCCTTTGGCCCTATAGTCTTCAAAGGGATCCGAAATATATGTTCTCAGATTCCACAGAAATAAGGCTAGCAAAGAGATCCACGAAATACAGATGTAACTCTGTGAGATGAATTAACAGAACACTAAGCAGTTTCTCAGAAAGCTTCTTTCCAGATTTCATCTGAGGATATTTCCTTTTTCACCATAGCCCTCTATGGGCTTCCAAATATCACTTTGCCAATTCCACAGGAACTGTCTTAGCGAAAGGCTTCTTGAGGGGAAAGCTGTAACTCTGTGAGATTATTTCACAGAACACAAAGAAGTTTCTCAGAAAGCTTCTTTCTCTTTGTTACCGGAGGATATTTCCTTTGGCCCTATAGTCTTCAAAGGGATCCGAAATATCTGTTCTCAGATTCCAAAGAAATCAGGCTAGCAAAGAGATCCACGAAATACAGATGTAACTCTGTGAGTGGAAGTCAGAGAACACTAAGCGTTTTCTCAGAAAGCTTCTTTCCAGATTTCATCTGAGGATATTTCCTTTTTCACCATAGCCCTCTAGGGGCTTCCAAATATCACTTTGCCAATTTCACAAGAACTGTCTTAGCGAAAGGCTTCTTGAGGGGAAAGCTGTAACTCTGTGAGATGATTTCACAGAACACAAAGAAGTTTCTCAGAAAGCTTCTTTCTCTTTGTTATCGGAGGATATTTCCTTTGGCCCAATAGTCTTCAAAGGGATTCGAAATATCTGTTCTCAGATTCCACAGAAATCAGGCTGGCAAACAGATCCACGAAATACAGATGTAACTCTGTGAGATGAAATAACAGAACACTAAGCAGTTTCTCAGAAAGCTTCTTTCCAGATTTCATCTGAGGATATTTCCTTTTTCACCATAGCCCTCTATGGGCTTCCAAATATCACTTTGCCAATTCCACAAGAACTGTCTTAGAGAAAGGCTTCTTGAGGGTAAAGCTGTAACTTTGTGAGATGATTTCACAGAACACAAAGAAGTTTCTCAGAAAGCTTCTTTCTCTTTGTTATCGGAGGATTTTCCCTTTGCCCCTATAGTCTTCAAAGGGATCCGAAATATCTGTTCTCAGATTCCATAGAAATAAGGCTAGCAAAGAGATCCACGATATACAGATGTAACTCTGTGAGATGAATTAACAGAACACTAAGCAGTTTCTCAGAAAGCTTCTTTCCAGATTTCATCTGAGGACATTTCCTTTTTCACCATAGCCCTCTATGGGCTTCCAAATATCACTTTGCCAATTCCACAAGAACTGTCTTAGCGAAAGGCTTCTTGAGGGGAAAGCTGTAACTCTGTGAGATGATTTCACAGAACACAAAGAAGTTTCTCAGAAAGCTTCTTTTTCTTTGTTTTCGGAGGATATTTCCTTTGGCCCTATAGTCTTCAAAGGGATCCGAAATATATGTTCTCAGATTCCACAGAAATAAGGCTAGCAAAGAGATCCACGAAATACAGATGTAACTCTGTGAGATGAATTAACAGAACACTAAGCAGTTTCTCAGAAAGCTTCTTTCCAGATTTCATCTGAGGATATTTCCTTTTTCACCATAGCCCTCTATGGGCTTCCAAATATCACTTTGCCAATTCCACAAGAACTGTCTTAGCGAAAGGCCTCTTGAGGGGAAAGCTGTAACTCTGTGAGATGATTTCACAGAACACAAAGAAGTTTCTCAGAAAGCTTCTTTCTCTTTGTTACCGGAGGATATTTCCTTTGGCCCTATAGTCTTCAAAGGGATCCGAAATATCTGTTCTCAGATTCCAAAGAAATCAGGCTAGCAAAGAGATCCACGAAATACAGATGTAACTCTGTGAGTGGAAGTCAGAGAACACTAAGCGTTTTCTCAGAAAGCTTCTTTCCAGATTTCATCGGAGGATATTTCCTTTTTCACCATAGCCCTCTATGGGCTTCCAAATGTCACTTTGCCAATTCCACAAGAACTGTCTTAGCGAAAGGCTTCTTGAGGGGAAATCTGTAACTCTGTGAGATGATTTCACAGAACACAAAGAAGTTTCTCAGAAAGCTTCTTTCTCTTTGTTATCGGAGAATATTTCCTTTGGTCCTATAGTCTTCAAAGGGATCTGAAATATCTGTTCTCAGATTCCACAGAAATTAGGCTAGCAAAGAGATCCACGAAATACAGATGTAACTCTGTGAGTGCAAGTCACACATCAGAGAGCAGTTTCTCAGAAAGCTTCTTTCGAGGTTTCATCTGGGGATATTTCCTTTTTCACCATAGCCCTCTATGGGCTTCCAAATATCACTTTGCCAATTCCACAACAACTGTCTTAGCAAAAGGCTTCTTGAGGGGAAAGCTGTAACTCTGTGAGATGATTTCACAGAACACAAAGAAGTTTCTCAAAAAGCTTCTTTCTCTCTGTTTTCAGAGGATATTTCCTTTGGCCCTATAGTCTTCAAAGGGATCCGAAATATCTGTTCTCAGATTCCACAGAAATAAGGCTAGCAAAGAGATCCAAGAAATACAGATGTAACTCTGTGAGATGAATTAACAGAACACTAAGCAGTTTCTCAGAAAGCTTGTTTCCAGATTTCATCTGGGGATTTTTCCTTTTTCACCATAGCCCTCTATGGGCTTCCAAATATCACTTTGCCAATTCCACAAGAACTGCCTAACCGAAAGGCTTCTTGAAGGGAAAGCTCTAACTCTGTGAGATGATTTCAGAGAACACAAAGAAGTTTCTCAGAAAGCTTCTTTCTCTTTGTTATCGGAGGATATTTCCTTTGGCCCTATAGTCTTCAAAGGGATCCGTAATATGTGTTCTCAGATTCCACAGAAATAAGGCTAGCAAAGAGATCCACCTAATACAGATGTAACACTGTGAGATGAATTAACAGAACACTAAGCAGTTTCTCAGAAAGCTTCTTTCCAGATTTCATCTGGGGATTTTTCCTTTTTCACCATAGCCCTCTATGGGCTTCCAAATATCACTTTGCTAATTCCACAAGAACTGCCTAACCGAAAGGCTTCTTGCAGGGAAAGCTCTAACTCGGTGAGATGATTTCAGAGAACACAAAGAAGTTTCAAAAAAACCTTCTTTCTCTTTGTTATCGGAGAATATTTCCTTTGGCCCTATAGCCTTCAAAGGGATCCGAAATATCTGTTCTCAGATTCCACAGAAATAAGGCTAGCAAAGAGATCCAAAAAATACAGATATAACTCTGTGCGTGGAAGTCACACATGACAGAGCAGTTTCTCAGAAAGCTTCTTTCCAGATTTCATCTGAGGATATTTCCTTTTTCACCATAGCCATCTATGGGCTTCAAAGTATCACTTTATCAATTCCACAAGAACTCTCTTAGCGAAAGGCTTCTTGAGGGGAAAGCTGTACCTCTCTGAGATGATTTCACAGAACACAAAGAAGTTTCTCTGAAAGCTTCTTTCTCTTTGTTATCGGAGGATATTTCCTTCGGCCCTATAGTCTTCAAAGGGATCCGAAATATCTGTTCTCAGATTCCACAGAAATAAGGCTACCAAAGAGATCCACGAAATACAGATGTAACTCTGTGAGTGCAAGTCACACATCACAGAGGAGTTTCTCAGAAATCTTCTTTCCAGATTTCATCTGAGGATATTTCCTTTTTCACCATAGCCCTCAATGGTCTTCCAAATATCACTTTGCCAATACCACAAGAACTGTCTTAGCGAAAGGCTTCTTGAGGGGAAAGCTGTAACTCTGTGAGATGATTTCACAAATACAAAAAAGTTTCTCAGAAAGCTTCTTTCTCTTTGTTATCGGAGGATATTTCCTTTGGTCCTATAGTTTTCAAAGGGATGTGAAATATCTGTTCTCAGATTCCACAGAAATAAGGATAGTAAACAGATCCACGAAATACAGATGTAACTCTGTTAGTGCAATTCACACATCACAGAGCAGTTTCTCAGAAAGCTTCTTTACAGATTTCATCTGAGGATATTTCCTTTTTCACCATAGCCCTCTAAGGGCTTCCAAATATAATTTTGCCAATTCCACAAGAACCGTCTTAGCGAAAGGTTTCTTGAGGGGAAAGCTGTAACTCTGTGAAATGATTTCACAGAACACAAAGAAGTTTCTCAAAAAGCTTCTTTCTCTCTGTTATCGGAGGATATTTCCTTTGGCCCTATAGTCTTAAAGGGATCCGAAATATCTGTTCTCAGATTCCACAGAAATAAGGCTAGCAAAGAGATCCACGAAATACAGATGTAACTCTGTGAGATGAATTAACAGAACATTAAGCAGTTTCTCAGAAAGCTTCTTTCCAGATTTCATCTGGTGATGTTTCCTTTTTCACCATAGCCCTCTATGGGCTTCCAAATATCACTTTGCCAATTCCACAAGAACTGCCTAACCGAAAGGCTTCTTGACGGGAAAGCTCTAACTCTGTGAGATGATTTCAGAGAACACAAAGAAGTTTCTCAAAAACCTTCTTTCTCTTTGTTATCGGAGGATATTTCCTTTGGCCCTATAGTCTTCAAAGGGATCCGAAATATCTGTTCTCAGATTCCACAGAAATAAGGCTAGCAAAGAGATCCAAAAAATACAGATGTAACTCTGTGAGATGAATTAACAGAACACTAAGCAGTTTCTCAGAGGGTTTCTTTCCAGATTTTTATGTGGGGATTTTTCCTTTTTCACCATAGCCCTTTATGGGCTTCCAAATATCACTTTGCCAATTCCACAAGAACTGCCTAACCGAAAGGCTTCTTGAAGGGAATGCTCTAACTCTGTGAGATGATTTCAGAGAACACAAAGAAGTTTCTCAGAAAGCTTCTTTCTCTTTGTTATCGGAGGATATTTCCTTTGGTCCTATAGTTTTCAAAGGGATCCGAAATATCTGTTCTCAGAGTCCACAGAAATAAGGCTACCAAAGAGATCCACGAAATACAGATGTAACTCTGTGAGTACAATTCACACATCACAGAGCAGTTTCTCAGAAAGCTTCCTTCCAGATTTCATCTGAGGATATTTCCTTTTTCACCATAGCCCTCTAAGGGCTTCCAAATATCACTTTGCCAATTCCACAACAACTGCCTTACCGAAAGGCTTCTTGAAGGGAAAGCTGTAACTCTGTGAGATGATTTCACAGAACATAAAGAAGTTTCTCAGAAAGCTTCTTTCTCTTTGTTATCGGAGGATATTTCCTTTGGCCCTATAGAATTCAAAGGGATCTGAAATATCTGTTCTCAGATTCCACAGAAATAAGGCTAGCAAAGAGACCCAAGAAATACAGATGTAACTCTGTGAGTGCAAGTCATATCACAGAGCAGTTTCTCAGAAAGCTTCTTTCGAGATTTCATCTGGGGATATTTCCTTTTTCAACATAGCCCTCTATGGGCTTCCAAAATCACTTTGCCAATTCCGCAAGAACTGTCTTAGCGAAAGGCTTCTTTAGGGGAAAACTGTCACTCTGTGAGATGATTTCACAGAGCACAAAGAAGTTTCTCAGAAAGCTTCTTTCTCTTTGTTATCGGAGGATACTTCCTTTGGTCCTATTGTTTTCAAAGGGATCCGAAATAACTGTTCTCAGATTCCAAAGAAATAAGGCTAGCAAAGAGTTCCACGAAATACACATGTAACTCTGTGAGTGCAATTCACACATCGCAGAGCAGTTTCTCAGAAAGCTTCTTTCCAGATTTCATCTGAGAATATTTCCTTTTTCACCATAGCCATCTAGGGGCTTCCTAATATCACTTTGCCAATTCCACAAGAACTGTCTTAGCGAAAGGCTTCTTGAGGGGAAAGCTGTAACTCTGTGAGATGATTTCACAGAACACAAAGAAGTTTCTCAGAAAGCTTCTTTCTCTTGTTATCGGAGGACATTTCCTTTGGTCCTATAGTCTTCAAAGTGATCCGATATATCTGTTCTCAGATTCCACAGAAATAAGGCTAGCAAAGAGATCCACGAAATACAGATGTAACTCTGTGAGTGCAAGTCAGACATCAGAGAGCAGTTTCTCAGAAAGCTTCTTTCCAGATTTCATCTGAGGATATTTCCTTTTTCACCATAGCCCTCTATGGGCTTCCAAATATCACTTTGACAATTCCACAAGAACTGCCTTACCGAAAGGCTTCTTGAAGGGAAAGCTGTAACTCTGTGAGATGATTTCACAGAACACAAAGAAGTTTCTCAGAAAGCTTCTTTCTCTTTGTTATCGGAGGATATTTCCTTTGGCCCTATAGTCTTCAAAGGGATCCGAAATATCTGTTCTCAGATTCCACAGAAATAAGGCTAGCACAGAGATCCACGAAATACAGATGTAACTTTGTGAGATGAATTAACCGAACACTAAGCAGTTTCTCAGAAAGCTTCTTTCCAGATTTCATCTGAGGATATTTCCTTTTTCACCATAGCCCTCTATGGGCTTCCAAATATCACTTTGCCAATTCCACAAGAACTGTCTTAGCGAAAGGCTTCTTGAAGACTAAGCTGTAACTCTGTGAGATGATTTCACAGAACACAAAGAAGTTTCTCAGAAAGCTTCTTTCTCTTTGTTATAGGAGGATATTTCGATTGGCCCTATAGTCTTCACAGGGATCCGAAATATCTGTTCTCAGATTCCACAGAAATAAGGCTAGCAAAGAGATCCAAGAAATACAGATGTAACTCTGTGAGATGAATTAACAGAACACTAAGCAGTTTCTCAGAAAGCTTCTTTCCAGATTTCATCTGAGGATTTTTCCTTTTTCACCATAGCCCTCTACGGGCTTCCAAATATCACTTTTCCAATTCCACAAGAACTGCCTTACCGAAAGGCTTCTTGCAGGGAAAGCTGTAACTCTGTGAGATGATTTCACAGAACACAAAGAAGTTTCTCAGAAAGCTTCTTTCTCTTCGTTATCGGAGGATATTTCCTTTGGCCCTACAGTCTTCAAAGGCATCAGAAATATCTGTTCTCAGATTCCACAGAAATAAGGCTAGCAAATAGATGCACGAAATACAGATGTAACTCTGTGAGATGAATTAACAGAACACTAAGCAGTTTCTCAGAAAGCTTCTTTCCAGATTTCATCTGGGGATTTTTCCTTTTTCACCATAGCCCTCTAAGGGCTTCCAAATATCACTTTGCCAATTCCACAAGAACTGCCTTACCGAAAGGCTTCTTGAGGGGAAAGCTGTAACTCTGTGAGATGATTTCCCAGAACACAAAGAAGTTTCGCAGAAAGCTTCTTTCTCTTTGTTATCGGAGGATATTTCCTTTTTTCCCTATAGTCTTCAAAGGGATCCGAAATATCTGTTCTCAGATTCCACAGAAATAAGGCTAGCAGAGAGATCCACGAAATACAGATGTAACTCTGTGAGATGAAATAACAGAACACTAAGGAGTTTCTCAGAAAGCTTCTTTCCAGATTTCATCTGAGGATATTTCCTTTTTCACCATAGCCCTCTATGGGCTTCCAAATATCACTTTGCCAATTCCACAAGAACTGCCTTACCGAAAGGCTTCTTGAAGGGAAAGCTGTAACTCTGTGTGATGATTTCACAGAACATAAAGAAGTATCTCAGAAAGCTTCTTTCTCTTTGTTATCGGAGGATATTTCCTTTGGCCCTATAGTCTTCAAAGAGATCCGAAATATCTGTTCTCAGATTCCACAGAAATAAGGCTAGCAAAGAGATCCACGAAATACAGATGTAACTCTGTGAGTGGAAGTCACACATCACAGAGCAGTTTCTCAGAAACTTCTTTCCAGATTTCATCTGAGGATATTTCCTTTTTCACCATAGCCCTCTATGGGCTTCCAAATATCACTTTGCCAATTCCACAAGAACTGTCTTAGCGAAAGGTTTCTTGAGGGGAAAGCTGTAACTCTGTCAGATGATTTCACAAAACACAAAGAAGTTTCTCAGAAAGCTTCTTTCTCTTTGTTATCGGAGGATATTTCCTTTGGCCCTATAGTCTTCAAAGGGATCCGAAATATCTGTTCTCAGATTCCACAGAAATAAGGCTAGCAAAGAGATCCACGAAATACAGATGTAACTCAGTGAGTGAAAGTCAAACATCAGAGAGCAGTTTCTCAGAAAGCTTCTTTCCAGATTTCATCTGAGGATATTTCCTTTTTCACCATAGCCCTCTATGGGCTTCCAAATTTCACTTTGCCAATTCCACAAGAACTGTCTTAGCGAAAGGCTTCTTGAGGAGAAAGCTGTAACACTGTGAGATGATTTCACAGAACACAAAGAAGTTTCTCAGAAAGCTTCTTGCTCTTTGTTATCGGAGGATATTTCCTTTGGCCCTATAGTCTTCAAAGGGATCCGAAATATCTGTTCGCAGATTCCACAGAAATAAGGCTAGCAAAGACATCCACGAAATACAGTTGTAACTCGGTGAGTGGAAGTCACACATCACAGAGCAGTTTATCAGAAAGCTTTCCAGATTTCATCTGAGGATATTTCCTTTCTCACCATAGCCCTCTATGGGCTTCCAAATATCACTTTGCCAATTCCACAAGAACTGCCTTACCGAAAGGATTCTTGAAGGGAAAGCTGTAACTCTGTGAGATGATTTCACAGAACAAAAATAAGTTTCTCAGAAAGCTTCTTTCTCTTTGTTATCGGAGGATATTTCCTTTGGCCCTATAGTCTTCAAAGGGATCCGAAATATCTGTTCTCAGATTCCACAGAAATAAAGCTAGCAAAGAGATCCACGAAATACAGATGTAACTCTGTGAGATGAATTAACAGAACACTAAGCAGTTTCTCAGAAAGCTTCTTTCCAGATTTCATCTGAGGATATTTCCTTTTTCACCATAGCCCTCTATGGGCTTCCAAATATCACTTTGCCAATTCCACAAGAACTGTCTTAGCGAAAGGCTTCTTGAGGGGAAAGATGTAACTCTGTGAGATGATTTCACAGAACACAAAGAAGTTTCTCAGAAATCTTCTTTCTCTTTGTTATCGGAGGATATTTCCTTTGGCCCAATAGTCTTCAAAGGGATACGAAATATCTGTTCTCAGATTCCACAGAAATCAGGCTGGCAAACAGATCCACGAAATACAGATGTAACTCTGTGAGATGAAATAACAGAACACTAAGCAGTTTCTCAGAAAGCTTCTTTCCAGATTTCATCTGAGGATATTTCCTTTTTCACCACAGCCCTCTATGGGCTTCCAAATATCACTTTGCCAATTCCACAAGAACTGTCTTAGCGAAAGGCTTCTTGAGGGGAAAGATGTAACTCTGTGAGATGATTTCACAGAACACAAAGAAGTTTCTCAGAAAGCTTCTTTCTCTTTGTTATCGGAGGATTTTCCCTTTGCCCCTATAGTCTTCAAAGGGATCCGAAATATCTGTTCTCAGATTCTACAGAAATAAGGCTAGCAAAGAGATCCACGAAATACAGATGTAACACTGTGAGATGAATTAACAGAACACTAAGCAGTTTCCCAGAAAGCTATTTTTCCAGATTTCATCTGAGGATATTTCCTTTTTCACCAAAGCCCTCTATGGGCTTCCAAATATCACTTTGCCAATTCCACAACAACTGTCTTAGCGAAAGGCTTCTTCAGGGGAAAGCTGTAACTCTGTGAGATGATTTCACAGAACACAAAGAAGTTTCTCAGAAAGCTTCTTTCTCTGTGTTTTCGGAGGATATTTCCTTTGGCCCTATAGTCTTCAAAGGGATCCGAAATATCTGTTCTCAGATTCCACAGAAATAAGGCTAGCAAAGAGATCCACGAAATACAGATGTAACTCTGTGAGATGAAATAACAGAACACTAAGCAGTTTCTCAGAAAAATTCTTTCCAGATTTCATCTGAGGATATTTCCTTTTTCACCATAGCCCTCTATGGGCTTCCCAATATCACTTTGCCAATTCCACAAGAACTGTCTTAGCGAAAGGCTTCTTGAGGGGAAAGCTGTAACTCTGTGAGATGATTTCACAGAACACAAAGAAGTTTCTGAGAAAGCTTCTTTCTCTTTGTTAACGGAGGATATTTCCTTTGGCCCTATAGTCTTCAAAGGGATCCGAAATATCTGTTCTCAGATTCCACAGAAATAAAGCTAGCAAAGAGATCCACGAAATACAGATGTTAATCTGTGAGATGAATTAACAGAACACTAAGCAGTTTCTCAGAAAGCTTCTTTCCAGATTTCATCTGAGGATATTTCCTTTTTCACCATAGCCCTCTATGGGCTTCCAAATATCACTTTGCCAATTCCACAAGAACTGTCTTAGCGAAAGGCTTCTTGAGGGGAAACATGTAACTCTGTGAGATGATTTCACAGAACACAAAGAAGTTTCTCTGAAAGCTTCTTTCTCTTTGTTATCGGAGAATATTTCCTTTGGCCCAATAGTCTCCAAAGGGATCCGCAATATCTGTTCTCAGATTCCACAGAAATAAGGCTAGCAAACAGATCCACGAAATACAGATGTAACTCTGTGAGATGAAATAACAGAACACTAAGCATTGTCTCAGAAAGCTTCTTTCCAGATTTCATCTGAGGATATTTCCTTTTTCACCATAGCCCTCTATGGGCTTCCAAATATCACTTTGCCAATTCCACAAGAACTGTCTTAGCGAAAGGCTTCTTGAGGGCAAAGCTGTAACTTTGTGAGATGATTTCACAGAACACAAAGGAGTTTCTTAGAAAGCTTCTTTCTCTTTGTTATCAGAGGATTTTCCCTTTACCCCTATAGTCTTGAAATTGATCGAAATATCTGTTCTCAGATTCCATAGAAATAAGGCTAGCAAAGAGATCCACGAAATACAGATGTAACTCTGTGAGATGAATTAACAGAACACTAAGCAGTTTCTCAGAAAGCTTCTTTCCAGATTTCACCTGAGGATATTTCCTTTTTCACCATAGCCCTCTATGGGCTTCCTAATATCACTTTGCCAATTCCACAAGAACTGTCTTAGCGAAAGGCTTGTTGAGGGGAAAGCTGTAACTCTGTGAGATGATTTCACAGAACACAAAGAAGTTTCTCAGAAAGCTTCTTTCTCTTTGTTTTCGGAGGATATTTCCTTTGGCCCAATAGTCTTCAAAGGGATCCGAAATATCTGTTCTCAGATTCCACAGAAATAAGGCTAGCAAAGATATCCACGAAATACAGATGTAACTCTGTGAGATGAATTAACAGAACACTAAGCAGTTTCTCAGAAAGCTTCTTTCCAGATTTCATCTGAGGATATTTCCTTTTTCACCATAGCCCTCTATGGGCTTCCAAATATCACTTTGCCAATTCCACAAGAACTGTCTTAGCGAAAAGCTTCTTGAGGGGAAAGCTGTAACTCTGTGAGATGATTTCACAGAACACAAAGAAGTTTCTCAGAAAGCTTCTTTCTCTTTGTTACCGGAGGATATTTCCTTTGGCCCTATAGTCTTCAAAGGGATCCGAAATATCTGTTCTCAGATTCCACAGAAATCAGGCTAGCAAAGAGATCCACGAAATACAGATGTAACTCTGTGAGTGGAAGACAGAGAACACTAAGCGTTTTCTCAGAAAGCTTCTTTCCAGATTTCATCTGAGGATATTTCCTTTTTCACCATAGCCCTCTATGGGCTTCCAAATATCACTTTGCCAATTCCACAAGAACTGTCTTAGCGAAAGGCTTCTTGAGGGGAAAGCTGTAACTCTGTGAGATGATTTCACAGAACACAAAGAAGTTTCTCAGAAAGCTTCTTTCTCTTTGTTATCGGAGGATATTTCCTTTGGCCCAATAGTCTTCAAAGGGATCCGAAATATCTGTTCTCGGATTCCACCGAAATCAGGCTGGCAAACAGATCCACGAAATACAGATGTAACTCTGTGAGATGAAATAACAGAACACTAAGCAGTTTCTCAGAAAGCTTCTTTCCAGATTTCATCTGAGGATATTTCCTTTTTCACCATAGCCCTCTATGGGCTTCCAAATATCACTTTGCCAATTCCACAAGAACAGTCTTAGAGAAAGGCTTCTTGAAGGGAAAGCTGTAACTTTGTGAGTTGATTTCACAGAACACAAAGAAGTTTCTCAGAAAGCTTCTTCCTTTTTGTTATCGGAGGATTTTCCCTTTGCCCCTATAGTCTTCAAAGGGATCCGAAATATCTGTTCTCAGATTCTACAGAAATAAGGCTAGCAAAGAGATCCACGAAATACAGATGTAACACTGTGAGATGAATTAACAGAACACTAAGCAGTTTCTCAGAAAGCTATTTTTCCAGATTTCATCTGAGGATATTTCCTTTTTCACCATAGCCCTCTATGGGCTTCCAAATATCACTTTGCCAATTCCACAAGAACTGTCTTAGCAAAAGGCTTCTTGAGGGGAAAGCTGTAACTCTGTGAGATTATTTCACAGAACACAAAGAACTTTCTCAGAAAGCTTCTTTTTCTTTGTTTTCAGAGGATATTTCCTTTGGCCCTATAGTCTTCAAAGGGATCCGAAATATCTGTTCTCAGATTCCACAGAAATAAGGCTAGCAAAGAGATCCACGAAATACAGATGTAACTCTGTCAGATGAATTAACAGAACACTAAGCAGTTTCTCAGAAAGCTTCTTTCCAGATTTCATCTGAGGATATTTCCTTTTTCACCATAGCCCTCTATGGGCTTCCCAATATCACTTTGCCAATTCCACAAGAACTGTCTTAGAGAAAGGCTTCTTGAGGGAAAGCTGTAACTTTGTGAGATGATTTCACAGAACACAAAGAAGTTTCTCAGAAAGCTTCTTTCTCTTTGTTATCGGAGGATATTTCCTTTGGCCCTATAGTGTTCAAAGGGATCCGAAATATCTGTTCTCAGATTCCACAGAAATAAGGCTAGCAAAGAGATCCACGAAATACAGATGTAACTCTGTGAGATGAATTAACAGAACACTAAGCAGTTTCTCAGAAAGCTTCTTTCCAGATTTCATCTGAGGATATTTCCTTTTTCACCATAGCCCTCTATGGGCTTCCCAATATCACTTTGCCAATTCCACAAGAACTGTCTTAGCGAAAGGCTTCTTGAGGGGAAAGCTGTAACTCTGTGAGATGATTTCACAGAACACAAAGATGTTTCTGAGAAAGCTTCTTTCTCTTTGTTTTCGGAGGATATTTCCTTTGGCCCTATAGTCTTCAAAGGGATCCGAAATATCTGTTCTCAGATTCCACAGAAATAAAGCTAGCAAAGAGATCCACGAAATACAGATGTAACTCTGTGAGATGAATTAACAGAACACTAAGCAGTTTCTCAGAAAGATTCTTTCCTGATTTCATCTGAGGATATTTCCTTTTTCACCATAGCCCTCTATGGGCTTCCAAATATCACTTTGCCAATTCCACAAGAACTGTCTTAGCGAAAGGCTTCTTGAGGGGAAAGATGTAACTCTGTGAGATGATTTCAAAGAACACAAAGAAGTTTCTCAGAAAGCTTCTTTCTCTTTGTTATCGGAGGATATTTCCTTTGGTCCTATAGTCTTCTAAGGGATCCGCAATATCTGTTCTCAGATTCCACAGAAATAAGGCTAGCAAACAGATCCACGAAATACAGATGTAACTCTGTGAGATGAAATAACAGAACACTAAGCAGTTTCTCAGAAAGCTTCTTTCCAGATTTCATCTGAGGATATTTCCTTTTTCACCATAGCCCTCTATGGGCTTCCAAATATCACTTTGCCAATTCCACAAGAACTGTCTTAGCGAAAGGCTTCTTGAGGGGAAAGCTGTAACTTTGTGAGATGATTTCACAGAACACAAAGAAGTTTCGCAGAAAGCTTCTTTCTCTTTGTTATCGGAGGATTTTCCCTTTGCCCCTATAGTCTTCAAAGGGATCCGAAATATCTGTTCTCAGATTCCATAGAAATAAGGCTAGCAAAGAGATCCACGAAATACAGATGTAACGCTGTGAGATGAATTAACAGAACACTAAGCAGTTTCTCAGAAAGCTTCTTTCCAGATTTCATCTGAGGATATTTCCTTTTTCACCATAGCCCTCTATGGGCTTCCAAATATCACTTTGCCAATTCCACAAGAACTGTCTTAGCGAAAGGCTTCTTGAGGGGAAAGCTGTAACTCTGTGAGATGATTTCACAGAACACAAAGAAGTTTCTCAGAAAGCTTCTTTTTCTTTGTTTTCGGAGGATATTTCCTTTGGCCCTATAGTCTTCAAAGGGATCCAAAATATATGTTCTCAGATTCCACAGAAATAAGGCTAGCAAAGAGATCCACGAAATACAGATGTAACTCTGTGAGATGAATTAACAGAACACTAAGCAGTTTCTCAGAAAGCTTCTTTCCAGATTTCATCTGAGGATATTTCCTTTTTCACCATAGCCCTCTATGGGCTTCCAAATATCACTTTGCCAATTCCACAGGAACTGTCTTAGCGAAAGGCTTCTTGAGGGGAAAGCTGTAACTCTGTGAGATGATTTCACAGAACACAAAGAAGTTTCTCAGAAAGCTTCTTTCTCTTTGTTACCGGAGGATATTTCCTTTGGCCCTATAGTCTTCAAAGGGATCCGAAATATCTGTTCTCAGATTCCAAAGAAATCAGGCTAGCAAAGAGATCCACGAAATACAGATGTAACTCTGTGAGTGGAAGTCAGAGAACACTAAGCGTTTTCTCAGAAAGCTTCTTTCCAGATTTCATCTGAGGATATTTCCTTTTTCACCATAGCCCTCTAAGGGCTTCCAAATATCACTTTGCCAATTTCACAAGAATTGTCTTAGCGAAAGGCTTCTTGAGGGGAAAGCTGTAACTCTGTGAGATGATTTCACAGAACACAAAGAAGTTTCTCAGAAAGCTTCTTTCTCTTTGTTATCGGAGGATATTTCCTTTGGCCCAATAGTCTTCAAAGGGATTCGAAATATCTGTTCTCAGATTCCACAGAAATCAGGCTGGCAAACAGATCCACGAAATACAGATGTAACTCTGTGAGATGAAATAACAGAACACTAAGCAGTTTCTCAGAAAGCTTCTTTCCAGATTTCATCTGAGGATATTTCCTTTTTCACCATAGCCCTCTATGGGCTTCCAAATATCACTTTGCCAATTCCACAAGAACTGTCTTAGAGAAAGGCTTCTTGAGGGGAAAGCTGTAACTTTGTGAGATGATTTCACAGAACACAAAGAAGTTTCTCAGAAAGCTTCTTTCTCTTTGTTATCGGAGGATATTCCCTTTGCCCCTATAGTCTTCAAAGGGATCTGAAATATCTGTTCTCAGATTCTACAGAAATAAGGCTAGCAAAGAGATCCAAGAAATACAGATATAACTCTGTGAGAAGAATTAACAGAACACTAAGCAGTTTCTCAGAAAGCTATTTTTCCAGATTTCATCTGAGGATATTTCCTTTTTCACCATAGCCCTCTATGGGCTTCCAAATATCACTTTGCCAATTCCACAAGAACTGTCTTAGCGAAAGGCTTCTTGAGGGGAAAGCTGTAAGTCTGTGAGATGATTTCACAGAACACAAAGAAGTTTCTCAGAAAGCTTCTTTCTCTTTGTTATCTGAGGATATTTCCTTTGCCCCAATAGTCTTCAAAGGGATAAGCAATATCTGTTCTCAGATTCCACAGAAATAAGGCTAGCAAAGAGATCCACGAAATAAAGATGTAACTCTGTGAGATGAAATAACAGAACACTAAGCAGTTTCTCAGAAAGCTTCTTTCCAGATATCATCTGAGGATATTTCCTTTTTCACCATAGCCCTCTAAGAGCTTCCAAATATCACTTTGCCAATTCCACAAGAACTGTCTTAGAGAAAGGCTTCTTGAGGGGAAAGCTGTAACTTTGTGAGATGATTTCACAGAACACAAAGAAGTTTCTCAGAAAGCTTCTTTCTCTTTGTTATCGGAGGATTTTCCCTTTGCCCCTATAGTCTTCAAAGGGATCCGAAATATCTGTTCTCAGATTCCATAGAAATAAGGCTAGCAAAGAGATCCACGAAATACAGATGTAACTCTGTGAGATGAATTAACAGAACACTAAGCAGTTTCTCAGAAAGCTTCTTTCCAGATTTCATCTGAGGATATTTCCTTTTTCACCATAGCCCTCTATGGGCTTCCAAATATCACTTTGCCAATTCCAAAGAACTGTCTTAGCGAAAGGCTTCTTGAGGGGAAAGCTGTAACTCTGTGAGATGATTTCGCAGAACACAAAGAAGTTTCTCAGAAAGCTTCTTTCTCTTTGTTTTCGGAGGATATTTCCTTTGGCCCTATAGTCTTCAAAGGGATCCGAAATATCTGTTCTCAGATTCCACAGAAATAAGGCTAGCAAAGAGATCCACGAAATACAGATATAACTCTGTGAGATGAATTAACAGAACACTAAGCAGTTTCTCAGAAAGCTATTTTTCCAGATTTCATATGAGGATATTTCCTTTTTCACCATAGCCCTCTATGGGCTTCCAAATATCACTTTGCCAATTCCACAAGAACTGTCTTAGCGAAAGGCTTCTTGAGGGGAAAGCTGTAACTCTGTGAGATGATTTCACAGAACACAAAGATGTTTCTCAGAAAGCTTCTTTCTCTTTGTTTTCGGAGGATATTTCCTTTGGCCCTATAGTCTTCAAAGGGATCCGAAATATCTGTTCTCAGATTCCACAGAAATAAGGCTAGCAAAGAGATCCACGAAATACAGATGTATCTCTGTGAGATGAAATAACAGAACACTAAGCAGTTTCTCAGAAAGCTTCTTTCCAGATTTCATCTGAGGATATTTCGTTTTTCACCATAGCCCTCTACGGGCTTCCAAATATCACTTTGCCAATTCCACAAGAACTGTCTTAGCGAAAGGCTTCTTGAGGGGAAAGCTGTAACTCTGTGAGATGATTTCACAGAACACAAAGAAGTTTCTCAGAAAGCTTCTTTCTCTTTGTTATCGGAGGATTTTCCCTTTGCCCCTATAGTTTTCAAAGGGATCCGAAATATCTGTTCTCAGATTCTACAGAAATAAGGCTAGCAAAGAGATCCACGAAATACAGATGTAACTCTGTGAGATGAATTAACACAACACTAAGCAGTTTCTCAGAAAGCTATTTTTCCAGATTTCATCTGAGGATATTTCCTTTATCACCATAGCCCTCTATGGGCTTCCAAATATCACTTTGCCAATTCCACAAGAACTGTCTTAGCGAAAGGCTTATTGAGGGGAAAGCTGTAACTCTGTGAGATGATTTCACAGAACACAAAGAAGTTTCTCAGAAAGCTTCTTTCTCTTTGTTTTCGGAGGATATTTCCTTTGGCCCTATAGTCTTCAAAGGGATCCGAAATATCTGTTCTCAGATTCCACAGAAATAAGGCTAGCAAAGAGATCCACGAAATACAGATGTAACTCTGTGAGATGAATTAACAGAACACTAAGCAGTTTCTCAGAAAGATTCTTTCCTGATTTCATCTGAGGATATTTCCTTTTTAACCATAGCCCTCTATGGGCTTCCAAATATCACTTTGCCAATTCCACAAGAACTGTCTTAGCGAAAGGCTTCTTGAGGGGAAAGATGTAACTCTGTGAGATGATTTCACAGAACACAAAGAAGTTTCTCAGAAAGCTTCTTTCTCTTTGTTATCGGAGAATATTTCCTTTGGCCCAATAGTCTTCTAAGGGATCTGCAATATCTGTTCTCAGATTCCACAGAAATAAGGCTAGCAAACAGATCCACGAAATACAGATGTAACTCTGTGAGATGAAATAACAGAACACTAAGCAGTTTCTCAGAAAGCTTCTTTCCAGATTTCATCTGAGGATATTTCCTTTTTCACCATAGACATCTATGGGCTTCCAAATATCACTTTGCCAATTCCACAAGAACTGTCTTAGCGAAAGGCTTCTTGAGGGGAAACCTGTAACTTTGTGTGATGATTTCACAGAACACAAAGAAGTTTCTCAGAAAGCTTCTTTCTCTTTGTTATCGGAGGATTTTCCCTTTGCCCCTATAGTCTTCAAAGGGATTCGAAATATCTGTTCTCAGATTCCATAGAAATAAGGCTAGCAAAGAGATCCACGATATACAGATGTAACTCTGTGAGATGAATTAACAGAACACTAAGCAGTTTCTCAGAAAGCTTCTTTCCAGATTTCATCTGAGGATATTTCCTTTTTCACCATAGCCCTCTATGGGCTTCCAAATATCACTTTGCCAATTCCACAAGAACTGTCTTAGCGAAAGGCTTCTTGAGGGGAAAGCTGTAACTCTGTGAGATGATTTCACAGAACACAAAGAAGTTTCTCAGAAAGCTTCTTTTTCTTTGTTTTCGGAGGATATTTCCTTTGGCCCTATAGTCTTCAAAGGGATCCGAAATATATGTTCTCAGATTCCACAGAAATAAGGCTAGCAAAGAGATCCACGAAATACAGATGTAACTCTGTGAGATGAATTAACAGAACACTAAGCAGTTTCTCAGAAAGCTTCTTTCCAGATTTCATCTGAGGATATTTCCTTTTTCACCATAGCCCTCTATGGGCTTCCAAATATCACTTTGCCAATTCCACAAGAACTGTCTTAGCGAAAGGCTTCTTGAGGGGAAAGCTGTAACTCTGTGAGATGATTTCACAGAACACAAAGAAGTTTCTCAGAAAGCTTCTTTCTCTTTGTTACCGGAGGATATTTCCTTTGGCCCTATAGTCTTCAAATGGATCCGAAATATCTGTTCTCAGATTCCAAAGAAATCAGGCTAGGAAAGAGATCCACGAAATACAGATGTAACTCTGTGAGTGGAAGTCAGAGAACACTAAGCGTTTTCTCAGAAAGCTTCTTTCCAGATTTCATCTGAGGATATTTCCTTTTTCACCATAGCCCTCTATGGGCTTCCACATATCACTTTGCCAATTCCACAAGAACTGTCTTAGCGAAAGGCTTCTTGAGGGGAAAGCTGTAACTCTGTGAGATGATTTCACAGAACACAAAGAAGTTTCTCAGAAAGCTTCTTTCTCTTTGTTATAGGAGGATATTTCCTTTGGCCCAATAGTCTTCAAAGGGATTCGAAATATCTGTTCTCAGATTCCACAGAAATCAGGCTGGCAAACAGATCCACGAAATACAGATGTAACTCTGTGAGATGAAATAACAGAACACTAAGCAGTTTCTCAGAAAGCTTCTTTCCAGATTTCATCTGAGGATATTTCCTTTTTCACCATAGCCCTCTATGGGCTTCCAAATATCACTTTGCCAATTCCACAAGAACTGTCTTAGAGAAAGGCTTCTTGAGGGGAAAGCTGTAACTTTGTGAGATGATTTCACAGAACACAAAGAAGTTTCTCAGAAAGCTTCTTTCTCTTTGTTATCGGAGAATTTTCCCTTTGCCCCTATAGTCTTCAAAGGGATCCGAAATATCTGTTCTCAGATTCTACAGAAATAAGGCTAGCAAAGAGATCCACGAAATACAGATATAACTCTGTGAGAAGAATTAACAGAACACTAAGCAGTTTCTCAGAAAGCTATTTTTCCAGATTTCATCTGAGGATATTTCCTTTTTCACCATAGCCCTCTATGGGCTTCCAAATATCACTTTGCCAATTCCACAAGAACTGTCTTAGCGAAAGGCTTCTTGAGGGGAAAGCTGTAACTCTGTGAGATGATTTCACAGAACACGAAGAAGTTTCTCAGAAAGCTTCTTTCTCTTTGTTATCTGAGGATATTTCCTTTGCCCCAATAGTCTTCAAAGGGATAAGCAATATCTGTTCTCAGATTCCACAGAAATAAGGCTAGCAAAGAGATCCACGAAATAAAGATGTAACTCTGTGAGATGAAATAACAGAACACTAAGCAGTTTCTCAGAAAGCTTCTTTCCAGATTTCATCTGAGGATATTTCCTTTTTCACCATAGCCCTCTAAGAGCTTCCAAATATCACTTTGCCAATTCCACAAGAACTGTCTTAGAGAAAGGCTTCTTGAGGGGAAAGCTGTAACTTTGTGAGATGATTTCACAGAACACAAAGAAGTTTCTCAGAAAGCTTCTTTCTCTTTGTTATCGGTGGATTTTCCCTTTGCCCCTATAGTCTTCAAAGGGATCCGAAATATCTGTTCTCAGATTCCATAGAAATAAGGCTAGCAAAGAGATCCACGAAATACAGATGTAACTCTGTGAGATGAATTAACAGAACACTAAGCAGTTTCTCAGAAAGCTTCTTTCCAGATTTCATCTAAGGATATTTCCTTTTTCACCATAGGCCTCTAAGGGCTTCCAAATATCACTTTGCCAATTCCACAAGAACTGTCTTAGCGAAAGGCTTCTTGAGGGGAAAGCTGTAACTCTGTGAGATGATTTCGCAGAACACAAAGAAGTTTCTCAGAAAGCTTCTTTCTCTTTGTTTTCGGAGGATATTTCCTTTGGCCCTATAGTCTTCAAAGGGATCCGAAATATCTGCTCTCAGATTCCACAGAAATAAGGCTAGCAAAGAGATCCACGAAATACAGATATAACTCTGTGAGATGAATTAACAGAACACTAAGCAGTTTCTCAGAAAGCTATTTTTCCAGATTTCATCTGAGGATATTTCCTTTTTCACCATAGCCCTCTATGGGCTTCCAAATATCACTTTGCCAATTCCACAAGAACTGTCTTAGCGAAAGGCTTCTGGAGGGGAAAGCTGTAACTCTGTGAGATGATTTCACAGAACACAAAGAAGTTTCTCAGAAAGCTTCTTTCTCTTTGTTTTCGGAGGATATTTCCTTTGGCCCTATAGTCTTCAAACGGATCCGAAATATCTGTTCTCAGATTCCACAGAAATAAGGCTAGCAAAGAGATCCACGAAATACAGATGTATCTCTGTGAGATGAAATAACAGAACACTAAGCAGTTTCTCAGAAAGCTTCTTTCCAGATTTCATCTGAGGATATTTCCTTTTTCACCATAGCCCTCTATGGGCTTCCAAATATCACTTTGCCAATTCCACAAGAACTGTCTTAGCGAAAGGCTTCTTGAGGGGAAAGCTGTAACTCTGTGAGATGATTTCACAGAACACAAAGAAGTTTCTCAGAAAGCTTCTTTCTCTTTGTTATCGGAGGATTTTCCCTTTGCCCCTATAGTTTTCAAAGGGATCCGAACTATCTGTTCCCAGATTCTACAGAAATAAGGCTAGCAAAGAGATCCACGAAATACAGATGTAACTCTGTCAGATGAATTAACACAACACTAAGCAGTTTCTCAGAAAGCTATTTTTCCAGATTTCATCTGAGGATATTTCCTTTTTCACCATAGCCCTCTATGGGCTTCCAAATATCACTTTGCCAATTCCACAAGAACTGTCTTAGCGAAAGGCTTATTGAGGGGAAAGCTGTAACTCTGTGAGATGATTTCACAGAACACAAAGAAGTTTCTCAGAAAGCTTCTTTCTCTTTGTTTTCGGAGAATATTTCCTTTGGCCCTATAGTGTTCAAAGGGATCCGAAATATCTGTTCTCAGATTCCACAGAAATAAGGCTAGCAAAGAGATCCACGAAATACAGATGTAACTCTGTGAGATGAATTAACAGAACACTAAGCAGTTTCTCTGAAAGCTTCTTTCCAGATTTCATCTGAGGATATTTCCTTTTTCACCATAGCCCTCTATGGGCTTCCAAATATCACTTTGCCAATTCCACAAGAACTGTCTTAGCGAAAGGCTTCTTGAGGGGAAAGCTGTAAATCTGTGAGATGATTTCACAGAACACAAAGAAGTTTCTGAGAAAGCTTCTTTCTCTTTGTTAACGGAGGATATTTCCTTTGGCCCTATAGTCTTCAAAGGGATCCGAAATATCTGTTCTCAGATTCCACAGAAATAAAGCTAGCAAAGAGATCCACGAAATACAGATGTAACTCTGTGAGATGAATTAACACAACACTAAGCAGTTTCTCAGAAAGCTTCTTTCCAGATTTCATCTGAGGGTATTTCCTTTTTCACCATAGCCCTCTATGGGCTTCCAAATATCACTTTGCCAATTCCACAAGAACTGTCTTAGCGAAAGGCTTCTTGAGGGGAAAGATGTAACTCTGTGAGATGATTTCACAGAACACAAAGAAGTTTTTCAGAAAGTTTCTTTCTCTTTGTTATCTGAGGATATTTCCTTTGCCCCAATAGTCTTCAAAGGGATAAGCAATATCTGTTCTCAGATTCCACAGAAATAAGGCTAGCAAAGAGATCCACGAAATACAGATGTAACTCTGTGAGATGAAATAACAGAAAACTAAGCAGTTTCTCAGAAAGCTTCTTTCCAGATTTCATCTGAGGATATTTCCTTTTTCACCATAGCCCTCTATGGGCTTCCCAATATCACTTTGCCAATTCCACAAGAACTGTCTTAGAGAAAGGCTTCTTGAGGGGAAAGCTGTAACTTTGTGAGATGATTTCACAGAACACAAAGAAGTTTCTCAGAAAGCTTCTTTCTCTTTGTTATCGGAGGATTTTCCCTTTGCCCCTATAGTCTTCAAAGGGATCCGAAATATCTGTTCTCAGATTCCATAGAAATAAGGCTAGCAAAGAGATCCACGAAATACAGATGTAACTCTGTGAGATGAATTAACAGAACACTAAGCAGTTTCTCAGAAAGCTTCTTTCCAGATTTCATCTGAGGATATTTCCTTTTTCACCATAGCCCTCTATGGGCTTCCAAATATCACTTTGCCAATTCCACAAGAACTGTCTTAGCGAAAGGCTTCTTGAGGGGAAAGCTGTAACTCTGTGAGATGATTTCACAGTACACAAAGAAGTTTCTCAGAAAGCTTCTTTCTCTTTGTTTTCGGAGGATATTTCCTTTGGCCCTATAGTCTTCAAAGGGATCCGAAATATCTGTCCTCAGATTCCACAGAAATAAGGATAGCAAAGAGATCCACGAAATACAGATGTAACTCTGTGAGATGAATTAACACAACACTAAGCAGTTTCTCAGAAAGCTTCTTTCCAGATTTCATCTGAGGATATTTCCTTTTTCACCATAGCCCTCTATGGGCTTCCAAATATCACTTTGCCAATTCCACAAGAACTGTCTTAGCGAAAGGCTTCTTGAGGGGAAAGCTGTAACTCTGTGAGATGATTTCACAGAACACAAAGAAGTTTCACAGAAAGCTTCTTTCTCTTTGTTACCGGAGGATATTTCCTTTGGCCCTATAGTCTTCAAAGGGATCCGAAATATCTGTTCTCAGATTCCACAGAATTCAGGCTAGCAAAGAGATCCACGAAATACAGATGTAACTCTGTGAGTGGAAGTCAGAGAACACTAAGCGTTTTCTCAGAAAGCTTCTTTCCAGATTTCATCTGAGGATATTTCCTTTTTCACCATAGCCCTCTATGGGCTTCCAAATATCACTTTGCCAATTCCACAAGAACTGTCTTAGCGAAAGGCTTCTTGAGGGGAAAGCTGTAACTCTGTGAGATGATTTCACAGAACACAAAGAAGTTTCTAAGAAAGCTTCTTTCTCTTTTTTATCGGAGGATATTTCCTTTGGCCCTATAGTCTTCAAAGGGATAAGCAATATTTGTTCTCAGATTCCACAGAAATAAGGCTAGCAAAGAGATCCACGAAATACAGATGTAACTCTGTGAGATGAAATAACAGAACACTAAGCAGTTTCTCAGAAAGCTTCTTTCCAGATTTCATCTGAGGATATTTCCTTTTTCACCATAGCCCTCTTAGAGCTTCCAAATATCACTTTGCCAATTCCACAAGAACTGTCTTAGAGAAAGGCTTCTTGAGGGGAAAGCTATAACTCTCTGAGATGATTTCACAGAACACAAAGAAGTTTCTCGGAAAGCTTCTTTCTCTTTGTTATCGGAGGATTTTCCCTTTGCCCCTATAGTCTTCAAAGGGATCCGAAATATCTGTTCTCAGATTCCAGAGAAATAAGGCTAGCAAAGAGATCCACGAAATACAGATGTAACTGTGTGAGATGAATTAACAGAACACTAAGCAGTTTCTCAGAAAGCTTCTTTCCAGATTTCATCTGAGGATATTTCCTTTTTACCATAGCCCTCTATGGGCTTCCAAATATCACTTTGCCAATTCCACAAGAACTGTCTTAGCGAAAGGCTTCTTGAGGGGAAAGCTGTAACTCTGTGAGATGATTTCGCAGAACACAAAGAAGTTTCTCAGAAAGCTTCTTTCTCTTTGTTTTCGGAGGATATTTCCTTTGGCCCTATAGTCTTCAAAGGGATCCGAAATATCTGTTCTCAGATTCCACAGAAATAAGGCTAGCAAAGAGATCCACGAAATACAGATATAACTCTGTGAGATGAATTAACAGAACACTAAGCATTTTCTCAGAAAGCTATTTTTCCAGATTTCATCTGAGGATATTTCCTTTTTCACCATAGCCCTCTATGGTCTTCCAAATATCACTTTGCCAATTCCACAAGAACTGTCTTAGCGAAAGGCTTCTTGAGGGGAAAGCTGTAACTCTGTGAGATGATTTCACAGAACACAAGAAGTTTCTCAGAAAGCTTCTTTCTCTTTGTTTTCGCAGGATATTTCCTTTGGTCCTAAAGTCTTCAAAGGGATCCGAAACACCTGTTCTCAGATTCCACAGAAATAAGGCTAGCAAAGAGATCCACGAAATACAGATGTATCTCTGTGAGATGAAATAACAGAACACTAAGCAGTTTCTCAGAAAGCTTCTTTCCAGATTTCATCTGAGGATATTTCCTTTTTCACCATAGCCCTCTATGGGCTTCCAAATATCACTTTGCCAATTCCACAAGAACTGTCTTAGCGAAAGGCTTCTTGAGGGGAAAGCTGTAACTCTGTGAGATGATTTCACAGAACACAAAGAAGTTTCTCAGAAAGCTTCTTTCTCTTTGTTATCGGAGGATTTTCACTTTGCCCCTATAGTTTTCAAAGGGATCCGAAATATCTGTTCTCAGATTCTACAGAAATAAGGCTAGCAAGGAGATCCACGAAATACAGATGTAACTCTGTGAGATGAATTAACACAACACTAAGCAGTTTCTCAGAAAGCTATTTTTCCAGATTTCATCTGAGGATATTTCCTTTTTCACCATAGCCCTCTATGGGCTTCCAAATATCACTTTGCCAATTCCACAAGAACTGTCTTAGCGAAAGGCTTATTGAGGGGAAAGCTGTAACTCTGTGAGATGATTTCACAGAACACAAAGTTGTTTCTGAGAAATCTTCTTTCTCTTTGTTAACGGAGGATATTTCCTTTGGCCCTATAGTCTTCAAAGGGATCCGAAATATCTGTTCTCAGATTCCACAGAAATAAAGCTAGCAAAGAGATCCACGAAATACAGATGTAACTCTGTGAGATGAATTAACACAACACTAAGCAGTTTCTCAGAAAGCTTCTTTCCTGATTTCATCTGAGGATATTTCCTTTTTCACCATAGCCCTCTATGGGCTTCCAAATATCACTTTGCCAATTCCACAAGAACTGTCTTGGCGAAAGGCTTCTTGAGGGGAAAGATGTAACTCTGTAAGATGATTTCACAGAACACAAAGAAGTTTCTCAGAAAGCTTCTTTCTCTTTGTTATCAGAGGATTTTCCCTTTGCCCCTATAGTCTTCAAAGGGATCCGAAATATCTGTTCTCAGATTCCATAGAAATAAGGCTAGCAAAGAGATCCACGAAATACAGATGTAACTCTTTGAGATGAATTAACAGAACACTAAGCAGTTTCTCAGAAAGCTTCTTTCCAGATTTCATCTGAGGATATTTCCTTTTTCACCATAGACCTCTATGGGCTTCCAAATATCACTTTGCCAACTCCACAAGAACTGTCTTAGCGAAAGGCTTCTTGAGGGGAAAGCTGTAACTCTGTGAGATGATTTCACAGAACACAAAGAAGTTTTTCAGAAAGCTTCTTTCTCTTTGTTATCTGAGGATATTTCCTTTGCCCCAATAGTCTTCAAAGGGATAAGCAATATCTGTTCTCAGATTCCACAGAAATAAGGCTAGCAAAGAGATCCACGAAATACAGATGTAACTCTGTGAGATGAAATAACAGAAAACTAAGCAGTTTCTCAGAAAGCTTCTTTCCAGATTTCATCTGAGGATATTTCCTTTTTCACCATAGCCCTCTATGGGCTTCCAAATATCACTTTGCCAATTCCACAAGAACTGTCTTAGCGAAAGGCTTCTTGAGGGGAAAGCTGTAACTCGGTGAGATGATTTCGCAGAACACAAAGAAGTTTCTCAGAAAGCTTCTTTCTCTTTGTTTTCGGAGGATATTTCCTTTGGCCCTATAGTCTTCAAAGGGATCCGAAATATCTGTTCTCAGATTCCACAGAAATAAGGCTAGCAAAGAGATCCACGAAATACAGATATAACTCTGTGAGATGAATTAACAAAACACTAAGCAGTTTCTCAGAAAGCTATTTTTCCAGATTTCATCTGAGGATATTTCCTTTTTCACCATAGCCCTCTATGGGCTTCCAAATATCACTTTGCCAATTCCACAAGAACTGTCTTAGCGAAAGGCTTCTGGAGGGGAAAGCTGTAACTCTGTGAGATGATTTCACAGAACACAAAGAAGTTTCTCAGAAAGCTTCTTTCTCTTTGTTTTCGGAGGATATTTCCTTTGGCCCTATAGTCTTCAAAGGGATCCGAAATATCTGTTCTCAGATTCCACAGAAATAAGGCTAGCAAAGAGATCCACGAAATACAGATGTATCTCTGTGAGATGAAATAACAGAACACTAAGCAGTTTCTCAGAAAGCTTCTTTCCAGATTTCATCTGAGGATATTTCCTTTTTCACCATAGCCCTCTATGGGCTTCCAAATATCACTTTGCCAATTCCACAAGAACTGTCTTAGCGAAAGGCTTCTTGAGGGGAAAGCTGTAACTCTGTGAGATGATTTCACAGAACACAAAGAAGTTTCTCAGAAAGCTTCTTTCTCTTTGTTATCGGAGGATTTTCCCTTTGCCCCTATAGTTTTCAAAGGGATCCGAAATATCTGTTCTCAGATTCTACAGAAATAAGGCTAGCAAAGAGATCCACGAAATACAGATGTAACTCTGTGAGATGAATTAACACAACACTAAGCAGTTTCTCAGAAAGCTATTTTTCCAGATTTCATCTGAGGATATTTCCTTTATCACCATAGCCCTCTATGGGCTTCCAAATATCACTTTGCCAATTCCACAAGAACTGTCTTAGCGAAAGGCCTCTTGAGGGGAAAGCTGTAACTCTGTGAGATGATTTCACAGAACACAAAGAAGTTTCTCAGAAAGCTTCTTTCTCTTTGTTTTCGGAGGATATTTCCTTTGGCCCTATAGTCTTCAAAGGGATCCGAAATATCTGTTCTCAGATTCCACAGAAATAAGGCTAGCAAAGAGATCCACGAAATACAGATGTAACTCTGTGAGATGAATTAACAGAACACTAAGCAGTTTCTCAGAAAGCTTCTTTCCAGATTTCATCTGAGGATATTTCCTTCTTCACCATAGCCCTCTATGGGCTTCCAAATATCACTTTGCCAATTCCACAAGAACTGTCTTAGCGAAAGGCTTCTTGAGGGGAAAGCTGTAACTCTGTGAGATGATTTCACAGAACACAAAGAAGTATCTCAGAAAGCTTCTTTCTCTTTTTTATCGGAGGATATTTCCTTTGGCCCTATAGTCTTCAAAGGGATCCGAAATATCTGTTCTCAGATTCCACAGAAATAAGGCTAGCAAAGAGATCCACGAAATACAGATGTAACTCTGTGAGATGAATTAACAGAACACTAAGCAGTTTCTCAGAAAGCTTCTTTCCAGATTTCATCTGAGGATATTTCCTTTTTCACCATAGCCCTCTATGGGCTTCCCAATATCACTTTGCCAATTCCACAAGAACTGTCTTAGCGAAAGGCTTCTTGAGGGGAAAGCTGTAACTCTGTGAGATGATTTCACAGAACACAAAGAAGTTTCTGAGAAAGCTTCTTTCTCTTTGTTAACGGAGGATATTTCCTTTGGCCCTATAGTCTTCAAAGGGATCCGAAATATCTGTTCTCAGATTCCACAGAAATAAAGCTAGCAAAGAGATCCACGAAATACAGATGTAACTCTGTGAGATGAATTAACACAAAACTAAGCAGTTTCTCAGAAAGCTTCTTTCCAGATTTCATCTGAGGATATTTCCTTTTTCACCATAGCCCTCTATGGGCTTCCAAATATCACTTTGCCAATTCCACAAGAACTGTCTTAGCGAAAGGCTTCTTGAGGGGAAAGCTGTAACTCTGTGAGATGATTTCACAGTACACAAAGAAGTTTCTCAGAAAGCTTCTTTCTCTTTGTTTTCGGAGGATATTTCCTTTGGCCCTATAGTCTTCAAAGGGATCCGAAATATCTGTCCTCAGATTCCACAGAAATAAGGATAGCAAAGAGATCCACGAAATACAGATGTAACTCTGTGAGATGAATTAACACAACACTAAGCAGTTTCTCAGAAAGCTTCTTTCCAGATTTCATCTGAGGATATTTCCTTTTTCACCATAGCCCTCTATGGGCTTCCAAATATCACTTTGCCATTTCCACAAGAACTGTCTTAGCGAAAGGCTTCTTGAGGGGAAAGCTGTAACTCTGTGAGATGATTTCACAGAACACAAAGAAGTTTCACAGAAAGCTTCTTTCTCTTTGTTACCGGAGGATATTTCCTTTGGCCCTATAGTCTTCAAAGGGATCCGAAATATCTGTTCTCAGATTCCACAGAATTCAGGCTAGCAAAGAGATCCACGAAATACAGATGTAACTCTGTGAGTGGAAGTCAGAGAACACTAAGCGTTTTCTCAGAAAGCTTCTTTCCAGATTTCATCTGAGGATATTTCCTTTTTCACCATAGCCCTCTATGGGCTTCCAAATATCACTTTGCCAATTCCACAAGAACTGTCTTAGCGAAAGGCTTCTTGAGGGGAAAGCTGTAAGTCTGTGAGATGATTTCACAGAACACAAAGAAGTTTCTAAGAAAGCTTCTTTCTCTTTGTTATCGGAGGATATTTCCTTTGGCCCTATAGTCTTCAAAGGGATCTGAAATATCTGTTCTCAGATTCCACAGAAATAAGGCTAGCAAAGAGATCCACGAAATACAGATGTAACTCTGTGAGATGAATTAACAGAACACTAAGCAGTTTCTCAGAAACCTTCTTTCCAGATTTCATCTGAGGATATTTCGTTTTTCACCATAGACCTCTATGGGCTTCCAAATATCACTTTGCCAACTCCACAAGAACTGTCTTAGCGAAAGGCTTCTTGAGGGGAAAGCTGTTACTCTGTGAGATGATTTCACAGAACACAAAGAAGTTTTTCAGAAAGCTTCTTTCTCTTTGTTATCTGAGGATATTTCCTTTGCCCCAATAGTCTTCAAAGGGATAAGCAATATCTGTTCTCAGATTCCACAGAAATAAGGCTAGCAAAGAGATCCACGAAATACAGATGTAACTCTGTGAGATGAAATAACAGAAAACTAAGCAGTTTCTCAGAAAGCTTCTTTCCAGATTTCATCTGAGGATATTTCCTTTTTCACCATAGCCCTCTATGGGCTTCCAAATATCACTTTGCCAATTCCACAAGATCTGTCTTAGAGAAAGGCTTCTTGAGGGGAAAGCTGTAACTTTGTGAGATGATTTCACAGAACACAAAGAAGTTTCTCAGAAAGCTTCTTTCTCTTTGTTATCGGAGGATTTTCCCTTTGCCCCTATAGTCTTCAAAGGGATCCGAAATATCTGTTCTCAGATTCCATAGAAATAAGGCTAGCAAAGAGATCCACGAAATACAGATGTAACTCTGTGAGATGAATTAACAGAACACTAAGCAGTTTCTCAGAAAGCATCTTTCCAGATTTCATCTGAGGATATTTCCTTTTTCACCATAGCCCTCTATGGGCTTCCAAATATCACTTTGCCAATTCCACAAGAACTGTCTTAGCGAAAGGCTTCTTGAGGGGAAAGCTGTAACTCTGTGAGATGATTTCGCAGAACACAAAGAAGTTTCTCAGAAAGCTTCTTTCTCTTTGTTTTCGGAGGATATTTCCTTTGGCCCTATAGTCTTCAAAGGGATCCGAAATATCTGTTCTCAGATTCCACAGAAATAAGGCTAGCAAAGAGATCCACGAAATACAGATATAACTCTGTGAGATGAATTAACAGAACACTAAGCAGTTTCTCAGAAAGCTTCTTTCCAGATTTCATCTGAGGATATTTCCTTCTTCACCATAGCCCTCTATGGGCTTCCAAATATCACTTTGCCAATTCCACAAGAACTGTCTTAGCGAAAGGCTTCTTGAGGGGAAAGCTGTAACTCTGTGAGATGATTTCACAGAACACAAAGAAGTATCTCAGAAAGCTTCTTTCTCTTTTTTATCGGAGGATATTTCCTTTGGCCCTATAGTCTTCAAAGGGATCCGAAATATCTGTTCTCAGATTCCACAGAAATAAGGCTAGCAAAGAGATCCACGAAATACAGATGTAACTCTGTGAGATGAATTAACAGAACACTAAGCAGTTTCTCAGAAAGCTTCTTTCCAGATTTCATCTGAGGATATTTCCTTTTTCACCATAGCCCTCTATGGGCTTCCCAATATCACTTTGCCAATTCCACAAGAACTGTCTTAGCGAAAGGCTTCTTGAGGGGAAAGCTGTAACTCTGTGAGATGATTTCACAGAACACAAAGAAGTTTCTGAGAAAGCTTCTTTCTCTTTGTTAACGGAGGATATTTCCTTTGGCCCTATAGTCTTCAAAGGGATCCGAAATATCTGTTCTCAGATTCCACAGAAATAAAGCTAGCAAAGAGATCCACGAAATTCAGATGTAACTCTGTGAGATGAATTAACACAAAACTAAGCAGTTTCTCAGAAAGCTTCTTTCCAGATTTCATCTGAGGATATTTCCTTTTTCACCATAGCCCTCTATGGGCTTCCAAATATCACTTTGCCAATTCCACAAGAACTGTCTTAGCGAAAGGCTTCTTGAGGGGAAAGCTGTAACTCTGTGAGATGATTTCACAGTACACAAAGAAGGTTCTCAGAAAGCTTCTTTCTCTTTGTTTTCGGAGGATATTTCCTTTGGCCCTATAGTCTTCAAAGGGATCCGAAATATCTGTCCTCAGATTCCACAGAAATAAGGATAGCAAAGAGATCCACGAAATACAGATGTAACTCTGTGAGATGAATTAACACAACACTAAGCAGTTTCTCAGAAAGCTTCTTTCCAGATTTCATCTGAGGATATTTCCTTTTTCACCATAGCCCTCTATGGGCTTCCAAATATCACTTTGCCAATTCCACAAGAACTGTCTTAGCGAAAGGCTTCTTGAGGGGAAAGCTGTAACTCTGTGAGATGATTTCACAGAACACAAAGAAGTTTCACAGAAAGCTTCTTTCTCTTTGTTACCGGAGGATATTTCCTTTGGCCCTATAGTCTTCAAAGGGATCCGAAATATCTGTTCTCAGATTCCACAGAATTCAGGCTAGCAAAGAGATCCACGAAATACAGATGTAACTCTGTGAGTGGAAGTCAGAGAACACTAAGCGTTTTCTCAGAAAGCTTCTTTCCAGATTTCATCTGAGGATATTTCCTTTTTCACCATAGCCCTCTATGGGCTTCCAAATATCACTTTGCCAATTCCACAAGAACTGTCTTAGCGAAAGGCTTCTTGAGGGGAAAGCTGTAACTCTGTGAGATGATTTCACAGAACACAAAGAAGTTTCTAAGAAAGCTTCTTTCTCTTTGTTATCGGAGGATATTTCCTTTGGCCCTATAGTCTTCAAAGGGATCTGAAATATCTGTTCTCAGATTCCACAGAAA
Organism: Macaca mulatta; assembly: GCF_049350105.2. Lineage (NCBI taxonomy): Eukaryota > Metazoa > Chordata > Mammalia > Primates > Cercopithecidae > Macaca > Macaca mulatta. The sequence continues at coordinate 68,729,832 of NC_133407.1, read as the reverse complement.
TAAGGCTAGCAAAGAGATCCACGAAATACAGATGTAACTCTGTGAGATGAATTAACAGAACACTAAGCAGTTTCTCAGAAACCTTCTTTCCAGATTTCATCTGAGGATATTTCCTTTTTCACCATAGCCCTCTAGGGGCTTCCAAATATCACTTTGCCAATTCCACAAGAACTGTCTTAGCGAAAGGCTTCTTGAGGGGAAAGCTGTAACTCTGTGAGATGATTTCACAGAACACGAAGAAGTTTCTCAGAAAGCTTCTTTCTCTTTGTTATCTGAGGATATTTCCTTTGCCCCAATAGTCTTCAAAGGGATAAGCAATATTTGTTCTCAGATTCCACAGAAATAAGGCTAGCAAAGAGATCCACGAAATACAGATGTAACTCTGTGAGATGAAATAACAGAACACTAAGCAGTTTCTCAGAAAGCTTCTTTCCAGATTTCATCTGAGGATATTTCCTTTTTCACCATAGCCCTCTTAGAGCTTCCAAATATCACTTTACCAATTCCACAAGAACTGCCTTAGAGAAAGGCTTCTTGAGGGGAAAGCTATAACTCTCTGAGATGATTTCACAGAACACAAAGAAGTTTCTCAGAAAGCTTCTTTCTCTTTGTTATCGGAGGATTTTCCCTTTGCCCCTATAGTCTTCAAAGGGATTCGAAATATCTGTTCTCAGATTCCATAGAAATAAGGCTAGCAAAGAGATCCACGAAATACAGATGTAACTCTGTGAGATGAATTAACAGAACACTAAGCAGTTTCTCAGAAAGCTTCTTTCCAGATTTCATCTGAGGATATTTCCTTTTTCACCATAGCACTCTATGGGCTTCCAAATATCACTTTGCCAATTCCACAAGAACTGTCTTAGCGAAAGGCTTCTTGAGGGGAAAGCTGTAACTCTGTGAGATGATTTCGCAGAACACAAAGAAGTTTCTCAGAAAGCTTCTTTCTCTTTGTTTTCGGAGGATATTTCCTTTGGCCCTATAGTCTTCAAAGGGATCCGAAATATCTGTTCTCAGATTCCACAGAAATAAGGCTAGCAAAGAGATCCACGAAATACAGATATAACTCTGTGAGATGAATTAACAGAACACTAAGCAGTTTCTCAGAAAGCTATTTTTCCAGATTTCATCTGAGGATATTTCCTTTTTCACCATAGCCCTCTATGGTCTTCCAAATATCACTTTGCCAATTCCACAAGAACTGTCTTAGCGAAAGGCTTCTTGAGGGGAAAGCTGTAACTCTGTGAGATTGTTTCACAGAACACAAAGAAGTTTCTCAGAAAGCTTCTTTCTCTTTGTTTTCGCAGGATATTTCCTTTGGCCCTATAGTCTTCAAAGGGATCCGAAATACCTGTTCTCAGATTCCACAGAAATAAGGCTAGCAAAGAGATCCACGAAATACAGATGTATCTCTGTGAGATGAAATAACAGAACACTAAGCAGTTTCTCAGAAAGCTTCTTTCCAGATTTCATCTGAGGATATTTCCTTTTTCACCATAGCCCTCTATGGGCTTCCAAATATCACTTTGCCAATTCCACAAGAACTGTCTTAGCGAAAGGCTTCTTGAGGGGAAAGCTGTAACTCTGTGAGATGATTTCACAGAACACAAAGAAGTATCTCAGAAAGCTTCTTTCTCTTTTTTATCGGAGGATATTTCCTTTGGCCCTATAGTCTTCAAAGGGATCCGAAATATCTGTTCTCAGATTCCACAGAAATAAGGCTAGCAAAGAGATCCACGAAATACAGATGTAACTCTGTGAGATGAATTAACAGAACACTAAGCAGTTTCTCAGAAAGCTTCTTTCCAGATTTCATCTGAGGATATTTCCTTTTTCACCATAGCCCTCTATGGGCTTCCCAATATCACTTTGCCAATTCCACAAGAACTGTCTTAGCGAAAGGCTTCTTGAGGGGAAAGCTGTAACTCTGTGAGATGATTTCACAGAACACAAAGAAGTTTCTGAGAAAGCTTCTTTCTCTTTGTTAACGGAGGATATTTCCTTTGGCCCTATAGTCTTCAAAGGGATCCGAAATATCTGTTCTCAGATTCCACAGAAATAAAGCTAGCAAAGAGATCCACGAAATACAGATGTAACTCTGTGAGATGAATTAACACAAAACTAAGCAGTTTCTCAGAAAGCTTCTTTCCAGATTTCATCTGAGGATATTTCCTTTTTCACCATAGCCCTCTATGGGCTTCCAAATATCACTTTGCCAATTCCACAAGAACTGTCTTAGCGAAAGGCTTCTTGAGGGGAAAGATGTAACTCTGTGAGATGATTTCACAGAACACAAAGAAGTTTTTCAGAAAGCTTCTTTCTCTTTGTTATCTGAGGATATTTCCTTTGCCCCAATAGTCTTCAAAGGGATAAGCAATATCTGTTCTCAGATTCCACAGAAATAAGGCTAGCAAAGAGATCCACGAAATACAGATGTAACTCTGTGAGATGAAATAACAGAAAACTAAGCAGTTTCTCAGAAAGCTTCTTTCCAGATTTCATCTGAGGATATTTCCTTTTTCACCATAGCCCTCTATGGGCTTCCAAATATCACTTTGCCAATTCCACAAGAACTGTCTTAGAGAAAGGCTTCTTGAGGGGAAAGCTGTAACTTTGTGAGATGATTTCACAGAACACAAAGAAGTTTCTCAGAAAGCTTCTTTCTCTTTGTTATCGGAGGATTTTCCCTTTGCCCCTATAGTCTTCAAAGGGATCCGAAATATCTGTTCTCAGATTCCATAGAAATAAGGCTAGCAAACAGATCCACGAAATACAGATGTAACTCTGTGAGATGAATTAACAGAACACTAAGCAGTTTCTCAGAAAGCTTCTTTCCAGATTTCATCTGAGGATATTTCCTTTTTCACCATAGCCCTCTATGGGCTTCCAAATATCACTTTGCCAATTCCACAAGAACTGTCTTAGCGAAAGGCTTCTTGAGGGGAAAGCTGTAACTCTGTGAGATGATTTCGCAGAACAGAAATAAGTTTCTCAGAAAGCTTCTTTCTCTTTGTTTTCGGAGGATATTTCCTTTGGCCCTATAGTCTTCAAAGGGATCCGAAATATCTGTTCTCAGATTCCACAGGAATAAGGCTAGCAAAGAGATCCACGAAATACAGATATAACTCTGTGAGATGAATTAACAGAACACTAAGCAGTTTCTCAGAAAGCTATTTTTCCAGATTTCATCTGAGGATATTTCCTTTTTCACCATAGCCCTCTATGGGCTTCCAAATATCACTTTGCCAATTCCACAAGAACTGTCTTAGTGAAAGGCTTCTTGAGGGGAAAGCTGTAACTCTGTGAGATGATTTCACAGAACACAAAGAAGTTTCTCAGAAAGCTTCTTTCTCTTTGTTTTCGGAGGATATTTCCTTTGGCCCTATAGTCTTCAAAGGGATCCGAAATATCTGTTCTCAGATTCCACAGAAATAAGGCTAGCAAAGAGAACCACGAAATACAGATGTATCTCTGTGAGATGAAATAACAGAATACTAAGCAGTTTCTCAGAAAGCTTCTTTCCAGATTTCATCTGAGGATATTTCCTTTTTCACCATAGCCCTCTATGGGCTTCCAAATATCACTTTGCCAATTCCACAAGAACTGTCTTAGAGAAAGGCTTCTTGAGGGGAAAGCTGTAACTTTGTGAGATGATTTCCCAGAACACAAAGAAGTATCTCAGAAAGCTTCTTTCTCTTTGTTATCGGAGGATTTTCCCTTTGCCCCTATAGTCTTCAAAGGGATTCGAAATATCTGTTCTCAGATTCCATAGAAATAAGGCTAGCAAAGAGATCCACGAAATACAGATGTAACTCTGTGAGATGAATTAACAGAACACTAAGCAGTTTCTCAGAAAGCTTCTTTCCAGATTTCATCTGAGGATATTTCCTTTTTCACCATAGCACTCTATGGGCTTCCAAATATCACTTTGCCAATTCCACAAGAACTGTCTTAGCGAAAGGCTTCTTGAGGGGAAAGCTGTAACTCTGTGAGATGATTTCGCAGAACACAAAGAAGTTTCTCAGAAAGCTTCTTTCTCTTTGTTTTCGGAGGATATTTCCTTTGGCCCTATAGTCTTCAAAGGGATCCGAAATATCTGTTCTCAGATTCCACAGAAATAAGGCTAGCAAAGAGATCCACGAAATACAGATATAACTCTGTGAGATGAATTAACAGAACACTAAGCAGTTTCTCATAAAGCTATTTTTCCAGATTTCATCTGAGGATATTTCCTTTTTCACCATAGCCCTCTATGGGCTTCCAAATATCACTTTGCCAATTCCACAAGAACTGTCTTAGTGAAAGGCTTCTTGAGGGGAAAGCTGTAACTCTGTGAGATGATTTCACGGAACACAAAGAAGTTTCTCAGAAAGCTTCTTTCTCTTTGTTTTCGGAGGATATTTCCTTTGGCCCTATAGTCTTCAAAGGGATCCGAAATATCTGTTCTCAGATTCCACAGAAATAAGGCTAGCAAAGAGATCCACGAAATACAGATGTATCTCTGTGAGATGAAATAACAGAACACTAAGCAGTTTCTCAGAAAGCTTCTTTCCAGATTTCATCTGAGGATATTTCCTTTTTCACCATAGCCCTCTATGGGCTTCCAAATATCACTTTGCCAATTCCACAAGAACTGTCTTAGCGAAAGGCTTCTTGAGGGGAAAGCTGTAACTCTGTGAGATGATTTCACAGAACACAAAGAAGTATCTCAGAAAGCTTCTTTCTCTTTTTTATCGGAGGATATTTCCTTTGGCCCTATAGTCTTCAAAGGGATCCGAAATATCTGTTCTCAGATTCCACAGAAATAAGGCTAGCAAAGAGATCCACGAAATACAGATGTAACTGTGAGATGAATTAACAGAACACTAAGCAGTTTCTCAGAAAGCTTCTTTCCAGATTTCATCTGAGGATATTTCCTTTTTCACCATAGCCCTCTATGGGCTTCCCAATATCACTTTGCCAATTCCACAAGAACTGTCTTAGCGAAAGGCTTCTTGAGGGGAAAGCTGTAACTCTGTGAGATGATTTCACAGAACACAAAGAAGTTTCTGAGAAAGCTTCTTTCTCTTTGTTAACGGAGGATATTTCCTTTGGCCCTATAGTCTTCAAAGGGATCCGAAATATCTGTTCTCAGATTCCACAGAAATAAAGCTAGCAAAGAGATCCACGAAATACAGATGTAACTCTGTGAGATGAATTAACACAACACTAAGCAGTTTCTCAGAAAGCTTCTTTCCAGATTTCATCTGAGGATATTTCCTTTTTCACCATAGCCCTCTATGGGCTTCCAAATATCACTTTGCCAATTCCACAAGAACTGTCTTAGCGAAAGGCTTCTTGAGGGGAAAGATGTAACTCTGTGAGATGATTTCACAGAACACAAAGAAGTTTTTCAGAAAGCTTCTTTCTCTTTGTTATCTGAGGATATTTCCTTTGCCCCAATAGTCTTCAAAGGGATAAGCAATATCTGTTCTCAGATTCCACAGAAATAAGGCTAGCAAAGAGATCCACGAAATACAGATGTAACTCTGTGAGATGAAATAACAGAAAACTAAGCAGTTTCTCAGAAAGCTTCTTTCCAGATTTCATCTGAGGATATTTCCTTTTTCACCATAGCCCTCTATGGGCTTCCAAATATCACTTTGCCAATTCCACAAGAACTGTCTTAGAGAAAGGCTTCTTGAGGGGAAAGCTGTAACTTTGTGAGATGATTTAACAGAACACAAAGAAGTTTCTCAGAAAGCTTCTTTCTCTTTGTTATCGGAGGATTTTCCCTTTGCCCCTATAGTCTTCAAAGGGATCCGAAATATCTGTTCTCAGATTCCATAGAAATAAGGCTAGCAAACAGATCCAAGAAATACAGATGTAACTCTGTGAGATGAATTAACAGAACACTAAGCAGTTTCTCAGAAAGCTTCTTTCCAGATTTCATCTGAGGATATTTCCTTTTTCACCATAGCCCTCTATGGGCTTCCAAATATCACTTTGCCAATTCCACAAGAACTGTCTTAGCGAAAGGCTTCTTGAGGGGAAAGCTGTAACTTTGTGAGATGATTTCACAGAACACAAAGAAGTTTCTCAGAAAGCTTCTTTCTCTTTGTTATCGGAGGATTTTCCCTTTGCCCCTATAGTCTTCAAAGGGATCCGAAATATCTGTTCTCAGATTCCATAGAAATAAGGCTAGCAAAGAGATCCACGAAATACAGATGTAACTCTGTGAGATGAATTAACAGAACACTAAGCAGTTTCTCAGAAAGCATCTTTCCAGATTTCATCTGAGGATATTTCCTTTTTCACCATAGCCCTCTATGGGCTTCCAAATATCACTTTGCCAATTCCACAAGAACTGTCTTAGCGAAAGGCTTCTTGAGGGGAAAGCTGTAACTCTGTGAGATGATTTCGCAGAACACAAAGAAGTTTCTCAGAAAGCTTCTTTCTCTTTGTTTTCGGAGGATATTTCCTTTGGCCCTATAGTCTTCAAAGGGATCCGAAATATCTGTTCTCAGATTCCACAGAAATAAGGCTAGCAAAGAGATCCACGAAATAAAGATATAACTCTGTGAGATGAATTAACAGAACACTAAGCAGTTTCTCAGAAAGCTTCTTTCCAGATTTCATCTGAGGATATTTCCTTCTTCACCATAGCCCTCTATGGGCTTCCAAATATCACTTTGCCAATTCCACAAGAACTGTCTTAGCGAAAGGCTTCTTGAGGGGAAAGCTGTAACTCTGTGAGATGATTTCACAGAACACAAAGAAGTATCTCAGAAAGCTTCTTTCTCTTTTTTATCGGAGGATATTTCCTTTGGCCCTATAGTCTTCAAAGGGATCCGAAATATCTGTTCTCAGATTCCACAGAAATAAGGCTAGCAAAGAGATCCACGAAATACAGATGTAACTCTGTGAGATGAATTAACAGAACACTAAGCAGTTTCTCAGAAAGCTTCTTTCCAGATTTCATCTGAGGATATTTCCTTTTTCACCATAGCCCTCTATGGGCTTCCCAATATCACTTTGCCAATTCCACAAGAACTGTCTTAGCGAAAGGCTTCTTGAGGGGAAAGCTGTAACTCTGTGAGATGATTTCACAGAACACAAAGAAGTTTCTGAGAAAGCTTCTTTCTCTTTGTTAACGGAGGATATTTCCTTTGGCCCTATAGTCTTCAAAGGGATCCGAAATATCTGTTCTCAGATTCCACAGAAATAAAGCTAGCAAAGAGATCCTCGAAATTCAGATGTAACTCTGTGAGATGAATTAACACAAAACTAAGCAGTTTCTCAGAAAGCTTCTTTCCAGATTTCATCTGAGGATATTTCCTTTTTCACCATAGCCCTCTATGGGCTTCCAAATATCACTTTGCCAATTCCACAAGAACTGTCTTAGCGAAAGGCTTCTTGAGGGGAAAGCTGTAACTCTGTGAGATGATTTCACAGTACACAAAGAAGTTTCTCAGAAAGCTTCTTTCTCTTTGTTTTCGGAGGATATTTCCTTTGGCCCTATAGTCTTCAAAGGGATCCGAAATATCTGTCCTCAGATTCCACAGAAATAAGGATAGCAAAGAGATCCACGAAATACAGATGTAACTCTGTGAGATGAATTAACACAACACTAAGCAGTTTCTCAGAAAGCTTCTTTCCAGATTTCATCTGAGGATATTTCCTTTTTCACCATAGCCCTCTATGGGCTTCCAAATATCACTTTGCCAATTCCACAAGAACTGTCTTAGCGAAAGGCTTCTTGAGGGGAAAGCTGTAACTCTGTGAGATGATTTCACAGAACACAAAGAAGTTTCACAGAAAGCTTCTTTCTCTTTGTTACCGGAGGATATTTCCTTTGGCCCTATAGTCTTCAAAGGGATCCGAAATATCTGTTCTCAGATTCCACAGAATTCAGGCTAGCAAAGAGATCCACGAAATACAGATGTAACTCTGTGAGTGGAAGTCAGAGAACACTAAGCGTTTTCTCAGAAAGCTTCTTTCCAGATTTCATCTGAGGATATTTCCTTTTTCACCATAGCCCTCTATGGGCTTCCAAATATCACTTTGCCAATTCCACAAGAACTGTCTTAGCGAAAGGCTTCTTGAGGGGAAAGCTGTAACTCTGTGAGATGATTTCACAGAACACAAAGAAGTTTCTAAGAAAGCTTCTTTCTCTTTGTTATCGGAGGATATTTCCTTTGGCCCTATAGTCTTCAAAGGGATCTGAAATATCTGTTCTCAGATTCCACAGAAATAAGGCTAGCAAAGAGATCCACGAAATACAGATGTAACTCTGTGAGATGAATTAACAGAACACTAAGCAGTTTCTCAGAAACCTTCTTTCCAGATTTCATCTGAGGATATTTCCTTTTTCACCATAGCCCTCTAGGGGCTTCCAAATATCACTTTGCCAATTCCACAAGAACTGTCTTAGCGAAAGGCTTCTTGAGGGGAAAGCTGTAACTCTGTGAGATGATTTCACAGAACACGAAGAAGTTTCTCAGAAAGCTTCTTTCTCTTTGTTATCTGAGGATATTTCCTTTGCCCCAATAGTCTTCAAAGGGATAAGCAATATTTGTTCTCAGATTCCACAGAAATAAGGCTAGCAAAGAGATCCACGAAATACAGATGTAACTCTGTGAGATGAAATAACAGAACACTAAGCAGTTTCTCAGAAAGCTTCTTTCCAGATTTCATCTGAGGATATTTCCTTTTTCACCATAGCCCTCTTAGAGCTTCCAAATATCACTTTGCCAATTCCACAAGAACTGTCTTAGAGAAAGGCTTCTTGAGGGGAAAGCTATAACTCTCTGAGATGATTTCACAGAACACAAAGAAGTTTCTCAGAAAGCTTCTTTCTCTTTGTTATCGGAGGATTTTCCCTTTGCCCCTATAGTCTTCAAAGGGATTCGAAATATCTGTTCTCAGATTCCATAGAAATAAGGCTAGCAAAGAGATCCACGAAATACAGATGTAACTCTGTGAGATGAATTAACAGAACACTAAGCAGTTTCTCAGAAAGCTTCTTTCCAGATTTCATCTGAGGATATTTCCTTTTTCACCATAGCACTCTATGGGCTTCCAAATATCACTTTGCCAATTCCACAAGAACTGTCTTAGCGAAAGGCTTCTTGAGGGGAAAGCTGTAACTCTGTGAGATGATTTCGCAGAACACAAAGAAGTTTCTCAGAAAGCTTCTTTCTCTTTGTTTTCGGAGGATATTTCCTTTGGCCCTATAGTCTTCAAAGGGATCCGAAATATCTGTTCTCAGATTCCACAGAAATAAGGCTAGCAAAGAGATCCACGAAATACAGATATAACTCTGTGAGATGAATTAACAGAACACTAAGCAGTTTCTCAGAAAGCTATTTTTCCAGATTTCATCTGAGGATATTTCCTTTTTCACCATAGCCCTCTATGGTCTTCCAAATATCACTTTGCCAATTCCACAAGAACTGTCTTAGCGAAAGGCTTCTTGAGGGGAAAGCTGTAACTCTGTGAGATTGTTTCACAGAACACAAAGAAGTTTCTCAGAAAGCTTCTTTCTCTTTGTTTTCGCAGGATATTTCCTTTGGCCCTATAGTCTTCAAAGGGATCCGAAATACCTGTTCTCAGATTCCACAGAAATAAGGCTAGCAAAGAGATCCACGAAATACAGATGTATCTCTGTGAGATGAAATAACAGAACACTAAGCAGTTTCTCAGAAAGCTTCTTTCCAGATTTCATCTGAGGATATTTCCTTTTTCACCATAGCCCTCTATGGGCTTCCAAATATCACTTTGCCAATTCCACAAGAACTGTCTTAGCGAAAGGCTTCTTGAGGGGAAAGCTGTAACTCTGTGAGATGATTTCACAGAACACAAAGAAGTATCTCAGAAAGCTTCTTTCTCTTTTTTATCGGAGGATATTTCCTTTGGCCCTATAGTCTTCAAAGGGATCCGAAATATCTGTTCTCAGATTCCACAGAAATAAGGCTAGCAAAGAGATCCACGAAATACAGATGTAACTCTGTGAGATGAATTAACAGAACACTAAGCAGTTTCTCAGAAAGCTTCTTTCCAGATTTCATCTGAGGATATTTCCTTTTTCACCATAGCCCTCTATGGGCTTCCCAATATCACTTTGCCAATTCCACAAGAACTGTCTTAGCGAAAGGCTTCTTGAGGGGAAAGCTGTAACTCTGTGAGATGATTTCACAGAACACAAAGAAGTTTCTGAGAAAGCTTCTTTCTCTTTGTTAACGGAGGATATTTCCTTTGGCCCTATAGTCTTCAAAGGGATCCGAAATATCTGTTCTCAGATTCCACAGAAATAAAGCTAGCAAAGAGATCCACGAAATACAGATGTAACTCTGTGAGATGAATTAACACAAAACTAAGCAGTTTCTCAGAAAGCTTCTTTCCAGATTTCATCTGAGGATATTTCCTTTTTCACCATAGCCCTCTATGGGCTTCCAAATATCACTTTGCCAATTCCACAAGAACTGTCTTAGCGAAAGGCTTCTTGAGGGGAAAGATGTAACTCTGTGAGATGATTTCACAGAACACAAAGAAGTTTTTCAGAAAGCTTCTTTCTCTTTGTTATCTGAGGATATTTCCTTTGCCCCAATAGTCTTCAAAGGGATAAGCAATATCTGTTCTCAGATTCCACAGAAATAAGGCTAGCAAAGAGATCCACGAAATACAGATGTAACTCTGTGAGATGAAATAACAGAAAACTAAGCAGTTTCTCAGAAAGCTTCTTTCCAGATTTCATCTGAGGATATTTCCTTTTTCACCATAGCCCTCTATGGGCTTCCAAATATCACTTTGCCAATTCCACAAGAACTGTCTTAGAGAAAGGCTTCTTGAGGGGAAAGCTGTAACTTTGTGAGATGATTTCACAGAACACAAAGAAGTTTCTCAGAAAGCTTCTTTCTCTTTGTTATCGGAGGATTTTCCCTTTGCCCCTATAGTCTTCAAAGGGATCCGAAATATCTGTTCTCAGATTCCATAGAAATAAGGCTAGCAAACAGATCCACGAAATACAGATGTAACTCTGTGAGATGAATTAACAGAACACTAAGCAGTTTCTCAGAAAGCTTCTTTCCAGATTTCATCTGAGGATATTTCCTTTTTCACCATAGCCCTCTATGGGCTTCCAAATATCACTTTGCCAATTCCACAAGAACTGTCTTAGCGAAAGGCTTCTTGAGGGGAAAGCTGTAACTCTGTGAGATGATTTCGCAGAACAGAAATAAGTTTCTCAGAAAGCTTCTTTCTCTTTGTTTTCGGAGGATATTTCCTTTGGCCCTATAGTCTTCAAAGGGATCCGAAATATCTGTTCTCAGATTCCACAGAAATAAGGCTAGCAAAGAGATCCACGAAATACAGATATAACTCTGTGAGATGAATTAACAGAACACTAAGCAGTTTCTCAGAAAGCTATTTTTCCAGATTTCATCTGAGGATATTTCCTTTTTCACCATAGCCCTCTATGGGCTTCCAAATATCACTTTGCCAATTCCACAAGAACTGTCTTAGTGAAAGGCTTCTTGAGGGGAAAGCTGTAACTCTGTGAGATGATTTCACAGAACACAAAGAAGTTTCTCAGAAAGCTTCTTTCTCTTTGTTTTCGGAGGATATTTCCTTTGGCCCTATAGTCTTCAAAGGGATCCGAAATATCTGTTCTCAGATTCCACAGAAATAAGGCTAGCAAAGAGAACCACGAAATACAGATGTATCTCTGTGAGATGAAATAACAGAATACTAAGCAGTTTCTCAGAAAGCTTCTTTCCAGATTTCATCTGAGGATATTTCCTTTTTCACCATAGCCCTCTATGGGCTTCCAAATATCACTTTGCCAATTCCACAAGAACTGTCTTAGAGAAAGGCTTCTTGAGGGGAAAGCTGTAACTTTGTGAGATGATTTCACAGAACACAAAGAAGTTTCTCAGAAAGCTTCTTTCTCTTTGTTATCGGAGGATTTTCCCTTTGCCCCTATAGTCTTCAAAGGGATTCGAAATATCTGTTCTCAGATTCCATAGAAATAAGGCTAGCAAAGAGATCCACGAAATACAGATGTAACTCTGTGAGATGAATTAACAGAACACTAAGCAGTTTCTCAGAAAGCTTCTTTCCAGATTTCATCTGAGGATATTTCCTTTTTCACCATAGCACTCTATGGGCTTCCAAATATCACTTTGCCAATTCCACAAGAACTGTCTTAGCGAAAGGCTTCTTGAGGGGAAAGCTGTAACTCTGTGAGATGATTTCGCAGAACACAAAGAAGTTTCTCAGAAAGCTTCTTTCTCTTTGTTTTCGGAGGATATTTCCTTTGGCCCTATAGTCTTCAAAAGGATCCGAAATATCTGTTCTCAGATTCCACAGAAATAAGGCTAGCAAAGAGATCCACGAAATACAGATATAACTCTGTGAGATGAATTAACAGAACACTAAGCAGTTTCTCATAAAGCTATTTTTCCAGATTTCATCTGAGGATATTTCCTTTTTCACCATAGCCCTCTATGGGCTTCCAAATATCACTTTGCCAATTCCACAAGAACTGTCTTAGTGAAAGGCTTCTTGAGGGGAAAGCTGTAACTCTGTGAGATGATTTCACGGAACACAAAGAAGTTTCTCAGAAAGCTTCTTTCTCTTTGTTTTCGGAGGATATTTCCTTTGGCCCTATAGTCTTCAAAGGGATCCGAAATATCTGTTCTCAGATTCCACAGAAATAAGGCTAGCAAAGAGATCCACGAAATACAGATGTATCTCTGTGAGATGAAATAACAGAACACTAAGCAGTTTCTCAGAAAGCTTCTTTCCAGATTTCATCTGAGGATATTTCCTTTTTCACCATAGCCCTCTATGGGCTTCCAAATATCACTTTGCCAATTCCACAAGAACTGTCTTAGCGAAAGGCTTCTTGAGGGGAAAGCTGTAACTCTGTGAGATGATTTCACAGAACACAAAGAAGTATCTCAGAAAGCTTCTTTCTCTTTTTTATCGGAGGATATTTCCTTTGGCCCTATAGTCTTCAAAGGGATCCGAAATATCTGTTCTCAGATTCCACAGAAATAAGGCTAGCAAAGAGATCCACGAAATACAGATGTAACTGTGAGATGAATTAACAGAACACTAAGCAGTTTCTCAGAAAGCTTCTTTCCAGATTTCATCTGAGGATATTTCCTTTTTCACCATAGCCCTCTATGGGCTTCCCAATATCACTTTGCCAATTCCACAAGAACTGTCTTAGCGAAAGGCTTCTTGAGGGGAAAGCTGTAACTCTGTGAGATGATTTCACAGAACACAAAGAAGTTTCTGAGAAAGCTTCTTTCTCTTTGTTAACGGAGGATATTTCCTTTGGCCCTATAGTCTTCAAAGGGATCCGAAATATCTGTTCTCAGATTCCACAGAAATAAAGCTAGCAAAGAGATCCACGAAATACAGATGTAACTCTGTGAGATGAATTAACACAACACTAAGCAGTTTCTCAGAAAGCTTCTTTCCAGATTTCATCTGAGGATATTTCCTTTTTCACCATAGCCCTCTATGGGCTTCCAAATATCACTTTGCCAATTCCACAAGAACTGTCTTAGCGAAAGGCTTCTTGAGGGGAAAGATGTAACTCTGTGAGATGATTTCACAGAACACAAAGAAGTTTTTCAGAAAGCTTCTTTCTCTTTGTTATCTGAGGATATTTCCTTTGCCCCAATAGTCTTCAAAGGGATAAGCAATATCTGTTCTCAGATTCCACAGAAATAAGGCTAGCAAAGAGATCCACGAAATACAGATGTAACTCTGTGAGATGAAATAACAGAAAACTAAGCAGTTTCTCAGAAAGCTTCTTTCCAGATTTCATCTGAGGATATTTCCTTTTTCACCATAGCCCTCTATGGGCTTCCAAATATCACTTTGCCAATTCCACAAGAACTGTCTTAGAGAAAGGCTTCTTGAGGGGAAAGCTGTAACTTTGTGAGATGATTTCACAGAACACAAAGAAGTTTCTCAGAAAGCTTCTTTCTCTTTGTTATCGGAGGATTTTCCCTTTGCCCCTATAGTCTTCAAAGGGATCCGAAATATCTGTTCTCAGATTCCATAGAAATAAGGCTAGCAAACAGATCCAAGAAATACAGATGTAACTCTGTGAGATGAATTAACAGAACACTAAGCAGTTTCTCAGAAAGCTTCTTTCCAGATTTCATCTGAGGATATTTCCTTTTTCACCATAGCCCTCTATGGGCTTCCAAATATCACTTTGCCAATTCCACAAGAACTGTCTTAGCGAAAGGCTTCTTGAGGGGAAAGCTGTAACTCTGTGAGATGATTTCGCAGAACAGAAATAAGTTTCTCAGAAAGCTTCTTTCTCTTTGTTTTCGGAGGATATTTCCTTTGGCCCTATAGTCTTCAAAGGGATCCGAAATATCTGTTCTCAGATTCCACAGAAATAAGGCTAGCAAAGAGATCCACGAAATACAGATATAACTCTGTGAGATGAATTAACAGAACACTAAGCAGTTTCTCAGAAAGCTATTTTTCCGGATTTCATCTGAGGATATTTCCTTTTTCACCATAGCCCTCTATGGGCTTCCAAATATCACTTTGCCAATTCCACAAGAACTGTCTTAGTGAAAGGCTTCTTGAGGGGAAAGCTGTAACTCTGTGAGATGATTTCACAGAACACAAAGAAGTTTCTCAGAAAGCTTCTTTCTCTTTGTTTTCGGAGGATATTTCCTTTGGCCCTATAGTCTTCAAAGGGATCCGAAATATCTGTTCTCAGATTCCACAGAAATAAGGCTAGCAAAGAGATCCACGAAATACAGATGTATCTCTGTGAGATGAAATAACAGAATACTAAGCAGTTTCTCAGAAAGCTTCTTTCCAGATTTCATCTGAGGATATTTCCTTTTTCACCATAGCCCTCTATGGGCTTCCAAATATCACTTTGCCAATTCCACAAGAACTGTCTTAGCGAAAGGCTTCTTGAGGGGAAAGCTGTAACTCTGTGATATGATTTCACAGAACACAAAGAAGTTTCTCAGAAAGCTTCTTTCTCTTTGTTATCGGAGGATTTTCCCTTTGCCCCTATAGTTTTCAAAGGGATCCGAAATATCTGTTCTCAGATTCTACAGAAATAAGGCTAGCAAAGAGATCCACGAAATACAGAGGTAACTCTGTGAGATGAATTAACACAACACTAAGCAGTTTCTCAGAAAGCTATTTTTCCAGATTTCATCTGAGGATATTTCCTTTTTCACCATAGCCCTCTATGGGCTTCCAAATATCACTTTGCCAATTCCACAAGAACTGTCTTAGCGAAAGGCTTCTTGAGGGGAAAGCTGTAACTCTGTGAGATGATTTCACAGAACACGAAGAAGTTTCTCAGAAAGCTTCTTTCTCTTTTTTATCTGAGGATATTTCCTTTGCCCCAATAGTCTTCAAAGGGATAAGCAATATCTGTTCTCAGATTCCAAAGAAATCAGGCTAGCAAAGAGATCCACGAAATACAGATGTAACTCTGTGAGTGGAAGTCAGAGAACACTAAGCGTTTTCTCAGAAAGCTTCTTTCCAGAATTCGTCTGAGGATATTTCCTTTTTCACCTTAGCCCTCTATGGGCTTCCAAATATCACTTTGCCAATTCCACAAGAACTGTCTTAGCGAAAGGCTTCTTGAGGGGAAAGCTGTAACTCTGTGAGATGATTTCACAGAACACAAGAAAGTTTCTCAGAAAGCTTCTTTCTCTTTGTTATCGGAGGATATTTCCTTTGGTCCAATAGTCTTCAAAGGGATTCGAAATATCTGTTCTCAGATTCCACAGAAATCAGGCTGGCAAACAGATCCACGAAATACAGATGTAACTCTGTGAGATGAATTAACAGAACACTAAGCAGTTTCTCAGAAAGCTTCTTTCCAGATTTCATCTGAGGATATTTCCTTTTTCAACATAGCCCTCTATGGGCTTCCAAATATCACTTTGCCAATTCCACAAGAACTGTCTAAGAGAAAGGCTTCTTGAGGGGAAAGCTGTAACTTTGTGAGATGATTTCACAGAACACAAAGAAGTTTCTCAGAAAGCTTCTTTCTCTTTGTTATCGGAGGATTTTCCCTTTGCCCCTATAGTCTTCAAAGGGATCCGAAATATCTGTTCTCAGATTCTACAGAAATAAGGCTAGCAAAGAGATCCACGAAATACAGATATAACTCTGTGAGATGAATTAACAGAACACTAAGCAGTTTCTCAGAAAGCGATTTTTCCAGATTTCATCTGAGGATATTTCCTTTTTCACCATAGCCCTCTAAGGGCTTCCAAATACCACTTTGCCAATTCCACAAGAACTGTCTTAGCGAAAGGCTTCTTGAGGGGAAAGCTGTAACTCTGTGAGATGATTTCGCAGAACAGAAATAAGTTTCTCAGAAAGCTTCTTTCTCTTTGTTATCGGAGGATTTTCCCTTTGCCACTATAGTCTTCAAAGGGATCCGAAATATCTGTTCTCAGATTCCATAGAAATAAGGCTAGCAAAGAGATCCACGAAATACAGATGTAACTCTGTGAGATGAATTAACAGAACACTAAGCAGTTTCTCAGAAAGCTTCTTTCCAGATTTCATCTGAGGATATTTCCTTTTTCACCATAGCCCTCTATGGGCTTCCAAATATCACTTTGCCAATTCCACAAGAACTGTCTTAGCGAAAGGCTTCTTGAGGGGAAAGCTGTAACTCTGTGAGATGATTTCGCAGAACAGAAATAAGTTTCTCAGAAAGCTTCTTTCTCTTTGTTTTCGGAGGATATTTCCTTTGGCCCTATAGTCTTCAAAGGGATCCGAAATATCTGTTCTCAGATTCCACAGAAATAAAGCTAGCAAAGAGATCCACGAAATACAGATGTAACTCTGTGAGATGAATTAACACAACACTAAGCAGTTTCTCAGAAAGCTTCTTTCCAGATTTCATCTGAGGGTATTTCCTTTTTCACCATAGCCCTCTATGGGCTTCCAAATATCACTTTGCCAATTCCACAAGAACTGTCTTAGCGAAAGGCTTCTTGAGGGGAAAGATGTAACTCTGTGAGATGATTTCACAGAACACAAAGAAGTTTTTCAGAAAGTTTATTTCTCTTTGTTATCTGAGGATATTTCCTTTGCCCCAATAGTCTTCAAAGGGATAAGCAATATCTGTTCTCAGATTCCACAGAAATAAGGCTAGCAAAGAGATCCACGAAATACAGATGTAACTCTGTGAGATGAAATAACAGAAAACTAAGCAGTTTCTCAGAAAGCTTCTTTCCAGATTTCATCTGAGGATATTTCCTTTTTCACCATAGCCCTCTATGGGCTTCCCAATATCACTTTGCCAATTCCACAAGAACTGTCTTAGCGAAAGGCTTCTTGAGGGGAAAGCTGTAACTCTGTGAGATGATTTCACAGAACACAAAGAAGTTTCTCAGAAAGCTTCTTTCTCTTTGTTACCGGAGGATATTTCCTTTGGCCCTATAGTCCTCAAAGGGATCCGAAATATCTGTTCTCAGATTCCACAGAATTCAGGCTAGCAAAGAGATCCACGAAATACAGATGTAACTCTGTGAGTGGAAGTCAGAGAACACTAAGCGTTTTCTCAGAAAGCTTTGTTCCAGAATTCCTCTGAGGATATTTCCTTTTTCACCATAGCCCTCTATGGGCTTCCAAATATCACTTTGCCAATTCCACAAGAACTGTCTTAGCGAAAGGCTTCTTGAGGGGAAAGCTGTAACTCTGTGAGATGATTTCACAGAACACAAAGAAGTTTCTCAGAAAGCTTCTTTCTCTTTGTTTTCGCAGGATATTTCCTTTGGCCCTATAGTCTTCAAAGGGATCCGAAATATCTGTTCTCAGATTCCACAGAAATAAGGCTAGCAAAGAGATCCACGAAATACAGATGTGTCTCTGTGAGATGAAATAACAGAACACTAAGCAGTTTCTCAGAAAGCTTGTTTCCAGATTTCATCTGAGGATATTTCCTTTTTCACCATAGCCCTCTATGGGCTTCCAAATATCACTTTGCCAATTCCACAAGAACTGTCTTAGCGAAAGGCTTCTTGAGGGGAAAGCTGTAACTCTGTGAGATGATTTCGCAGAACACAAAGAAGTTTCTCAGAAAGCTTCTTTCTCTTTGTTTTCGGAGGATATTTCCTTTGGCCCTATAGTCTTCAAAGGTATCCGAAATATCTGTTCTCAGATTCCACAGAAATAAGGCTAGCAAAGAGATCCACGAAATACAGATATAACTCTGTGAGATGAATTAACAGAACACTAAGCAGTTTCTCAGAAAGCTATTTTTCCAGATTTCATCTGAGGATATTTCCTTTTTCACCATAGCCCTCTATGGGCTTCCAAATATCACTTTGCCAATTCCACAAGAACTGTCTTAGCGAAAGGCTTCTTGAGGGGAAAGCTGTAACTCTGTGAGATGATTTCACAGAACACAAAGAAGTTTCTGAGAAAGCTTCTTTCTCTTTGTTAACGGAGGATATTTCCTTTGGCCCTATAGTCTTCAAAGGGATCCGAAATATCTGTTCTCAGATTCCACAGAAATAAAGCTAGCAAAGAGATCCACGAAATACAGATGTAACTCTGTGAGATGAATTAACACAACACTAAGCAGTTTCTCAGAAAGCTTCTTTCCAAATTTCATCTGAGGATATTTCCTTTTTCACCATAGCCCTCTATGGGCTTCCAAATATCACTTTGCCAATTCCACAAGAACTGTCTTAGCGAAAGGCTTCTTGAGGGGAAAGATGTAACTCTGTGAGATGATTTCACAGAACACAAAGAAGTTTTTCAGAAAGCTTCTTTCTCTTTGTTATCTGAGGATATTTCCTTTGCCCCAATAGTCTTCAAAGGGATAAGCAATATCTGTTCTCAGATTCCACAGAAATAAGGCTAGCATAGAGATCCACGAAATACAGATGTAACTCTGTGAGATGAAATAACAGAAAACTAAGCAGTTTCTCAGAAAGCTTCTTTCCAGATTTCATCTGAGGATATTTCCTTTTTCACCATAGCCCTCTATGGGCTTCCAAATATCACTTTGCCAATTCCACAAGAACTGTCTTAGAGAAAGGCTTCTTGAGGGGAAAGCTGTAACTTTGTGAGATGATTTCACAGAACACAAAGAAGTTTCTCAGAAAGCTTCTTTCTCTTTGTTATCGGAGGATTTTCCCTTTGCCCCTATAGTCTTCAAAGGGATCCGAAATATCTGTTCTCAGATTCCATAGAAATAAGGCTAGCAAAGAGATCCACTAAATACAGATGTAACTCTCTGAGATGAATTAACAGAACACTAAGCAGTTTCTCAGAAAGCTTCTTTCCAGATTTCATCTGAGGATATTTCCTTTTTCACCATAGCCCTCTATGGGCTTCCAAATATCACTTTGCCAATTCCACAAGAACTGTCTTAGCGAAAGGCTTCTTGAGGGGAAAGCTGTAACTCTGTGAGATGATTTCGCAGAACAGAAATAAGTTTCTCAGAAAGCTTCTTTCTCTTTGTTTTCGGAGGATATTTCCTTTGGCCCTATAGTCTTCAAAGGGATCCGAAATATCTGTTCTCAGATTCCACAGAAATAAGGCTAGCAAAGAGATCCACGAAATACAGATATAACTCTGTGAGATGAATTAACAGAACACTAAGCAGTTTCTCAGAAAGCTATTTTTCCAGATTTCATCTGAGGATATTTCCTTTTTCACCATAGCCCTCTATGGGCTTCCAAATATCACTTTGCCAATTCCACAAGAACTGTCTTAGTGAAAGGCTTCTTGAGGGGAAAGCTGTAACTCTGTGAGATGATTTCACAGAACACAAAGAAGTTTCTCAGAAAGCTTCCTTCTCTTTGTTATCGGAGGATATTCCCTTTGCCCCTATAGTTTTCAAAGGGATCCGAAATATCTGTTCTCAGATTCTACAGAAATAAGGCTAGCAAAGAGATCCACGAAATACAGATGTAACTCTGTGAGATGAATTAACACAACACTAAGCAGTTTCTCAGAAAGCTATTTTTCCAGATTTCATCTGAGGATATTTCCTTTTTCACCATAGCCCTCTATGGGCTTCCAAATATCAGTTTGCCAATTCCACAAGAACTGTCTTAGCGAAAGGCTTCTTGAGGGGAAAGCTGTAACTCTGTGAGATGATTTCACAGAACACGAAGAAGTTTCTCAGAAAGCTTCTTTCTCTTTTTTATCTGAGGATATTTCCTTTGCCCCAATAGTCTTCAAAGGGATAAGCAATATCTGTTCTCAGATTCCAAAGAAATCAGGCTAGCAAAGAGATCCACGAAATACAGATGTAACTCTGTGAGTGGAAGTCAGAGAACACTAAGCGTTTTCTCAGAAAGCTTCTTTCCAGATTTCGTCTGAGGATATTTCCTTTTTCACCATAGCCCTCTATGGGCTTCCAAATATCACTTTGCCAATTCCACAAGAACTGTCTTAGCGAAAGGCTTCTTGAGGGGAAAGCTGTAACTCTGTGAGATGATTTCACAGAACACAAGGAAGTTTCTCAGAAAGCTTCTTTCTCTTTGTTATCGGAGTATATTTCCTTTGGCCCAATAGTCTTCAAAGGGATTCGAAATATCTGTTCTCAGATTCCACAGAAATCAGGCTGGCAAACAGATCCACGAAATACAGATGTAACTCTGTGAGATGAAATAACAGAACACTAAGCAGTTTCTCAGAAAGCTTCTTTCCAGATTTCATCTGAGGATATTTCCTTTTTCAACATAGCCCTCTATGGGCTTCCAAATATCACTTTGCCAATTCCACAAGAACTGTCTAAGAGAAAGGCTTCTTGAGGGGAAAGCTGTAACTTTGTGAGATGATTTCACAGAACACAAAGAAGTTTCTCAGAAAGCTTCTTTCTCTTTGTTATCGGAGGATTTTCCCTTTGCCCCTATAGTCTTCAAAGGGATCCGAAATATCTGTTCTCAGATTCTACAGAAATAAGGCTAGCAAAGAGATCCACGAAATACAGATGTAACTCTGTGAGATGAATTAACACAACACTAAGCAGTTTCTCAAAAAGCGATTTTTCCAGATTTCATCTGAGGATATTTCCTTTTTCACCATAGCCCTCTATGGGCTTCCAAATATCACTTTGCCAATTCCACTAGAACTGTCTTAGCGAAAGGCTTCTTGAGGGGAAAGCTGTAACTCTGTGAGATGATTTCACAGAACACGAAGAAGTTTCTCAGAAAGCTTCTTTCTCTTTTTTATCTGAGGATATTTCCTTTGCCCCAATAGTCTTCAAAGGGATAAGCAATATCTGTTCTCAGATTCCACAGAAATAAGGCTAGCAAAGAGATCCACGAAATACAGATGTAACTCTGTGAGTGGAAGTCAGAGAACACTAAGCGTTTTCTCAGAAAGCTTCTTTCCAGATTTCGTCTGAGGATATTTCCTTTTTCACCATAGCCCTCTATGGGCTTCCAAATATCACTTTGCCAATTCCACAAGAACTGTCTTAGTGAAAGGCTTCTTGAGGGGAAAGCTGTAACTCTGTGAGATGATTTCACAGAACACAAAGAAGTTTCTCAGAAAGCTTCTTTCTCTTTGTTTTCGGAGGATATTTCCTTTGGCCCTATAGTCTTCAAAGGGATCCGAAATATCTGTTCTCAGATTCCACAGAAATAAGGCTAGCAAAGAGATCCACGAAATACAGATGTATCTCTGTGAGATGAAATAACAGAACACTAAGCAGTTTCTCAGAAAGCTTCTTTCCAGATTTCATCTGAGGATATTTCCTTCTTCACCATAGCCCTCTATGGGCTTCCAAATATCACTTTGCCAATTCCACAAGAACTGTCTTAGCGAAAGGCTTCTTGAGGGGAAAGCTGTAACTCTGTGAGATGATTTCACAGAACACAAAGAAGTATCTCAGAAAGCTTCTTTCTCTTTTTTATCGGAGGATATTTCCTTTGGCCCTATAGTCTTCAAAGGGATCCGAAATATCTGTTCTCAGATTCCACAGAAATGAGGCTGGCAAAGAGATCCACGAAATACAGATGTAACTCTGTGAGATGAATTAACAGAACACTAAGCAGTTTCTCAGAAAGCTTCTTTCCAGATTTCATCTGAGGATATTTCCTTTTTCACCATAGCCCTCTATGGGCTTCCCAATATCACTTTGCCAATTCCACAAGAACTGTCTTAGCGAAAGGCTTCTTGAGGGGTAAGCTGTAACTCTGTGAGATGATTTCACAGAACACAAAGAAGTTTTTCAGAAAGCTTCTTTCTCTTTGTTATTTGAGGATATTTCCTTTGCCCCAATAGTCTTCAAAGGGATAAGCAATATCTGTTCTCATATTCCACAGAAATCAGGCTGGCAAACAGATCCACGAAATACAGATGTAACTCTGTGAGATGAAGTAACAGAACACTAAGCAGTTTCTCAGAAAGCTTCTTTCCAGATTTCATCTGAGGATATTTCCTTTTTCACCATAGCCCTCTATGGGCTTCTAAATATCACTTTGCCAATTCCACAAGAACTGTCTAAGAGAAAGGCTTCTTGAGGGGAAAGCTGTAACTTTGTGAGATGATTTCACAGAACACAAAGAAGTTTCTCAGAAAGCTTCTTTCTCTTTGTTATCGGAGGATTTTCCCTTTGCCCCTATAGTCTTCAAAGGGATCCGAAATATCTGTTCTCAGATTCTACAGAAATAAGGCTAGCAAAGAGATCCACGAAATACAGATATAACTCTGTGAGATGAATTAACAGAACACTAAGCAGTTTCTCAGAAAGCGATTTTTCCAGATTTCATCTGAGGATATTTCCTTTTTCACCATAGCCCTCTATGGGCTTCCAAATACCACTTTGCCAATTCCACAAGAACTGTCTTAGCGAAAGGCTTCTTGAGGGGAAAGCTGTAACTCTGTGAGATGATTTCGCAGAACAGAAATAAGTTTCTCAGAAAGCTTCTTTCTCTTTGTTATGGGAGGATTTTCCCTTTGCCCCTATAGCCTTCAAAGGGATCCGAAATATCTGTTCTCAGATTCCATAGAAATAAGGCTAGCAAAGAGATCCACGAAATACAGATGTAACTCTGTGAGATGAATTAACAGAACACTAAGCAGTTTCTCAGAAAGCTTCTTTCCAGATTTCATCTGAGGATATTTCCTTTTTCACCGTAGCCCTCTATGGGCTTCCAAATATCACTTTGCCAATTCCACAAGAACTGTCTTAGCGAAAGGCTTCTTGAGGGGAAAACTGTAACTCTGTGAGATGATTTCGCAGAACAGAAATAAGTTTCTCAGAAAGCTTCTTTCTCTTTGTTTTCGGAGGATATTACCTTTGGCCCTATAGTCTTCAAAGGGATCCGAAATATCTGTTCTCAGATTCCACAGAAATAAGGCTAGCAAAGAGATCCACGAAATACAGATATAACTCTGTGAGATGAATTAACAGAACACTAAGCAGTTTCTCAGAAAGCTATTTTTCCAGATTTCATCTGAGGATATTTCCTTTTTCACCATAGCCCTCTATGGGCTTCCAAATATCACTTTGCCAATTCCACAAGAACTGTCTTAGTGAAAGGCTTCTTGAGGGGAAAGCTGTAACTCTGTGAAATGATTTCACAGAACACAAAGAAGTTTCTCAGAAAGCTTCTTTCTCTTTGTTTTCGGAGGATATTTCCTTTGGCCCTATAGTCTTCAAAGGGATCCGAAATATCTGTTCTCAGATTCCACAGAAATAAGGCTAGCAAAGAGATCCACGAAATACAGATGTATCTCTGTGAGATGAAATAACAGAACACTAAGCAGTTTCTCAGAAAGCTTCTTTCCAGATTTCATCTGAGGATATTTCCTTTTTCACCATAGCCCTCTATGGGCTTCCAAATATCATTTTGCCAATTCCACAAGAACTGTCTTAGCGAAAGGCTTCTTGAGGGGAAAGCTGTAACTCTGTGAGATGATTTCACAGAACACAAAGAAGTTTCTCAGAAAGCTTCTTTCTCTTTGTTATCGGAGGATTTTCCCTTTGCCCCTATAGTTTTCAAAGGGATCCGAAATATCTGTTCTCAGATTCTAGAGAAATAAGGCTAGCAAAGAGATCCACGAAATACAGATGTAACTCTGTGAGATGAATTAACACAACACTAAGCAGTTTCTCAAAAAGCTATTTTTCCAGATTTCATCTGAGGATATTTCCTTTTTCACCATAGCCCTCTATGGGCTTCCAAATATCACTTTGCCAATTCCACAAGAACTGTCTTAGCGAAAGGCTTCTTGAGGGGAAAGCTGTAACTCTGTGAGATGATTTCACAGAACACGAAGAAGTTTCTCATAAAGCTTCTTTCTCTTTTTTATCTGAGGATATTTCCTTTGCCCCAATAGTCTTCAAAGGGATAAGCAATATCTGTTCTCAGATTCCAAAGAAATCAGGCTAGCAAAGAGATCCACGAAATACAGATGTAACACTGTGGGTGGAAGTCAGAGAACACTAAGCGTTTTCTCAGAAAGCTTCTTTCCAGATTTCGTCTGAGGATATTTCCTTTTTCACCATAGCCCTCTATGGGCTTCCAAATATCACTTTGTCAATTCCACAAGAACTGTCT
This sequence comes from Macaca mulatta, assembly GCF_049350105.2. NCBI lineage: Eukaryota > Metazoa > Chordata > Mammalia > Primates > Cercopithecidae > Macaca > Macaca mulatta. The sequence goes on along the minus strand of NC_133407.1, from coordinate 68,705,290 downwards.
TAGCGAAAGGCTTCTTGAGGGGAAAGCTGTAACTCTGTGAGATGATTTCACAGAACACAAGGAAGTTTCTCAGAAAGCTTCTTTCTCTTTGTTATCGGAGGATATTTCCTTTGGCCCAATAGTCTTCAAAGGGATTCGAAATATCTGTTCTCAGATTCCACAGAAATCAGGCTGGCAAACAGATCCACGAAATACAGATGTAACTCTGTGAGATGAAATAACAGAACACTAAGCAGTTTCTCAGAAAGCTTCTTTCCAGATTTCATCTGAGGATATTTCCTTTTTCACCATAGCCCTCTATGGGCTTCCAAATATCACTTTGCCAATTCCACAAGAACTGTCTAAGAGAAAGGCTTCTTGAGGGGAAAGCTGTAACTCTGTGAGATGATTTCACAGAACACAAAGAAGTTTCTCAGAAAGCTTCTTTCTCTTTGTTATCGGAGGATTTTCCCTTTGCCCCTATAGTCTTCAAAGGGATCCGAAATATCTGTTCTCAGATTCTACAGAAATAAGGCTAGCAAAGAGATCCACGAAATACAGATATAACTCTGTGAGATGAATTAACAGAACACTAAGCAGTTTCTCAGAAAGCTATTTTTCCAGATTTCATCTGAGGATATTTCCTTTTTCACCATAGCCCTCTATGGGCTTCCAAATACCACTTTGCCAATTTCACAAGAACTGTCTTAACGAAAGGCTTCTTGAGGGGAAAGCTGTAACTCTGTGAGATGATTTCACAGAACACGAAGAAGTTTCTCAGAAAGCTTCTTTCTCTTTTTTATCTGAGGATATTTCCTTTGCCCCAATAGTCTTCAAAGGGATAAGCAATATCTGTTCTCAGATTCCACAGAAATAAGGCTAGCAAAGAGATCCACGAAATACAGATGTAACTCTGTGAGATGAAATAACAGAACACTAAGCAGTTTCTCAGAAAGCTTCTTTCCAGATTTCATCTGAGGATATTTCCTTTTTCACCATAGCCCTCTAAGACCTTCCAAATATCACTTTGCCAATTCCACAAGAACTGTCTTAGAGAAAGGCTTCTTGAGGGGAAAGCTGTACCTTTGTGAGATGATTTCACAGAACACAAAGAAGTTTCTCAGAAAGCTTCTTTCTCTTTGTTATCGGAGGATTTTCCCTTAGCCCCTATAGTCTTCAAAGGGATTCGAAATATCTGTTCTCAGATTCCACAGAAATAAGGCTAGCAAAGAGATCCACGAAATACAGATATAACTCTGTGAGATGAATTAACAGAACACTAAGCAGTTTCTCAGAAAGCTATTTTTCCAGATTTCATCTGAGGATATTTCCTTTTTCACCATAGCCCTCTATGGGCTTCCAAATATCACTTTGCCAATTCCACAAGAACTGTCTTAGCGAAAGGCTTCTTGAGGGGAAAGCTGTAACTCTGTGAGATGATTTCACAGAACACAAAGAAGTTTCTCAGAAAGCTTCTTTCTCTTTGTTTTCGGAGGATATTTCCTTTGGCCCTATAGTCTTCAAAGGGATCCGAAATATCTGTTCTCAGATTCCACAGAAATAAGGCTAGCAAAGAGATCCACGAAATACAGATGTATCTCTGTGAGATGAAATAACAGAACACTAAGCAGTTTCTCAGAAAGCTTCTTTCCAGATTTCATCTGAGGATATTTCCTTTTTCACCATAGCCCTTTATGGGCTTCCAAATATCACTTTGCCAATTCCACAAGAACTGTCTTAGCGAAAGGCTTCTTGAGGGGAAAGCTGTAACTTTGTGAGATGATTTCACAGAACACAAAGAAGTTTCTCAGAAAGCTTCTTTCTCTTTGTTATCGGAGGATTTTCCCTTTGCCCCTATAGTTTTCAAAGGGATCCGAAATATCTGTTCTCAGATTCTACAGAAATAGGCTAGCAAAGAGATCCACGAAATACAGATGTAACTCTGTGAGATGAATTAACACAACACTAAGCAGTTTCTCAGAAAGCTATTTTTCCAGATTTCATCTGAGGATATTTCCTTTTTCACCATAGCCCTCTATGGGCTTCCAAATATCACTTTGCCAATTCCACAAGAACTGTCTTAGCGAAAGGCTTCTTGAGGGGAAAGCTGTAACTCTGTGAGATGATTTCACAGAACACAAAGAAGTTTCTCAGAAAGCTTCTTTCTCTTTGTTTTCGGAGGATATTTCCTTTGGCCCTATAGTCTTCAAAGGGATCCGAAATATCTGTTCTCAGATTCCACAGAAATAAGGCTAGCAAAGAGATCCACGAAATACAGATGTATCTCTGTGAGATGAAATAACAGAACACTAAGCAGTTTCTCAGAAAGCTTCTTTCCAGATTTCATCTGAGGATATTTCCTTTTTCACCATAGCCCTTTATGGGCTTCCAAATATCACTTTGCCAATTCCACAAGAACTGTCTTAGCGAAAGGCTTCTTGAGGGGAAAGCTGTAACTTTGTGAGATGATTTCACAGAACACAAAGAAGTTTCTCAGAAAGCTTCTTTCTCTTTGTTATCGGAGGATTTTCCCTTTGCCCCTATAGTTTTCAAAGGGATCCGAAATATCTGTTCTCAGATTCTACAGAAATAGGCTAGCAAAGAGATCCACGAAATACAGATGTAACTCTGTGAGATGAATTAACACAACACTAAGCAGTTTCTCAGAAAGCTATTTTTCCAGATTTCATCTGAGGATATTTCCTTTTTCACCATAGCCCTCTATGGGCTTCCAAATATCACTTTGCCAATTCCACAAGAACTGTCTTAGCGAAAGGCTTATTGAGGGGAAAGCTGTAACTCTGTGAGATGATTTCACAGAACACAAAGAAGTTTCTCAGAAAGCTTCTTTCTCTTTGTTTTCGGAGGATATTTCCTTTGGCCCTATAGTCTTCAAAAGGATCCGAAATATCTGTTCTCAGATTCCACAGAAATAAGGCTAGCAAAGAGATCCACGAAATACAGATGTAACTCTGTGAGATGAATTAACAGAACGCTAAGCAGTTTCTCAGAAAGCTTCTTTCCAGATTTCATCTGAGGATATTTCCTTCTTCACCATAGCCCTCTATGGGCTTCCAAATATCACTTTGCCAATTCCACAAGAACTGTCTTAGCGAAAGGCTTCTTGAGGGGAAAGCTGTAACTCTGTGAGATGATTTCACAGAACACAAAGAAGTATCTCAGAAAGCTTCTTTCTCTTTTTTATCGGAGGATATTTCCTTTGGCCCTATAGTCTTCAAAGGGATCCGAAATATCTGTTCTCAGATTCCACAGAAATAAGGCTAGCAAAGAGATCCACGAAATACAGATGTAACTCTGTGAGATGAATTAACAGAACACTAAGCAGTTTCTCAGAAACCTTCTTTCCAGATTTCATCTGAGGATATTTCCTTTTTCACCATAGCCCTCTATGGGCTTCCCAATATCACTTTGCCAATTCCACAAGAACTGTCTTAACGAAAGGCTTCTTGAGGGGAAAGCTGTAACTCTGTGAGATGATTTCACAGAACACAAAGAAGTTTCTCAGAAAGCTTCTTTCTCTTTGTTTTCGGAGGATATTTCCTTTGGCCCTATAGTCTTCAAAAGGATCCGAAATATCTGTTCTCAGATTCCACAGAAATAAGGCTAGCAAAGAGATCCACGAAATACAGATGTATCTCTGTGAGATGAAATAACAGAACACTAAGCAGTTTCTCAGAAAGCTTCTTTCCCGATTTCATCTGAGGATATTTCCTTCTTCACCATAGCCCTCTATGGGCTTCCAAATATCACTTTGCCAATTCCACAAGAACTGTCTTAGCGAAAGGCTTCTTGAGGGGAAAGCTGTAACTCTGTGAGATGATTTCACAGAACACAAAGAAGTATCTCAGAAAGCTTCTTTCTCTTTTTTATCGGAGGATATTTCCTTTGGCCCTATAGTCTTCAAAGGGATCCGAAATATCTGTTCTCAGATTCCACAGAAATAAGGCTAGCAAAGAGATCCACGAAATACAGATGTAACTCTGTGAGATGAATTAACAGAACACTAAGCAGTTTCTCAGAAAGCTTCTTTCCAGATTTCATCTGAGGATATTTCCTTTTTCACCATAGCCCTCTATGGGCTTCCCAATATCACTTTGCCAATTCCACAAGAACTGTCTTAACGAAAGGCTTCTTGAGGGGAAAGCTGTAACTCTGTGAGATGATTTCACAGAACACAAAGAAGTTTCTGAGAAAGCTTCTTTGTCTTTGTTAACGGAGGATATTTCCTTTGGCCCTATAGTCTTCAAAGGGATCCGAAATATCTGTTCTCAGATTCCACAGAAATAAAGCTAGGAAAGAGATCCACGAAATACAGATGTAACTCTGTGAGATGAATTAACACAACACTAAGCAGTTTCTCAGAAAGCTTCTTTCCAGATTTCATCTGAGGATATTTCCTTTTTCACCATAGCCCTCTATGGGCTTCCAAATATCACTTTGCCAATTCCACAAGAACTGTCTTAGCGAAAGGCTTCTTGAGGGGAAAGATGTAACTCTGTGAGATGATTTCACAGAACACAAAGAAGTTTTTCAGAAAGCTTCTTTCTCTTTGTTATCTGAGGATATTTCCTTTGCCCCAATAGTCTTCAAAGGGATAAGCAATATCTGTTCTCAGATTCCACAGAAACAAGGCTAGCAAAGAGATCCACGAAATACAGATGTATCTCTGTGAGATGAAATAACAGAACACTAAGCAGTTTCTCAGAAAGCTTCTTTCCAGATTTCATCTGAGGATATTTCCTTTTTCACCATAGCCCTCTATGGGCTTCCAAATATCACTTTGCCAATTCCACAAGAACTGTCTTAGCGAAAGGCTTCTTGAGGGGAAAGCTGTAACTCTGTGAGATGATTTCACAGAACACAAAGAAGTTTCTCAGAAAGCTTCTTTCTCTTTGTTATCGGAGGATTTTCCCTTTGCCCCTATAGTTTTCAAAGGGATCCGAAATATCTGTTCTCAGATTCTACAGAAATAGGCTAGCAAAGAGATCCACGAAATACAGATGTAACTCTGTGAGATGAATTAACACAACACTAAGCAGTTTCTCAGAAAGCTATTTTTCCAGATTTCATCTGAGGATATTTCCTTTTTCACCATAGCCCTCTATGGGTTTCCAAATATCACTTTGCCAATTCCACAAGAACTGTCTTAGCGAAAGGCTTATTGAGGGGAAAGCTGTAACTCTGTGAGATGATTTCACAGAACACAAAGAAGTTTCTCAGAAAGCTTCTTTCTCTTTGTTTTCGGAGGATATTTCCTTTGGCCCTATAGTCTTCAAAGGGATCCGAAATATCTGTTCTCAGATTCCACAGAAATAAGGCTAGCAAAGAGATCCACGAAATACAGATGTAACTCTGTGAGATGAATTAACAGAACACTAAGCAGTTTCTCAGAAAGCTTCTTTCCAGATTTCATCTGAGGATATTTCCTTCTTCACCATAGCCCTCTATGGGCTTCCAAATATCACTTTTCCAATTCCACAAGAACTGTCTTAGCGAAAGGCTTCTTGAGGGGAAAGCTGTAACTCTGTGAGATGATTTCACAGAACACAAAGAAGTATCTCAGAAAGCTTCTTTCTCTTTTTTATCTGAGGATATTTCCTTTGGCCCTATAGTCTTCAAAGGGATCCGAAATATCTGTTCTCAGATTCCACAGAAATAAGGCTAGCAAAGAGATCCACGAAATACAGATGTAACTCTGTGAGATGAATTAACAGAACACTAAGCAGTTTCTCAGAAAGCTTCTTTCCAGATTTCATCTGAGGATATTTCCTTTTTCACCATAGCCCTCTATGGGCTTCCCAATATCACTTTGCCAATTCCACAAGAACTGTCTTAGCGAAAGGCTTCTTGAGGGGAAAGCTGTAACTCTGTGAGATGATTTCACAGAACACAAAGAAGTTTCTCAGAAAGCTTCTTTCTCTTTGTTAACGGAGGATATTTCCTTTGGCCCTATAGTCTTCAAAGGGATCCGAAATATCTGTTCTCAGATTCCACAGAAATAAAGCTAGCAAAGAGATCCACGAAATACAGATGTTACTCTGTGAGATGAATTAACACAACACTAAGCAGTTTCTCAGAAAGCTTCTTTCCAGAATTCATCTGAGGATATTTCCTTTTTCACCATAGCCCTCTATGGGCTTCCAAATATCACTTTGCCAATTCCACAAGAACTGTCTTAGCGAAAGGCTTCTTGAGGGGAAAGATGTAACTCTGTGAGATGATTTCACAGAACACAAAGAAGTTTTTCAGAAAGCTTCTTTCTCTTTTTTATCTGAGGATATTTCCTTTGCCCCAATAGTCTTCAAAGGGATAAGCAATATCTGTCCTCAGATTCCACAGAAATAAGGCTAGCAAAGAGATCCACGAAATACAGATGTATCTCTGTGAGATGAAATAACAGAACACTAAGCAGTTTCTCAGAAAGCTTCTTTCCAGATTTCATCTGAGGATATTTCCTTTTTCACCATAGCCCTCTATGGGCTTCCAAATATCACTTTGCCAATTCCACAAGAACTTTCTTAGCGAAAGGCTTCTTGAGGGGAAAGCTGTAACTCTGTGAGATGATTTCACAGAACACAAAGAAGTTTCTCAGAAAGCTTCTTTCTCTTTGTTATCGGAGGATTTTCCCTTTCCCCCTATAGTTTTCAAAGGGATCCGAAATATCTGTTCTCAGATTCTACAGAAATAGGCTAGCAAAGAGATCCACGAAATACAGATGTAACTCTGTGAGATGAATTAACACAACACTAAGCAGTTTCTCAGAAAGCTATTTTTCCAGATTTCATCTGAGGATATTTCCTTTTTCACCATAGCCCTCTATGGGCTTCCAAATATCACTTTGCCAATTCCACAAGAACTGTCTTAGCGAAAGGCTTATTGAGGGGAAAGCTGTAACTCTGTGAGATGATTTCACAGAACACAAAGAAGTTTCTCAGAAAGCTTCTTTCTCTTTGTTTTCGGAGGATATTTCCTTTGGCCCTATAGTCTTCAAAGGGATCCGAAATATCTGTTCTCAGATTCCACAGAAATAAGGCTAGCAAAGAGATCCACGAAATACAGATGTAACTCTGTGAGATGAATTAACAGAACACTAAGCAGTTTCTCAGAAAGCTTCTTTCCAGATTTCATCTGAGGATATTTCCTTCTTCACCATAGCCCTCTATGGGCTTCCAAATATCACTTTGCAAATTCCACAAGAACTGTCTTAGCGAAAGGCTTCTTGAGGGGAAAGCTGTAACTCTGTGAGATGATTTCACAGAACACAAAGAAGTATCTCAGAAAGCTTCTTTCTCTTTTTTATCTGAGGATATTTCCTTTGGCCCTATAGTCTTCAAAGGGATCCGAAATATCTGTTCTCAGATTCCACAGAAATAAGGCTAGCAAAGAGATCCACGAAATACAGATGTAACTCTGTGAGATGAATTAACAGAACACTAAGCAGTTTCTCAGAAAGCTTCTTTCCAGATTTCATCTGAGGATATTTCCTTTTTCACCATAGCCCTCTATGGGCTTCCCAATATCACTTTGCCAATTCCACAAGAACTGTCTTAGCGAAAGGCTTCTTGAAGGAAAAGCTGTAACTCTGTGAGATGATTTCACAGAACACAAAGAAGTTTCTCAGAAAGCTTCTTTCTCTTTGTTAACGGAGGATATTTCCTTTGGCCCTATAGTCTTCAAAGGGATCCGAAATATCTGTTCTCAGATTCCACAGAAATAAAGCTAGCAAAGAGATCCCTGAAATACAGATGGAACTCTGTGAGATGAATTAACACAACACTAAGCAGTTTCTCAGAAAGCTTCTTTCCAGATTTCATCTGAGGATATTTCCTTTTTCACCATAGCACTCTATGGGCTTCCAAATATCACTTTGCCAATTCCACAAGAACTGTCTTAGCGAAAGGCTTCTTGAGGGGAAAGATGTAACTCTGTGAGATGATTTCACAGAACACAAAGAAGTTTTTCAGAAAGCTTCTTTCTCTTTGTTATCTGAGGATATTTCCTTTGCCCCAATAGTCTTCAAAGGGATAAGCAATATCTGTTCTCAGATTCCACAGAAATAAGGTTAGCAAAGAGATCCACGAAATACAGATGTAACTCTGTGAGATGAAATAACAGAAAACTAAGCAGTTTCTCAGAAAGCTTCTTTCCAGATTTCATCTGAGGATATTTCCTTTTTCACCATAGCCCTCTATGGGCTTCCAAATATCACTTTGCCAATTCCACAAGAACTGTCTTAGAGAAAGGCTTCTTGAGGGGAAAGCTGTAACTTTGTGAGATGATTTCACAGAACACAAAGAAGTTTCTCAGAAAGCTTCTTTCTCTTTGTTATCGGAGGATTTTCCCTATGCCCCTATAGTCTTCAAAGGGATCCGAAATATCTGTTCTCAGATTCCACAGAAATAAGGCTAGCAAAGAGATCCACGAAATACAGATATAACTCTGTGAGATGAATTAACAGAACACTAAGCAGTTTCTCAGAAAGCTATTTTTCCAGATTTCATCTGAGGATATTTCCTTTTTCACCATAGCCCTCTATGGGCTTCCAAATATCACATTGCCAATTCCACAAGAACTGTCTTAGTGAAAGGCTTCTTGAGGGGAAAGCTGTAACTCTGTGAGATGATTTCACAGAACACAAAGAAGTTTCTCAGAAAGCTTCTTTCTCTTTGTTTTAGGAGGATATTTCCTTTGGCCCTATAGTCTTGAAAGGGATCCGAAATACCTGTTCTCAGATTCCACAGAAATAAGGCTAGCAAAGAGATCCACGAAATACAGATGTATCTCTGTGAGATGAAATAACAGAACACTAAGCAGTTTCTCAGAAAGCTTCTTTCCAGATTTCATCTGAGGATATTTCCTTTTTCACCATAGCCCTCTATGGGCTTCCAAATATCACTTTGCCAATTCCACAAGAACTGTCTTAGCGAAAGGCTTCTTGAGGGGAAAGCTGTTACTCTGTGAGATGATTTCACAGAACACAAAGAAGTTTCTCAGAAAGCTTCTTTCTCTTTCTTATCGGCGGATTTTCCCTTTGCCCCTATAGTTTTCAAAGGGATCCGAAATATCTGTTCTCAGATTCTACAGAAATAAGGCTAGCAAAGAGATCCACGAAATACAGATGTAACTCTGTGAGATGAATTAACACAACACTAAGCAGTTTCTCAGAAAGCTATTTTTCCAGATTTCATCTGAGGATATTTCCTTTATCACCATAGCCCTCTATGGGCTTCCAAATATCACTTTGCCAATTCCACAAGAACTGTCTTAGCGAAAGGCTTCTTGAGGGGAAAGCTGTAACTCTGTGAGATGATTTCACAGAACACAAAGAAGTTTCTCAGAAAGCTTCTTTCTCTTTGTTTTCGGAGGATATTTCCTTTGGCCCTATAGTCTTCAAAGGGATCCGAAATATCTGTTCTCAGATTCCACAGAAATAAGGCTAGCAAAGGGATCCACGAAATACAGATGTAACTCTGTGAGATGAATTAACAGAACACTAAGCAGTTTCTCAGAAACCTTCTTTCCAGATTTCATCTGAGGATATTTCCTTTTTCACCATAGCCCTCTATGGGCTTCCCAATATCACTTTTCCAATTCCACAAGAACTGTCTTAGCGAAAGGCTTCTTGAGGGGAAAGCTGTAACTCTGTGAGATGATTTCACAGAACACAAAGAAGTTTCTGAGAAAGCTTCTTTCTCTTTGTTAACGGAGGATATTTCCTTTGGCCCTATAGTCTTCAAAGGGATCCGAAATATCTGTTCTCAGATTCCACAGAAATAAGGCTAGCAAAGAGATCCACGAAATACAGATGTACCTCTGTGAGATGAATTAACACAACACTAAGCAGTTTCTCAGAAAGCTTCTTTCCAGATTTCATCTGAGGATATTTCCTTTTTCACCATAGCCCTCTAAGGGGTTCCAAATATCACTTTGCCAATTCCACAAGAACTGTCTTAGCGAAAGGCTTCTTGAGGGGAAAGATGTAACTCTGTGAGATGATTTCACAGAACACAAAGAAGTTTTTCAGAAAGCTTCTTTCTCTTTGTTATCTGAGGATATTTCCTTTGCCCCAATAGTCTTCAAAGGGATAAGCAATATCTGTTCTCAGATTCCACAGAAATTAGGCTAGCAAAGAGATCCACGAAATACAGATGTAACTCTGTGAGATGAAATAACAGAAAACTAAGCAGTTTCTCAGAAAGCTTCTTTCCAGATTTCATCTGAGGATATTTCCTTTTTCACCATAGCCCTCTATGGGCTTCCAAATATCACTTTGCCAATTCCACAAGAACTGTCTTAGAGAAAGGCTTCTTGAGGGGAAAGCTGTAACTTTGTGAGATGATTTCACAGAACACAAAGAAGTTTCTCAGAAAGCTTCTTTCTCTTTGTTATCGGAGGATTTTCCCTTTGCCCCTATAGTCTTCAAAGGGATCCGAAATATCTGTTCTCAGATTCCACAGAAATAAGGCTAGCAAAGAGATCCACGAAATACAGATGTAACTCTGTGAGATGAATTAACAGAACACTAAGCAGTTTCTCAGAAAGCTTCTTTCCAGATTTCATCTGAGGATATTTCCTTTTTCACCATAGCCCTCTATGGGCTTCCCAATATCACTTTGCCAATTCCACAAGAACTGTCTTAGCGAAAGGCTTCTTGAGGGGAAAGCTGTAACTCTGTGAGATGATTTCGCAGAACACAAAGAACTTTCTCAGAAAGCTTCTTTCTCTTTGTTTTCGGAGGATATTTCCTTTGGCCCTATAGTCTTCAAAGGGATCCGAAATATGTGTTCTCAGATTCCACAGAAATAAGGCTAGCAAAGAGATCCACGAAATACAGATATAACTCTGTGAGATGAATTAACAGAACACTAAGCAGTTTCTCAGAAAGCTATTTTTCCAGATTTCATCTGAGGATATTTCCTTTTTCACCATAGCCCTCTATGGGCTTCCAAATATCACTTTGCCAATTCCACAAGAACTGTCTTAGTGAAAGGCTTCTTGAGGGGAAAGTTGTAACTCTGTGAGATGATTTCACAGAACACAAAGAAGTTTCTCAGGAAGCTTCTTTCTCTTTGTTTTCGGAGGATATTTCCTTTGGCCCTATAGTCTTCAAAGGGATCCGAAATATCTGTTCTCAGATTCCACAGAAATAAGGCTAGCAAAGAGATCCACGAAATACAGATGTATCTCTGTGAGATGAAATAACAGAACACTAAGCAGTTTCTCAGAAAGCTTCTTTCCAGATTTCATCTGAGGATATTTCCTTTTTCAGCATAGCCCTCTATGGGCTTCCCAATATCACTTTGCCAATTCCACAAGAACTGTCTTAGCGAAAGGCTTCTTGAGGGGAAAGCTGTAACTCTGTGAGATGATTTCACAGAACACAAAGAAGTTTCTCAGAAAGCTTCTTTCTCTTTGTTAACGGAGGATATTTCCTTTGGCCCTATAGTCTTCAAAGGGATCCGAAATATCTGTTCTCAGATTCCACAGAAATAAGGCTAGCAAAGAGATCCACGAAATACAGATGTAACTCTGTGAGATGAATTAACACAACACTAAGCAGTTTCTCAGAAAGCTTCTTTCCAGATTTCATCTGAGGATATTTCCTTTTTCACCATAGCCCTCTATGGGCTTCCAAATATCACTTTGCCAATTCCACAAGAACTGTCTTAGCGAAAGGCTTCTTGAGGGGAAAGATGTAACTCTGTGAGATGATTTCACAGAACACAAAGAAGTTTTTCAGAAAGCTTCTTTCTCTTTGTTATCTGAGGATATTTCCTTTGCCCCAATAGTCTTCAAAGGGATAAGCAATATCTGTTCTCAGATTCCACAGAAATTAGGCTAGCAAAGAGATCCACGAAATACAGATGTAACTCTGTGAGATGAAATAACAGAAAACTAAGCAGTTTCTCAGAAAGCTTCTTTCCAGATTTCATCTGAGGATATTTCCTTTTTCACCATAGCCCTCTATGGGCTTCCAAATATCACTTTGCCAATTCCACAAGAACTGTCTTAGCGAAAGGCTTCTTGAGGGGAAAGCTGTAACTTTGTGAGATGATTTCACAGAACACAAAGAAGTTTCTCAGAAAGCTTCTTTCTCTTTGTTATCGGAGGATTTTCCCTTTGCCCCTATAGTCTTCAAAGGGATCCGAAATATCTGTTCTCAGATTCCATAGAAATAAGGCTAGCAAAGAGATCCACGAAATACAGATGTAACTCTGTGAGATGAATTAACAGAACACTAAGCAGTTTCTCAGAAAGCTTCTTTCCAGATTTCATCTGAGGATATTTCCTTTTTCACCATAGCCCTCTATGGGCTTCCAAATATCACTTTGCCAATTCCACAAGAACTGTCTTAGCGAAAGGCTTCTTGAGGGGAAAGATGTAACTCTGTGAGATGATTTCGCAGAACACAAAGAACTTTCTCAGAAAGCTTCTTTCTCTTTTTTTTCGGAGGATATTTCCTTTGGCCCTATAGTCTTCAAAGGGATCCGAAATATCTGTTCTCAGATTCCACAGAAATAAGGCTAGCAAAGAGATCCACGAAATACAGATATAACTCTGTGAGATGAATTAACAGAACACTAAGCAGTTTCTCAGAAAGCTATTTTTCCAGATTTCATCTGAGGATATTTCCTTTTTCACCATAGCCCTCTATGGGCTTCCAAATATCACTTTGCCAATTCCACAAGAACTGTCTTAGTGAAAGGCTTCTTGAGGGGAAAGCTGTAACTCTGTGAGATGATTTCACAGAACACAAAGAAGTTTCTCAGAAAGCTTCTTTCTCTTTGTTTTCGGAGGATATTTCCTTTGGCCCTATTGTCTTCAAAGGGATCCGAAATATCTGTTCTCAGATTCCACAGAAATAAGGCTAGCAAAGAGATCCACGAAATACAGATGTATCTCTGTGAGATGAAATAACAGAACACTAAGCAGTTTCTCAGAAAGCTTCTTTCCAGATTTCATCTGAGGATATTTCCTTTTTCACCATAGCCCTCTATGGGCTTCCCAATATCACTTTGCCAATTCCACAAGAACTGTCTTAGCGAAAGGCTTCTTGAGGGGAAAGCTGTAACTCTGTGAGATGATTTCACAGAACACAAAGAAGTTTCTCAGAAAGCTTCTTTCTCTTTGTTATCGGAGGATATTTCCTTTGGCCCTATAGTCTTCAAAGGGATCCGTAATATCTGTTCTCAGATTCCACAGAAAAAAGGCTAGCAAAGAGATCCACGAAATACAGATGTAACTCTGTGAGATGAATTAACAGAACACTAAGCAGTTTCTCAGAAAGCTTCTTTCCAGATTTCATCTGAGGATATTTCCTTTTTCACCATAGCCCTCTATGGGCTTCCCAATATCACTTTGCCAATTCCACAAGAACTATCTTAGCGAAAGGCTTCTTGAGGGGAAAGCTGTAACTCTGTGAGATGATTTCAAAGAACACAAAGATGTTTCTGAGAAAGCTTCTTTCTCTTTGTTAACGGAGGATATTTCCTTTGGCCCTATAGTCTTCAAAGGGATCCGAAATATCTGTTCTCAGATTCCACAGAAATAAAGCTAGCAAAGAGATCCACGAAATACAGATGTAACTCTGTGAGATGAATTAACAGAACACTAAGCAGTTTCTCAGAAAGATTCTTTCCTGATTTCATCTGAGGATATTTCCTTTTTCACCATAGCCCTCTATGGGCTTCTAAATATCACTTTGCCAATTCCACAAGAACTGTCTTAGCGAAAGGCTTCTTGAGGGGAAAGATGTAACTCTGTGAGATGATTTCACAGAACACAAAGAAGTTTCTCAGAAAGCTTCTTTCTCTTTGTTATCGGAGGATATTTCCTTTGGCCCAATAGTCTTCTAAGGGATCCGCAATATCTGTTCTCAGATTCCACAGAAATCAGGCTAGCAAACAGATCCACGAAATACAGATGTAACTCTGTGAGATGAAATAACAGAACACTAAGCAGTTTCTCAGAAAGCTTCTTTCCAGATTTCATCTGAGGATATTTCCTTTTTCACCATAGCCCTCTATGGGCTTCCAAATATCACTTTGCCAATTCCACAAGAAATGTCTTAGCGAAAGGCTTCTTGAGGGGAAAGCTGTAACTTTGTGAGATGATTTCACAGAACACAAAGAAGTTTCTCAGAAAGCTTCTTTCTCTTTGTTATCGGAGGATTTTCCCTTTGCCCCTATAGTCTTCAAAGGGATCCGAAATATCTGTTCTCAGATTCCATAGAAATAAGGCTAGCAAAGAGATCCACGAAATACAGATGTAACTCTTTGAGATGAATTAACAGAACACTAAGCAGTTTCTCAGAAAGCTTCTTTCCAGATTTCATCTGAGGATATTTCCTTTTTCACCATAGCCCTCTATGGGCTTCCATATATCACTTTGCCAATTCCACAAGAACTGACTTAGCGAAAGGCTTCTTGAGGGGAAAGCTGTAACTCTGTGAGATGATTTCACAGAACACAAAGAAGTTTCTCAGAAAGCTTCTTTCTCTTGGTTACCGGAGGATATTTTCTTTGGCCCTATAGTCTTCAAAGGGATCCGAAATATCTGTTCTCAGATTCCACAGAAATCAGGCTAGCAAAGAGATCCACGAAATACAGATGTTACTCTGTGAGTGGAAGTCAGAGAACACTAAGCGTTTTCTCAGAAAGCTTCTTTCCAGATTTCATCTGAGGATATTTCCTTTTTCACCATAGCCCTCTATGGGCTTCCAAATATCACTTTGCCAATTCCACAAGAACTGTCTTAGCGAAAGGCTTCTTGAGGGGAAAGCTGTAACTCTGTGAGATGATTTCACAAAACACAAAGAAGTTTCTCAGAAAGCTTCTTTCTCTTTGTTATCGGAGGATATTTCCTTTGGCCCTATAGTCTTCAAAGGGATCTGAAATATGTGTTTTCAGATTCCACAGAAATAAGGCTAGCAAAGAGATCCACGAAATACAGATGTAACTCTGTGAGATGAATTAAGAGAACACTAAGCAGTTTCTCAGAAAGCTTCTTTCCAGATTTCATCTGAGGATATTTCCTTTTTCACCATAGCCCTCTAAGGGCTTCCAAATATCACTTTGCCAATTCCACAAGAACTGTCTTAGCGAAAGGCTTCTTGAGGGGAAAGCTGTAACTCTGTGAGATGATTTCACAGAACACAAAGAAGTTTCTCAGAAAGCTTCTTTCTCTTTGTTTTCGGAGGATATTTCCTTTGGCCCTATAGTCTTCAAAGGGATCCGAAATATCTGTTCTCAGATTCCACAGAAATAAGGCTAGCACAGAGATCCACGAAATACAGATGTAACTCTGTGGGATGAATTAACAGAACACTAAGCAGTTTCTCAGAAAGCTTCTTTCCAGATTTCATCTGAGGATATTTCCTTTTTCACCATAGCCCTCTATGGGCTTCCAAATATCACTTTGCCAATTCCACAAGAACTGTCTTAGCGAAAGGCTTCTTGAGGGGAAAGCTGTAACTCTGTGAGATGATTTCACAGAACACAAAGAAGTTTCTCAGAAAGCTTCTTTCTCTTTGTTTTCGGAGGATATTTCCTTTGGCCCTATAGTCTTCAAAGGGATCTGAAATATCTGTTCTCAAATTCCACAGAAATAAGGCTAGCAAAGAGATCCACGAAATACAGATGTAACTCTGTGAGATGAATTAACACAACACTAAGCAGTTTCTCAGAAACCTTCTTTCCAGATTTCATCTGAGGATATTTCCTATTTCACCTTAGCCCTCTATGGGCTTCCAAATATCACTTTGCCAATTCCACAAGAACTGTCTTAGCGAAAGGCTTCTTGAGGGGAAAGCTGTACTCTGTGAGATGATTTCACAGAACACAAAGAAGTTTCTCAGAAAGCTTCTTTCTCTTTGTTATCGGAGGATATTTCCTTTGGCCCTATAGTCTTCAAAGGGATCCGAAATATCTGTTCTCAGATTCCACAGAAATAAGGCTAGCAAACAGATCCACGAAATACAGATGTAACTCTGTGAGATGAAATAACAAAACACTAAGCAGTTTCTCAGAAAGCTTCTTTCCAGATTTCATCTGAGGATATTTCCTTTTTCACCGTAGACTTCTATGGGCTTCCAAATATCACTTTGCAAATTCCACAAGAACTGTCTTAGCGAAAGGCTTCTTGATGGGAAAGCTGTAACACTGTGAGATGATTTCACAGAACACAAAGAATTTTCTCAGAAAGCTTCTTTCTCTTTGTTACCGGAGGATATTTCCTTTGGCCCTATAGTCTTCAAAGGGATCCGAAATATCTGTTCTCAGATTCCACAGAAATAAGGCTAGCAAAGAGATCCACGAAATACAGATGTAACTCTGTGAGTGGAAGTCAGAGAACACTAAGCGGTTTCTCAGAAAGCTTCTTTCCAGATTTCATCTGAGGATATTTCCTTTTTCACCATAGCCCTCTATGGGCTTCCCAGTATCACTTTGCCAATTCCACAAGAACTATCTTAGCGAAAGGCTTCTTGAGGGGAAAGCTGTAACTCTGTGAGATGATTTCAAAGAACACAAAGATGTTTCTGAGAAAGCTTCTTTCTCTTTGTTAACGGAGGATATTTCCTTTGGCCCTATAGTCTTCAAAGGGATCCGAAATATCTGTTCTCAGATTCCACAGAAATAAAGCTAGCAAAGAGATCCACGAAATACAGATGTAACTCTGTGAGATGAATTAACAGAACACTAAGCAGTTTCTCAGAAAGATTCTTTCCTGATTTCATCTGAGGATATTTCCTTTTTCACCATAGCCCTCTATGGGCTTCTAAATATCACTTTGCCAATTCCACAAGAACTGTCTTAGCGAAAGGCTTCTTGAGGGGAAAGATGTAACTCTGTGAGATGATTTCACAGAACACAAAGAAGTTTCTCAGAAAGCTTCTTTCTCTTTGTTATCGGAGGATATTTCCTTTGGCCCAATAGTCTTCTAAGGGATCCGCAATATCTGTTCTCAGATTCCACAGAAATCAGGCTAGCAAACAGATCCACGAAATACAGATGTAACTCTGTGAGATGAAATAACAGAACACTAAGCAGTTTCTCAGAAAGCTTCTTTCCAGATTTCATCTGAGGATATTTCCTTTTTCACCATAGCCCTCTATGGGCTTCCAAATATCACTTTGCCAATTCCACAAGAAATGTCTTAGCGAAAGGCTTCTTGAGGGGAAAGCTGTAACTTTGTGAGATGATTTCACAGAACACAAAGAAGTTTCTCAGAAAGCTTCTTTCTCTTTGTTATCGGAGGATTTTCCCTTTGCCCCTATAGTCTTCAAAGGGATCCGAAATATCTGTTCTCAGATTCCATAGAAATAAGGCTAGCAAAGAGATCCACGAAATACAGATGTAACTCTTTGAGATGAATTAACAGAACACTAAGCAGTTTCTCAGAAAGCTTCTTTCCAGATTTCATCTGAGGATATTTCCTTTTTCACCATAGCCCTCTATGGGCTTCCATATATCACTTTGCCAATTCCACAAGAACTGACTTAGCGAAAGGCTTCTTGAGGGGAAAGCTGTAACTCTGTGAGATGATTTCACAGAACACAAAGAAGTTTCTCAGAAAGCTTCTTTCTCTTGGTTACCGGAGGATATTTTCTTTGGCCCTATAGTCTTCAAAGGGATCCGAAATATCTGTTCTCAGATTCCACAGAAATCAGGCTAGCAAAGAGATCCACGAAATACAGATGTTACTCTGTGAGTGGAAGTCAGAGAACACTAAGCGTTTTCTCAGAAAGCTTCTTTCCAGATTTCATCTGAGGATATTTCCTTTTTCACCATAGCCCTCTATGGGCTTCCAAATATCACTTTGCCAATTCCACAAGAACTGTCTTAGCGAAAGGCTTCTTGAGGGGAAAGCTGTAACTCTGTGAGATGATTTCACAAAACACAAAGAAGTTTCTCAGAAAGCTTCTTTCTCTTTGTTATCGGAGGATATTTCCTTTGGCCCTATAGTCTTCAAAGGGATCTGAAATATGTGTTTTCAGATTCCACAGAAATAAGGCTAGCAAAGAGATCCACGAAATACAGATGTAACTCTGTGAGATGAATTAAGAGAACACTAAGCAGTTTCTCAGAAAGCTTCTTTCCAGATTTCATCTGAGGATATTTCCTTTTTCACCATAGCCCTCTAAGGGCTTCCAAATATCACTTTGCCAATTCCACAAGAACTGTCTTAGCGAAAGGCTTCTTGAGGGGAAAGCTGTAACTCTGTGAGATGATTTCACAGAACACAAAGAAGTTTCTCAGAAAGCTTCTTTCTCTTTGTTTTCGGAGGATATTTCCTTTGGCCCTATAGTCTTCAAAGGGATCCGAAATATCTGTTCTCAGATTCCACAGAAATAAGGCTAGCACAGAGATCCACGAAATACAGATGTAACTCTGTGGGATGAATTAACAGAACACTAAGCAGTTTCTCAGAAAGCTTCTTTCCAGATTTCATCTGAGGATATTTCCTTTTTCACCATAGCCCTCTATGGGCTTCCAAATATCACTTTGCCAATTCCACAAGAACTGTCTTAGCGAAAGGCTTCTTGAGGGGAAAGCTGTAACTCTGTGAGATGATTTCACAGAACACAAAGAAGTTTCTCAGAAAGCTTCTTTCTCTTTGTTTTCGGAGGATATTTCCTTTGGCCCTATAGTCTTCAAAGGGATCTGAAATATCTGTTCTCAGATTCCACAGAAATAAGGCTAGCAAAGAGATCCACGAAATACAGATGTAACTCTGTGAGATGAATTAACACAACACTAAGCAGTTTCTCAGAAACCTTCTTTCCAGATTTCATCTGAGGATATTTCCTATTTCACCTTAGCCCTCTATGGGCTTCCAAATATCACTTTGCCAATTCCACAAGAACTGTCTTAGCGAAAGGCTTCTTGAGGGGAAAGCTGTACTCTGTGAGATGATTTCACAGAACACAAAGAAGTTTCTCAGAAAGCTTCTTTCTCTTTGTTATCGGAGGATATTTCCTTTGGCCCTATAGTCTTCAAAGGGATCCGAAATATCTGTTCTCAGATTCCACAGAAATAAGGCTAGCAAACAGATCCACGAAATACAGATGTAACTCTGTGAGATGAAATAACAAAACACTAAGCAGTTTCTCAGAAAGCTTCTTTCCAGATTTCATCTGAGGATATTTCCTTTTTCACCGTAGACTTCTATGGGCTTCCAAATATCACTTTGCAAATTCCACAAGAACTGTCTTAGCGAAAGGCTTCTTGATGGGAAAGCTGTAACACTGTGAGATGATTTCACAGAACACAAAGAATTTTCTCAGAAAGCTTCTTTCTCTTTGTTACCGGAGGATATTTCCTTTGGCCCTATAGTCTTCAAAGGGATCCGAAATATCTGTTCTCAGATTCCACAGAAATAAGGCTAGCAAAGAGATCCACGAAATACAGATGTAACTCTGTGAGTGGAAGTCAGAGAACACTAAGCGGTTTCTCAGAAAGCTTCTTTCCAGATTTCATCTGAGGATATTTCCTTTTTCACCATAGCCCTCTATGGGCTTCCAAATATCACTTTGCCAATTCCACAAGAACTGTCTTAGCGAAAGGCTTCTTGAGGGGAAAGCTGTAACTCTGTGAGATGATTTCACAGAACACAAAGAAGTTTCTGAGAAAGCTTCTTTCTCTTTGTTAACGGAGGATATTTCCTTTGGCCCTATAGTCTTCAAAGGGATCCGAAATATCTGTTCTCAGATTCCACAGAAATAAAGCTAGCAAAGAGATCCACGAAATACAGATGTAACTCTGTGAGATGAATTAACAGAACACTAAGCAGTTTCTCAGAAAGCTTCTTTCCAGATTTCATCTGAGGATATTTCCTTTTTCACCATAGCCCTCTATGGGCTTCCAAATATCACTTTGCTAATTCCACAAGAACTGTCTTAGCGAAAGGCTTCTTGAGGGGAAAGCTGTAACTCTGTGAGATGATTTCACAGAACACAAAGAAGTTTCTCAGAAAGCTTCTTTCTCTTTGTTATCGGAGGATAATTCCTTTGGCCCAATAGTCTTCAAAGGGATCCGCAATATCTGTTCTCAGATTCCACAGAAATAAGGCTAGCAAACAGATCCACGAAATACAGATGTAACTCTGTGAGATGAATTAACAGAACACTAAGCAGTTTCTCAGAAAGCATCTTTCCAGATTTCATCTGAGGATATTTCCTTTTTCACCATAGCCCTCTATGGGCTTCCAAATATCACTTTGCCAATTCCACAAGAACTGTCTTAGCGAAAGACTTCTTGAGGGGAAACCTTTAACTTTGTGAGATGATTTCACAGAACACAAAGAAGTTTCTCAGAAAGCTTCTTTCTCTTTGTTATCGGAGGATTTTCCCTTTGCCCCTATAGTATTCAAAGGGATCCGAAATATCTGTTCTCAGATTCCAGAGAAATAAGGCTAGCAAAGAGATCCACGAAATACAGATGTAACTCTGTGAGATGAATTAACAGAACACTAAGCAGTTTCTCAGAAAGCTTCTTTCCAGATTTCATCTGAGGATATTTCCTTTTTCACCGTGGCCCTCTATGGGCTTCCAAATATCACTTTGCCAATTCCACAAGAATTGTCTTAGCGAAAGGCTTATTGAGGGGAAAGCTGTAACTCTGTGAGATGATTTCACAGAACACAAAGAAGTTTCTCAGAAAGCTTCTTTTTCTTTGTTTTCGGAGGATATTTCCTTTGGCCGTATAGTCTTCAAAGGGATCCGAAATATCTGTTCTCAGATCCCACAGAAATAAGGCTAGCAAAGAGATCCAGGAAATACAGATGTAACTCTGTGAGATGAATTAACAGAACACTAATTAGTTTCTCAGATAGCTTCTTTCCAGATTTCATCTGAGGATATTTCCTTTTTCACCATAGCCCTCTATGGGCTTCCAAATATCACTTTGCCAATTCCACAAGAACTGTCTTAGCGAAAGGCTTCTTGAGGGGAAAGCTGAAACTCTGTGAGATGATTTCACAGAACCCAAAGAAGTTTCTCAGAAAGCTTCTTTCTCTTTGTTACCGGAGGATATTTCCTTTGGCCCTATAGTCTTCAAAGGGATCCGAAATATCTGTTCTCAGATTCCACAGAAAACAGGCTAGCAAAGAGATCCACGAAATACAGATGTAACTCTGTGAGATGAATTAACACAACACTAAGCAGTTTCTCAGAAAGCTATTTTTCCAGATTTCATCTGAGGATATTTCCTTTCTCACCATAGCCCTCTATGGGCTTCCCAATATCACTTTGCCAATTCCACAAGAACTGTCTTAGCGAAAGGCTTCTTGAGGGGAAAGCTGTAACTCTGTGAGATGATTTCACAGAACACAAAGAAGTTTCTGAGAAAGCTTCTTTCTCTTTGTTAACGGAGGATATTTCCTTTGGCCCTATAGTCTTCAAAGGGATCCGAAATATCTGTTCTCAGATTCCACAGAAATAAAGCTAGCAAAGAGATCCACGAAATACAGATGTAACTCTGTGAGATGAATTAACACAACACTAAGCAGTTTCTCAGAAAGCTTCTTTCCAGAGTTCATCTGAGGATATTTCCTTTTTCACCATAGCCCTCTATGGGCTTCCAAATATCACTTTGCCAATTCCACAAGAACTGTCTTAGCGAAAGGCTTCTTGAGGGGAAAGATGTAACTCTGTGAGATGATTTCACAGAACACAAAGAAGTTTTTCAGAAAGCTTCTTTCTCTTTGTTATCTGAGGATATTTCCTTTGCCCCAATAGTCTTCAAAGGGATAAGCAATATCTGTTCTCAGATTCCACAGAAATAAGGCTAGCAAAGAGATCCACGAAATACAGATGTAACTCTGTGAGATGAAATAAAAGAAAACTAAGCAGTTTCTCAGAAAGCTTCTTTCCAGATTTCATCTGAGGATATTTCCTTTTTCACCATAGCCCTCTATGGGCTTCCAAATATCACTTTGCCAATTCCACAAGAACTGTCTTAGAGAAAGGCTTCTTGAGGGGAAAGCTGTAACTTTGTGAGATGATTTCACAGAACACAAAGAAGTTTCTCAGAAAGCTTCTTTCTCTTTGTTATCGGAGGATTTTCCCTTTGCCCCTATAGTCTTCAAAGGGATCCGAAATATCTGTTCTCAGATTCCATAGAAATAAGGCTAGCAAAGAGATCCACGAAATACAGTTGTAACTCTGTGAGATGAATTAACAGAACACTAAGCAGTTTCTCAGAAAGCTTCTTTCCAGATTTCATCTGAGGATATTTCCTTTTTCACCATAGCCCTCTATGGGCTTCCAAATATCACTTTGCCAATTCCACAAGAACTGTCTTAGCGAAAGGCTTCTTGAGGGGAAAGCTGTAACTCTGTGAGATGATTTCGCAGAACACAAAGAAGTTTCTCAGAAAGCTTCTTTCTCTTTGTTTTCGCAGGATATTTCCTTTGGTCCTATAGTCTTCAAAGGGATCCGAAATATCTGTTCTCAGATTCCACAGAAATAAGGCTAGCAAAGAGATCCACGAAATACAGATATAACTCTGTGAGATGAATTAACAGAACACTAAGCTGTTTCTCAGAAAGCTATTTTTCCAGATTTCATCTGAGGATATTTCCTTTTTCACCATAGCCCTCTATCGGGTTCCAAATATCACTTTGCCAATTCCACAAGTACTGTCTTAGTGAAAGGCTTCTTGAGGGGAAAGCTGTAACTCTGTGAGATGATTTCACAGAACACAAAGAAGTTTCTCAGAAAGCTTCTTTCTCTTTGTTTTCGGAGGATATTTCCTTTGGCCCTATAGTCTACAAAGGGATCCGAAATATCTGTTCTCAGATTCCACAGAAGTAAGGCTAGCAAAGAGATCCACGAAATACAGATGTAACTCTGTGAGATGAAATAACAGAACACTAAGCAGTTTCTCAGAAAGCTTCTTTCCAGATTTCATCTGAGGATATTTCCTTTTTCACCATAGCCCTCTATGGGCTTCCAAATATCACTTTGCCAATTCCACAAGAACTGTCTTAGCGAAAGGCTTCTTGAGGGGAAAGATGTAACTCTGTGAGATGATTTCACAGAACACAAAGAAGTTTTTCAGAAAGCTTCTTTCTCTTTGTTATCTGAGGATATTTCCTTTGCCCCAAT
This sequence comes from Macaca mulatta, assembly GCF_049350105.2. Lineage (NCBI taxonomy): Eukaryota > Metazoa > Chordata > Mammalia > Primates > Cercopithecidae > Macaca > Macaca mulatta. The sequence continues at coordinate 68,682,183 of NC_133407.1, read as the reverse complement.
AGTCTTCAAAGGGATAAGCAATATCTGTTCTCAGATTCCACAGAAATAAGGCTAGCAAAGAGATCCACGAAATACAGATGTAACTCTGTGAGATGAAATAAAAGAAAACTAAGCAGTTTCTCAGAAAGCTTCTTTCCAGATTTCATCTGAGGATATTTCCTTTTTCACCATAGCCCTCTATGGGCTTCCAAATATCACTTTGCCTATTCCACAAGAACTGTCTTAGAGAAAGGCTTCTTGAGGGGAAAGCTGTAACTTTGTGAGATGATTTCACAGAACACAAAGAAGTTTCTCAGAAAGCTTCTTTCTCTTTGTTATCTGAGGATTTTCCCTTTGCCCCTATAGTCTTCAAAGGGATCCGAAATATCTGTTCTCAGATTCCATAGAAATAAGGCTAGCAAAGAGATCCACGAAATACAGTTGTAACTCTGTGAGATGAATTAACAGAACACTAAGCAGTTTCTCAGAAAGCTTCTTTCCAGATTTCATCTGAGGATATTTCCTTTTTCACCATAGCCCTCTATGGGCTTCCAAATATCACTTTGCCAATTCCACAAGAACTGTCTTAGCGAAAGGCTTCTTGAGGGGAAAGCTGTAAATCTGTGAGATGATTTCGCAGAACACAAAGAAGTTTCTCAGAAAGCTTCTTTCTCTTTGTTTTCGCAGGATATTTCCTTTGGCCCTATAGTCTTCAAAGGGATCCGAAATATCTGTTCTCAGATTCCACAGAAATAAGGCTAGCAAAGAGATCCACGAAATACAGATATAACTCTGTGAGATGAATTAACAGAACACTAAGCAGTTTCTCAGAAAGCTATTTTTCCAGATTTCATCTGAGGATATTTCCTTTTTCACCATAGCCCTCTATCGGGTTCCAAATATCACTTTGCCAATTCCACAAGTACTGTCTTAGTGAAAGGCTTCTTGAGGGGAAAGCTGTAACTCTGTGAGATGATTTCACAGAACACAAAGAAGTTTCTCAGAAAGCTTCTTTCTCTTTGTTTTCGGAGGATATTTCCTTTGGCCCTATAGTCTTCAAAGGGATCCGAAATATCTGTTCTCAGATTCCACAGAAGTAAGGCTAGCAAAGAGATCCACGAAATACAGATGTAACTCTGTGAGATGAAATAACAGAACACTAAGCAGTTTCTCAGAAAGCTTCTTTCCAGATTTCATCTGAGGATATTTCCTTTTTTAACCATAGCCCTCTATGGGCTTCCAAATATCACTTTGCCAATTCCACAAGAACTGTCTTAGCGAAAGGCTTCTTGAGGGGAAAGCTGTAACTCTGTGAGATGATTTCACAGAACACAAAGAAGTTTTTCAGAAAGCTTCTTTCTTTTGTTATCTGAGGATATTTCCATTGCCCCAATAGTCTGCAAAGGGATAAGCAATATCTGTTCTCAGATTCCACAGAAATAAGGCTAGCAAAGAGATCCACGAAATACAGATGTAACTCTGTGAGATGAAATAACAGAAAACTAAGCAGTTTCTCAGAAAGCTTCTTTCCAGATTTCATCTGAGGATATTTCCTTTTTCACCATAGCCCTCTATGGGCTTCCAAATATCACTTTGCCAATTCCACAAGAACTGTCTTAGCGAAAGACTTCTTGAGGGGAAACCTTTAACTTTGTGAGATGATTTCACAGAACACAAAGAAGTTTCTCAGAAAGCTTCTTTCTCTTTGTTATCGGAGGATTTTCCCTTTGCCCCTATAGTATTCAAAGGGATCCGAAATATCTGTTCTCAGATTCCATAGAAATAAGGCTAGCAAAGAGATCCACGAAATACAGATGTAACTCTGTGAGATGAATTAACAGAACACTAAGCAGTTTCTCAGAAAGCTTCTTTCCAGATTTCATCTGAGGATATTTCCTTTTTCACCGTGGCCCTCTATGGGCTTCCAAATATCACTTTGCCAATTCCACAAGAACTGTCTTAGCGAAAGGCTTATTGAGGGGAAAGCTGTAACTCTGTGAGATGATTTCACAGAACACAAAGAAGTTTCTCAGAAAGCTTCTTTTTCTTTGTTTTCGGAGGATATTTCCTTTGGCCGTATAGTCTTCAAAGGGATCCGAAATATCTGTTCTCAGATTCCACAGAAATCAGGCTAGCAAAGAGATCCACGAAATACAGATGTAACTCTGTGAGATGAATTAACACAACACTAAGCAGTTTCTCAGAAAGCTATTTTTCCAGATTTCATCTGAGGATATTTCCTTTCTCACCATAGCCCTCTATGGGCTTCCCAATATCACTTTGCCAATTCCACAAGAACTGTCTTAGCGAAAGGCTTCTTGAGGGGAAAGCTGTAACTCTGTGAGATGATTTCACAGAACACAAAGAAGTTTCTGAGAAAGCTTCTTTCTCTTTGTTAACGGAGGATATTTCCTTTGGCCCTATAGTCTTCAAAGGGATCCGAAATATCTGTTCTCAGATTCCACAGAAATAAAGCTAGCAAAGAGATCCACGAAATACAGATGTAACTCTGTGAGATGAATTAACACAACACTAAGCAGTTTCTCAGAAAGCTTCTTTCCAGATTTCATCTGAGGATATTTCCTTTTTCACCATAGCCCTCTATGGGCTTCCAAATATCACTTTGCCAATTCCACAAGAACTGTCTTAGCGAAAGGCTTCTTGAGGGGAAAGATGTAACTGTGTGAGATGATTTCACAGAACACAAAGAAGTTTTTCAGAAAGCTTCTTTCTCTTTGTTATCTGAGGATATTTCCTTTGCCCCAATAGTCTTCAAAGGGATAAGCAATATCTGTTCTCAGATTCCACAGAAATAAGGCTAGCAAAGAGATCCACGAAATACAGATGTAACTCTGTGAGATGAATTAACAGAACACTAAGCAGTTTCTCAGAAAGCTTCTTTCCAGATTTCATCTGAGGATATTTCCTTTTTCACCATAGCCCTCTAAGGGCTTCCAAATATCACTTTGCCAATTCCACAAGAACTGTCTTAGCGAAAGGCTTCTTGAGGGGAAAGCTGTAACTCTGTGAGATGATTTCACAGAACACAAAGAAGTTTCTCAGAAAGCTTCTTTCTCTTTGTTTTCGGAGGATATTTCCTTTGGCCCTATAGTCTTCAAAGGGATCCGAAATATCTGTTCTCAGATTCCACAGAAATAAGGCTAGCAAAGAGATCCACGAAATACAGATGTAACTCTGTGGGATGAATTAACAGAACACTAAGCAGTTTCACAGAAAGCTTCTTTCCAGATTTCATCTGAGGATATTTCCTTTTTCACCATAGCCCTCTATGGGCTTCCAAATATCACTTTGCCAATTCCACAAGAACTGTCTTAGCGAAAGGCTTCTTGAGGGGAAAGCTGTAACTCTGTGAGATGATTTTACAGAACACAAAGAAGTTTCTCAGAAAGCTTCTTTCTCTTTGTTACCGGAGGATATTTCCTTTGGCCCTATAGTATTCAAAGGGATCCGAAATATCTGTTCTCAGATTCCACAGAAATCAGGCTAGCAAAGTGATCCACGAAATACAGATGTAACTCTGTGAGTGGAAGTCATAGAACACTAAGAGTTTTCTCAGAAAGCTTCTTTGCAGATTTCATCTGAGGATATTTCCTTTTTCACCATAGCCCTCTATGGGCTTCCAAATATCACTTTGCCAATTCCACAAGAACTGTCTTAGCGAAAGGCTTCTTGAGGGGAAAGCTGTAACTCTGTGAGATGATTTCACAGAACACAAAGAAGTTTCTCAGAAAGCTTCTTTCTCTTTGTTTTCGGAGGATATTTCCTTTGGCCCTATAGACTTCAAAGGGATCTGAAATATCTGTTCTCAGATTCCACAGAAATAAGGCTAGCAAAGAGATCCACGAAATACAGATGTAACTCTGTGAGAAGAATTAACACAACACTAAGCAGTTTCTCAGAAACCTTCTTTCCAGATTTCATCTGAGGATATTTCCTATTTCACCTTAGCCCTCTATGGGCTTCCAAATATCACTTTGCCAATTCCACAAGAACTGTCTTAGCGAAAGGCTTCTTGAGGGGAAAGCTGTAACTCTGTGAGATGATTTCACAGAACACAAAGAAGTATCTCAGAAAGCTTCTTTCTCTTTGTTATCGGAGGATATTTCCTTTGACCCTATAGTCTTTAAAGGGATCCGAAATATCTGTTCTCAGATTCCACAGAAATAAGACTAGCAAAGAGATCCACGAAATACAGATGTAACTCTGTGAGATGAAATAACAGAACACTAAGCAGTTTCTCAGAAAGCTTCTTTCCAGATTTCATCTGAGGATATTTCCTTTTTCACCATAGCCCTCTATGAGCTTCCAAATACCACTTTGCCAATTCCACAAGAACTGTCTTAGCCAAAGGCTTCTTGAGGGGAAAGCTGTACTCTGTGAGATGATTTCACAGAACACAAAGAAGTTTCTCAGAAAGCTTCTTTCTCTTTGTTATCGGAGGATATTTCCTTTGGCCCTATAGTCTTCAAAGGGATCCGAAATATCTGTTCTCAGATTCCACAGAAATAAGGCTAGCAAACAGATCCACGAAATACATATGTAACTCTGTGAGATGAAATAACAAAACACTAAGCAGTTTCTCAGAAAGCTTCTTTCCAGATTTCATCTGAGGATATTTCCTTTTTCACCGTAGACTTCTATGGGCTTCCAAATATCACTTTGCAAATTCCACAAGAACTGTCTTAGCGAAAGGCTTCTTGAGGGGAAAGCTGTAACACTGTGAGACGATTTCACAGAACACAAAGAATTTTCTCAGAAAGCTTCTTTCTCTTTGTTACCGGAGGATATTTCCTTTGGCCCTATAGTCTTCAAAGGGATCCGAAATATCTGTTCTCAGATTCCACAGAAATAAGGCTAGCAAAGAGATCCACGAAATACAGATGTAACTCTGTGAGTGGAAGTCAGAGAACACTAAGCGGTTTCTCAGAAAGCTTCTTTCCAGATTTCATCTGAGGATATTTCCTTTTTCACCATAGCCCTCTATGGGCTTCCAAATATCACTTTGCCAATTCCACAAGAACTGTCTTAGCGAAAGGCTTCTTGAGGGGAAAGCTGTAACTCTGTGAGATGATTTCACAGAACACAAAGAAGTTTCTGAGAAAGCTTCTTTCTCTTTGTTAACGGAGGATATTTCCTTTGGCCCTATAGTCTTCAAAGGGATCCGAAATATCTGTTCTCAGATTCCACAGAAATAAAGCTAGCAAAGAGATCCACGAAATACAGATGTAACTCTGTGAGATGAATTAACAGAACACTAAGCAGTTTCTCAGAAAGCTTCTTTCCAGATTTCATCTGAGGATATTTCCTTTTTCACCGTGGCCCTCTATGGGCTTCCAAATATCACTTTGCCAATTGCACAAGAACTGTCTTAGCGAAAGGCTTCTTGAGTGGAAAGCTGTAACTCTGTGAGATGATTTCACAGAACACAAAGAAGTTTCTGAGAAAGCTTCTTTCTCTTTGTTAACGGAGGATATTTCCTTTGGCCCTATAGTCTTCAAAGGGATCCGAAATATCTGTTCTCAGATTCCACAGAAATAAAGCTAGCAAAGAGATCCACGAAATACAGATGTAACTCTGTGAGATGAATTAACAGAACACTAAGCAGTTTCTCAGAAAGCTTCTTTCCAGATTTCATCTGAGGATATTTCCTTTTTCACCGTGGCCCTCTATGGGCTTCCAAATATCACTTTGCCAATTCCACAAGAACTGTCTTAGCGAAAGGCTTATTGAGGGGAAAGCTGTAACTCTGTGAGATGATTTCACAGAACACAAAGAAGTTTCTCAGAAAGCTTCTTTTTCTTTGTTTTCGGAGGATATTTCCTTTGGCCCTATAGTCTTCAAAGGGATCCGAAATATCTGTTCTCAGATTCCACAGAAATAAGGCTAGCAAAGAGATCCACGCAATACAGATGTAACTCTGTGAGATGAAATAACAGAACACTAAGCAGTTTCTCAGAAAGCTTCTTTCCAGATTTCATCTGAGGATATTTCCTTTTTCACCATAGCCCTCTATGGGCTTCCAAATATCACTTTGCCAATTCCACAAGAACTGTCTTAGCGAAAGGCTTCTTGAGGGGAAAGCTGTAACTCTGTGAGATGATTTCACAGAACACAAAGAAGTTTTTCAGAAAGCTTCTTTCTTTTGTTATCTGAGGATATTTCCATTACCCCAATAGTCTGCAAAGGGATAAGCAATATCTGTTCTCAGATTCCACAGAAATAAGGCTAGCAAAGAGATCCACGAAATACAGATGTAACTCTGTGAGATGAAATAACAGAAAACTAAGCAGTTTCTCAGAAAGCTTCTTTCCAGATTTCATCTGAGGATATTTCCTTTTTCACCATAGCCCTCTATGGGCTTCCAAATATCACTTTGCCAATTCCACAAGAACTGTCTTAGCGAAAGGCTTCTTGAGGGGAAAGATGTAACTCTGTGAGATGATTTCACAGAACACAAAGAAGTTTTTCAGAAAGCTTCTTTCTCTTTGTTATCTGAGGATATTTCCTTTGCCCCAATAGTCTTCAAAGGGATAAGCAATATCTGTTCTCAGATTCCACAGAAATAAGGCTAGCAAAGAGATCCACGAAATACAGATGTAACTCTGTGAGATGAAATAAAAGAAAACTAAGCAGTTTCTCAGAAAGCTTCTTTCCAGATTTCATCTGAGGATATTTCCTTTTTCACCATAGCCCTCTATGGGCTTCCAAATATCACTTTGCCAATTCCACAAGAACTGTCTTAGAGAAAGGCTTCTTGAGGGGAAAGCTGTAACTTTGTGAGATGATTTCACAGAACACAAAGAAGTTTCTCAGAAAGCTTCTTTCTCTTTGTTATCGGAGGATTTTCCCTTTGCCCCTATAGTCTTCAAAGGGATCCGAAATATCTGTTCTCAGATTCCATAGAAATAAGGCTAGCAAAGAGATCCACGAAATACAGTTGTAACTCTGTGAGATGAATTAACAGAACACTAAGCAGTTTCTCAGAAAGCTTCTTTCCAGATTTCATCTGAGGATATTTCCTTTTTCACCATAGCCCTCTATGGGCTTCCAAATATCACTTTGCCAATTCCACAAGAACTGTCTTAGCGAAAGGCTTCTTGAGGGGAAAGCTGTAACTCTGTGAGATGATTTCGCAGAACACAAAGAAGTTTCTCAGAAAGCTTCTTTCTCTTTGTTTTCGCAGGATATTTCCTTTGGCCCTATAGTCTTCAAAGGGATCCGAAATATCTGTTCTCAGATTCCACAGAAATAAGGCTAGCAAAGAGATCCACGAAATACAGATATAACTCTGTGAGATGAATTAACAGAACACTAAGCAGTTTCTCAGAAAGCTATTTTTCCAGATTTCATCTGAGGATATTTCCTTTTTCACCATAGCCCTCTATCGGGTTCCAAATATCACTTTGCCAATTCCACAAGTACTGTCTTAGTGAAAGGCTTCTTGAGGGGAAAGCTGTAACTCTGTGAGATGATTTCACAGAACACAAAGAAGTTTCTCAGAAAGCTTCTTTCTCTTTGTTTTCGGAGGATATTTCCTTTGGCCCTATAGTCTTCAAAGTGATCCGAAATATCTGTTCTCAGATTCCACAGAAGTAAGGCTAGCAAAGAGATCCACGAAATACAGATGTAACTCTGTGAGATGAAATAACAGAACACTAAGCAGTTTCTCAGAAAGCTTCTTTCCAGATTTCATCTGAGGATATTTCCTTTTTCACCATAGCCCTCTATGGGCTTCCAAATATCACTTTGCCAATTCCACAAGAACTGTCTTAGCGAAAGGCTTCTTGAGGGGAAAGATGTAACTCTGTGAGATGATTTCACAGAACACAAAGAAGTTTTTCAGAAAGCTTCTTTCTCTTTGTTATCTGAGGATATTTCCTTTGCCCCAATAGTCTTCAAAGGGATAAGCAATATCTGTTCTCAGATTCCACAGAAATAAGGCTAGCAAAGAGATCCACGAAATACAGATGTAACTCTGTGAGATGAAATAAAAGAAAACTAAGCAGTTTCTCAGAAAGCTTCTTTCCAGATTTCATCTGAGGATATTTCCTTTTTCACCATAGCCCTCTATGGGCTTCCAAATATCACTTTGCCAATTCCACAAGAACTGTCTTAGAGAAAGGCTTCTTGAGGGGAAAGCTGTAACTTTGTGAGATGATTTCACAGAACACAAAGAAGTTTCTCAGAAAGCTTCTTTCTCTTTGTTATCTGAGGATTTTCCCTTTGCCCCTATAGTCTTCAAAGGGATCCGAAATATCTGTTCTCAGATTCCATAGAAATAAGGCTAGCAAAGAGATCCACGAAATACAGTTGTAACTCTGTGAGATGAATTAACAGAACACTAAGCAGTTTCTCAGAAAGCTTCTTTCCAGATTTCATCTGAGGATATTTCCTTTTTCACCATAGCCCTCTATGGGCTTCCAAATATCACTTTGCCAATTCCACAAGAACTGTCTTAGCGAAAGGCTTCTTGAGGGGAAAGCTGTAAATCTGTGAGATGATTTCGCAGAACACAAAGAAGTTTCTCAGAAAGCTTCTTTCTCTTTGTTTTCGCAGGATATTTCCTTTGGCCCTATAGTCTTCAAAGGGATCCGAAATATCTGTTCTCAGATTCCACAGAAATAAGGCAGGCAAAGAGATCCACGAAATACTGATATAACTCTGTGAGACGAATTAACAGAACACTAAGCAGTTTCTCAGAAAGCTATTTTTCCAGATTTCATCTGAGGATATTTCCTTTTTCACCATAGCCCTCTATCGGGTTCCAAATATCACTTTGCCAATTCCACAAGTACTGTCTTAGTGAAAGGCTTCTTGAGGGGAAAGCTGTAACTCTGTGAGATGATTTCACAGAACACAAAGAAGTTTCTCAGAAAGCTTCTTTCTCTTTGTTTTCGGAGGATATTTCCTTTGGCCCTATAGTCTTCAAAGGGATCCGAAATATCTGTTCTCAGATTCCACAGAAGTAAGGCTAGCAAAGAGATCCACGAAATACAGATGTAACTCTGTGAGATGAAATAACAGAACACTAAGCAGTATCTCAGAAAGCTTCTTTCCAGATTTCATCTGAGGATATTTCCTTTTTTAACCATAGCCCTCTATGGGCTTCCAAATATCACTTTGCCAATTCCACAAGAACTGTCTTAGCGAAAGGCTTCTTGAGGGGAAAGCTGTAACTCTGTGAGATGATTTCACAGAACACAAAGAAGTTTTGCAGAAAGCTTCTTTCTTTTGTTATCTGAGGATATTTCCATTGCCCCAATAGTCTGCAAAGGGATAAGCAATATCTGTTCTCAGATTCCACAGAAATAAGGCTAGCAAAGAGATCCACGAAATACAGATGTAACTCTGTGAGATGAAATAACAGAAAACTAAGCAGTTTCTCAGAAAGCTTCTTTCCAGATTTCATCTGAGGATATTTCCTTTTTCACCATAGCCCTCTATGGGCTTCCAAATATCACTTTGCCAATTCCACAAGAACTGTCTTAGCGAAAGACTTCTTGAGGGGAAACCTTTAACTTTGTGAGATGATTTCACAGAACACAAAGAAGTTTCTCAGAAAGCTTCTTTCTCTTTGTTATCGGAGGATTTTCCCTTTGCCCCTATAGTATTCAAAGGGATCCGAAATATCTGTTCTCAGATTCCATAGAAATAAGGCTAGCAAAGAGATCCACGAAATACAGATGTAACTCTGTGAGATGAATTAACAGAACACTAAGCAGTTTCTCAGAAAGCTTCTTTCCAGATTTCATCTGAGGATATTTCCTTTTTCACCGTGGCCCTCTATGGGCTTCCAAATATCACTTTGCCAATTCCACAAGAACTGTCTTAGCGAAAGGCTTATTGAGGGGAAAGCTGTAACTCTGTGAGATGATTTCACAGAACACAAAGAAGTTTCTCAGAAAGCTTCTTTTTCTTTGTTTTCGGAGGATATTTCCTTTGGCCGTATAGTCTTCAAAGGGATCCGAAATATCTGTTCTCAGATTCCACAGAAATCAGGCTAGCAAAGAGATCCACGAAATACAGATGTAACTCTGTGAGATGAATTAACACAACACTAAGCAGTTTCTCAGAAAGCTATTTTTCCAGATTTCATCTGAGGATATTTCCTTTCTCACCATAGCCCTCTATGGGCTTCCCAATATCACTTTGCCAATTCCACAAGAACTGTCTTAGCGAAAGGCTTCTTGAGGGGAAAGCTGTAACTCTGTGAGATGATTTTACAGAACACAAAGAAGTTTCTCAGAAAGCTTCTTTCTCTTTGTTACCGGAGGATATTTCCTTTGGCCCTATAGTATTCAAAGGGATCCGAAATATCTGTTCTCAGATTCCACAGAAATCAGGCTAGCAAAGTGATCCACGAAATACAGATGTAACTCTGTGAGTGGAAGTCATAGAACACTAAGAGTTTTCTCAGAAAGCTTCTTTGCAGATTTCATCTGAGGATATTTCCTTTTTCACCATAGCCCTCTATGGGCTTCCAAATATCACTTTGCCAATTCCACAAGAACTGTCTTAGCGAAAGGCTTCTTGAGGGGAAAGCTGTAACTCTGTGAGATGATTTCACAGAACACAAAGAAGTTTCTCAGAAAGCTTCTTTCTCTTTGTTTTCGGAGGATATTTCCTTTGGCCCTATAGACTTCAAAGGGATCTGAAATATCTGTTCTCAGATTCCACAGAAATAAGGCTAGCAAAGAGATCCACGAAATACAGATGTAACTCTGTGAGATGAATTAACACAACACTAAGCAGTTTCTCAGAAACCTTCTTTCCAGATTTCATCTGAGGATATTTCCTATTTCACCTTAGCCCTCTATGGGCTTCCAAATATCACTTTGCCAATTCCACAAGAACTGTCTTAGCGAAAGGCTTCTTGAGGGGAAAGCTGTAACTCTGTGAGATGATTTCACAGAACACAAAGAAGTATCTCAGAAAGCTTCTTTCTCTTTGTTATCGGAGGATATTTCCTTTGACCCTATAGTCTTTAAAGGGATCCGAAATATCTGTTCTCAGATTCCACAGAAATAAGACTAGCAAAGAGATCCACGAAATACAGATGTAACTCTGTGAGATGAAATAACAGAACACTAAGCAGTTTCTCAGAAAGCTTCTTTCCAGATTTCATCTGAGGATATTTCCTTTTTCACCATAGCCCTCTATGGGCTTCCAAATACCACTTTGCCAATTCCACAAGAACTGTCTTAGCGAAAGGCTTCTTGAGGGGAAAGCTGTACTCTGTGAGATGATTTCACAGAACACAAAGAAGTTTCTCAGAAAGCTTCTTTCTCTTTGTTATCGGAGGATATTTCCTTTGGCCCTATAGTCTTCAAAGGGATCCGAAATATCTGTTCTCAGATTCCACAGAAATAAGGCTAGCAAACAGATCCACGAAATACAGATGTAACTCTGTGAGATGAAATAACAAAACACTAAGCAGTTTCTCAGAAAGCTTCTTTCCAGATTTCATCTGAGGATATTTCCTTTTTCACCGTAGACTTCTATGGGCTTCCAAATATCACTTTGCAAATTCCACAAGAACTGTCTTAGCGAAAGGCTTCTTGAGGGGAAAGCTGTAACACTGTGAGACGATTTCACAGAACACAAAGAATTTTCTCAGAAAGCTTCTTTCTCTTTGTTACCGGAGGATATTTCCTTTGGCCCTATAGTCTTCAAAGGGATCCGAAATATCTGTTCTCAGATTCCACAGAAATAAGGCTAGCAAAGAGATCCACGAAATACAGATGTAACTCTGTGAGTGGAAGTCAGAGAACACTAAGCGGTTTCTCAGAAAGCTTCTTTCCAGATTTCATCTGAGGATATTTCCTTTTTCACCATAGCCCTCTATGGGCTTCCAAATATCACTTTGCCAATTCCACAAGAACTGTCTTAGCGAAAGGCTTCTTGAGGGGAAAGCTGTAACTCTGTGAGATGATTTCACAGAACACAAAGAAGTTTCTGAGAAAGCTTCTTTCTCTTTGTTAACGGAGGATATTTCCTTTGGCCCTATAGTCTTCAAAGGGATCCGAAATATCTGTTCTCAGATTCCACAGAAATAAAGCTAGCAAAGAGATCCACGAAATACAGATGTAACTCTGTGAGATGAATTAACAGAACACTAAGCAGTTTCTCAGAAAGCTTCTTTCCAGATTTCATCTGAGGATATTTCCTTTTTCACCGTGGCCCTCTATGGGCTTCCAAATATCACTTTGCCAATTCCACAAGAACTGTCTTAGCGAAAGGCTTATTGAGGGGAAAGCTGTAACTCTGTGAGATGATTTCACAGAACACAAAGAAGTTTCTCAGAAAGCTTCTTTTTCTTTGTTTTCGGAGGATATTTCCTTTGTCCGTATAGTCTTCAAAGGGATCCGAAATATCTGTTCTCAGATCCCACAGAAATAAGGCTAGCAAAGAGATCCAGGAAATACAGATGTAACTCTGTGAGATGAATTAACAGAACACTAAGCAGTTTCTCAGATAGCTTCTTTCCAGATTTCATCTGAGGATATTTCCTTTTTCACCATAGCCCTCTATGGGCTTCCCAATATCACTTTGCCAATTCCACAAGAACTGTCTTAGCGAAAGGCTTCTTGAGGGGAAAGCTGAAACTCTGTGAGATGATTTCACAGAACCCAAAGAAGTTTCTCAGAAAGCTTCTTTCTCTTTGTTACCGGAGGATATTTCCTTTGGCCCTATAGTCTTCAAAGGGATCCGAAATATCTGTTCTCAGATTCCACAGAAATCAGGCTAGCAAAGAGATCCACGAAATACAGATGTAACTCTGTGAGATGAATTAACACAACACTAAGCAGTTTCTCAGAAAGCTATTTTTCCAGATTTCATCTGAGGATATTTCCTTTCTCACCATAGCCCTCTATGGGCTTCCCAATATCACTTTGCCAATTCCACAAGAACTGTCTTAGCGAAAGGCTTCTTGAGGGGAAAGCTGTAACTCTGTGAGATGATTTCACAGAACACAAAGAAGTTTCTCAGAAAGCTTCTTTCTCTTTGTTTTCGGAGGATATTTCCTTTGGCCCTATAGTCTTCAAAGGGATCCGAAATATCTGTTCTCAGATTCCACAGAAATAAGGCTAGCAAAGAGATCCACGCAATACAGATGTAACTCTGTGAGATGAAATAACAGAACACTAAGCAGTTTCTCAGAAAGCTTCTTTCCAGATTTCATCTGAGGATATTTCCTTTTTCACCATAGCCCTCTATGGGCTTCCAAATATCACTTTGCCAATTCCACAAGAACTGTCTTAGCGAAAGGCTTCTTGAGGGGAAAGCTGTAACTCTGTGAGATGATTTCACAGAACACAAAGAAGTTTTTCAGAAAGCTTCTTTCTTTTGTTATCTGAGGATATTTCCATTGCCCCAATAGTCTGCAAAGGGATAAGCAATATCTGTTCTCAGATTCCACAGAAATAAGGCTAGCAAAGAGATCCACGAAATACAGATGTAACTCTGTGAGATGAAATAACAGAAAACTAAGCAGTTTCTCAGAAAGCTTCTTTCCAGATTTCATCTGAGGATATTTCCTTTTTCACCATAGCCCTCTATGGGCTTCCAAATATCACTTTGCCAATTCCACAAGAACTGTCTTAGAGAAAGGCTTCTTGAGGGGAAAGCTGTAACTTTGTGAGATGATTTCACAGAACACAAAGAAGTTTCTCAGAAAGCTTCTTTCTCTTTGTTATCGGAGGATTTTCACTTTGCCCCTATAGTCTTCAAAGGGATCGGAAATATCTGTTCTGAGATTCCATAGAAATAAGGCTAGCAAAGAGATCCACGAAATACAGATGTAACTCTGTGAGATGAATTAACAGAACACTAAGCAGTTTCTCAGAAAGCTTCTTACCAGATTTCATCTGAGGATATTTCCTTTTTCACCATAGCCCTCTATGGGCTTCCAAATATCACTTTGCCAATTCCACAAGAACTGTCTTAGCGAAAGGCTTCTTGAGGGGAAAGCTGTAACTCTGTGAGATGATTTCACAGAACACAAAGAAGTTTCTCAGAAAGCTTCTTTCTCTTTGTTTTCGGAGGATATTTCCTTTGGCCCTATAGTCTTCAAAGGGATCCGAAATATCTGTTCTCAGATTCCACAGAAATAAAGCTAGCAAAGAGATCCACGAAATACAGATGTAACTCTGTGAGATGAATTAACAGAACACTAAGCAGTTTCTCAGATAGCTTCTTTCCAGATTTCATCTGAGGATATTTCCTTTTTCACCATAGCCCTCTATGGGCTTCCCAATATCACTTTGCCAATTCCACAAGAACTGTCTTAGCGAAAGGCTTCTTGAGGGGAAAGCTGAAACTCTGTGAGATGATTTCACAGAACCCAAAGAAGTTTCTCAGAAAGCTTCTTTCTCTTTGTTACCGGAGGATATTTCCTTTGGCCCTATAGTCTTCAAAGGGATCCGAAATATCTGTTCTCAGATTCCACAGAAATCAGGCTAGCAAAGAGATCCACGAAATACAGATGTAACTCTGTGAGATGAATTAACACAACACTAAGCAGTTTCTCAGAAAGCTATTTTTCCAGATTTCATCTGAGGATATTTCCTTTCTCACCATAGCCCTCTATGGGCTTCCCAATATCACTTTGCCAATTCCACAAGAACTGTCTTAGCGAAAGGCTTCTTGAGGGGAAAGCTGTAACTCTGTGAGATGATTTCACAGAACACAAAGAAGTTTCTCAGAAAGCTTCTTTCTCTTTGTTTTCGGAGGATATTTCCTTTGGCCCTATAGTCTTCAAAGGGATCCGAAATATCTGTTCTCAGATTCCACAGAAATCAGGCTAGCAAAGAGATCCACGAAATACAGATGTAACTCTGTGAGTGGAAGTCATAGAACACTAAGAGTTTTCTCAGAAAGCTTCTTTGCAGATTTCATCTGAGGATATTTCCTTTTTCACCATAGCCCTCTATGGGCTTCCAAATATCACTTTGCCAATTCCACAAGAACTGTCTTAGCGAAAGGCTTCTTGAGGGGAAAGCTGTAACTCTGTGAGATGATTTCACAGAACACAAAGAAGTTTCTCAGAAAGCTTCTTTCTCTTTGTTTTCGGAGGATATTTCCTTTGGCCCTATAGACTTCAAAGGGATCTGAAATATCTGTTCTCAGATTCCACAGAAATAAGGCTAGCAAAGAGATCCACGAAATACAGATGTAACTCTGTGAGATGAATTAACACAACACTAAGCAGTTTCTCAGAAACCTTCTTTCCAGATTTCATCTGAGGATATTTCCTATTTCACCTTAGCCCTCTATGGGCTTCCAAATATCACTTTGCCAATTCCACAAGAACTGTCTTAGCGAAAGGCTTCTTGAGGGGAAAGCTGTAACTCTGTGAGATGATTTCACAGAACACAAAGAAGTATCTCAGAAAGCTTCTTTCTCTTTGTTATCGGAGGATATTTCCTTTGACCCTATAGTCTTTAAAGGGATCCGAAATATCTGTTCTCAGATTCCACAGAAATAAGACTAGCAAAGAGATCCACGAAATACAGATGTAACTCTGTGAGATGAAATAACAGAACACTAAGCAGTTTCTCAGAAAGCTTCTTTCCAGATTTCATCTGAGGATATTTCCTTTTTCACCATAGCCCTCTATGGGCTTCCAAATACCACTTTGCCAATTCCACAAGAACTGTCTTAGCGAAAGGCTTCTTGAGGGGAAAGCTGTACTCTGTGAGATGATTTCACAGAACACAAAGAAGTTTCTCAGAAAGCTTCTTTCTCTTTGTTATCGGAGGATATTTCCTTTGGCCCTATAGTCTTCAAAGGGATCCGAAATATCTGTTCTCAGATTCCACAGAAATAAGGCTAGCAAACAGATCCACGAAATACAGATGTAACTCTGTGAGATGAAATAACAAAACACTAAGCAGTTTCTCAGAAAGCTTCTTTCCAGATTTCATCTGAGGATATTTCCTTTTTCACCGTAGACTTCTATGGGCTTCCAAATATCACTTTGCAAATTCCACAAGAACTGTCTTAGCGAAAGGCTTCTTGAGGGGAAAGCTGTAACACTGTGAGACGATTTCACAGAACACAAAGAATTTTCTCAGAAAGCTTCTTTCTCTTTGTTACCGGAGGATATTTCCTTTGGCCCTATAGTCTTCAAAGGGATCCGAAATATCTGTTCTCAGATTCCACAGAAATAAGGCTAGCAAAGAGATCCACGAAATACAGATGTAACTCTGTGAGTGGAAGTCAGAGAACACTAAGCGGTTTCTCAGAAAGCTTCTTTCCAGATTTCATCTGAGGATATTTCCTTTTTCACCATAGCCCTCTATGGGCTTCCAAATATCACTTTGCCAATTCCACAAGAACTGTCTTAGCGAAAGGCTTCTTGAGGGGAAAGCTGTAACTCTGTGAGATGATTTCACAGAACACAAAGAAGTTTCTGAGAAAGCTTCTTTCTCTTTGTTAACGGAGGATATTTCCTTTGGCCCTATAGTCTTCAAAGGGATCCGAAATATCTGTTCTCAGATTCCACAGAAATAAAGCTAGCAAAGAGATCCACGAAATACAGATGTAACTCTGTGAGATGAATTAACAGAACACTAAGCAGTTTCTCAGAAAGCTTCTTTCCAGATTTCATCTGAGGATATTTCCTTTTTCACCGTGGCCCTCTATGGGCTTCCAAATATCACTTTGCCAATTCCACAAGAACTGTCTTAGCGAAAGGCTTATTGAGGGGAAAGCTGTAACTCTGTGAGATGATTTCACAGAACACAAAGAAGTTTCTCAGAAAGCTTCTTTTTCTTTGTTTTCGGAGGATATTTCCTTTGTCCGTATAGTCTTCAAAGGGATCCGAAATATCTGTTCTCAGATCCCACAGAAATAAGGCTAGCAAAGAGATCCAGGAAATACAGATGTAACTCTGTGAGATGAATTAACAGAACACTAAGCAGTTTCTCAGATAGCTTCTTTCCAGATTTCATCTGAGGATATTTCCTTTTTCACCATAGCCCTCTATGGGCTTCCCAATATCACTTTGCCAATTCCACAAGAACTGTCTTAGCGAAAGGCTTCTTGAGGGGAAAGCTGAAACTCTGTGAGATGATTTCACAGAACCCAAAGAAGTTTCTCAGAAAGCTTCTTTCTCTTTGTTACCGGAGGATATTTCCTTTGGCCCTATAGTCTTCAAAGGGATCCGAAATATCTGTTCTCAGATTCCACAGAAATCAGGCTAGCAAAGAGATCCACGAAATACAGATGTAACTCTGTGAGATGAATTAACACAACACTAAGCAGTTTCTCAGAAAGCTATTTTTCCAGATTTCATCTGAGGATATTTCCTTTCTCACCATAGCCCTCTATGGGCTTCCCAATATCACTTTGCCAATTCCACAAGAACTGTCTTAGCGAAAGGCTTCTTGAGGGGAAAGCTGTAACTCTGTGAGATGATTTCACAGAACACAAAGAAGTTTCTCAGAAAGCTTCTTTCTCTTTGTTTTCGGAGGATATTTCCTTTGGCCCTATAGTCTTCAAAGGGATCCGAAATATCTGTTCTCAGATTCCACAGAAATAAGGCTAGCAAAGAGATCCACGCAATACAGATGTAACTCTGTGAGATGAAATAACAGAACACTAAGCAGTTTCTCAGAAAGCTTCTTTCCAGATTTCATCTGAGGATATTTCCTTTTTCACCATAGCCCTCTATGGGCTTCCAAATATCACTTTGCCAATTCCACAAGAACTGTCTTAGCGAAAGGCTTCTTGAGGGGAAAGCTGTAACTCTGTGAGATGATTTCACAGAACACAAAGAAGTTTTTCAGAAAGCTTCTTTCTTTTGTTATCTGAGGATATTTCCATTGCCCCAATAGTCTGCAAAGGGATAAGCAATATCTGTTCTCAGATTCCACAGAAATAAGGCTAGCAAAGAGATCCACGAAATACAGATGTAACTCTGTGAGATGAAATAACAGAAAACTAAGCAGTTTCTCAGAAAGCTTCTTTCCAGATTTCATCTGAGGATATTTCCTTTTTCACCATAGCCCTCTATGGGCTTCCAAATATCACTTTGCCAATTCCACAAGAACTGTCTTAGAGAAAGGCTTCTTGAGGGGAAAGCTGTAACTTTGTGAGATGATTTCACAGAACACAAAGAAGTTTCTCAGAAAGCTTCTTTCTCTTTGTTATCGGAGGATTTTCACTTTGCCCCTATAGACTTCAAAGGGATCGGAAATATCTGTTCTGAGATTCCATAGAAATAAGGCTAGCAAAGAGATCCACGAAATACAGATGTAACTCTGTGAGATGAATTAACAGAACACTAAGCAGTTTCTCAGAAAGCTTCTTACCAGATTTCATCTGAGGATATTTCCTTTTTCACCATAGCCCTCTATGGGCTTCCAAATATCACTTTGCCAATTCCACAAGAACTGTCTTAGCGAAAGGCTTCTTGAGGGGAAAGCTGTAACTCTGTGAGATGATTTCACAGAACACAAAGAAGTTTCTCAGAAAGCTTCTTTCTCTTTGTTTTCGGAGGATATTTCCTTTGGCCCTATAGTCTTCAAAGGGATCTGAAATATCTGTTCTCAGATTCCACAGAAATAAGGCTAGCAAAGAGATCCACGAAATACAGATGTAACTCTGTGAGATGAATTAACACAACACTAAGCAGTTTCTCAGAAAGCTTCTTTCCAGATTTCATCTGAGGATATTTCCTTTTTCACCATAGCCCTCTATGGGTTTCCAAATATCACTTTGCCAATTCCACAAGAACTGTCTTAGTGAAAGGCTTCTTGAGGGGAAAGCTGTAACTCTGTGAGATGATTTCACAGAACACAAAGAAGTTTCTCAGAAATCTTCTTTCTCTTTGTTACCGGAGGATATTTCCTTTGGCCCTATAGTCTTCAAAGGGATCCGAAATATCTGTTCTCAGATTCCACAGAAATCAGGCTAGCAAAGAGATCCACGAAATACAGATGTAACTCTGTGAGTGGAAGTCAGAGAACACTAAGCGTTTTCTCAGAAAGCTTCTTTCCAGATTTCATCTGAGGATATTTCCTTTTTCACCATAGCCCTCTATGGGCTTCCAAATATCACTTTGCCAATTCCACAAGAACTGTCTTAGCGAAAGGCTTCTTGAGGGGAAAGCTGTAACTCTGTGAGATGATTTCACAGAACACAAAGAAGTTTCTCAGAAAGCTTCTTTCTCTTTGTTTCCGGAGGATATTTCCTTTGGCCCTATAGTCTTCAAAGGGATCTGAAATATCTGTTCTCAGTTTCCACAGAAATAAGGCTAGCAAAGAGATCCACGAAATACAGATGTAACTCTGTGAGATGAATTAACAGAACACTAAGCAATTTCTCAGACAGCTTCTTTCCAGATTTCATCTGAGGAAATTTCCTTTTTCACCATAGCCCTCTAAGGGCTTCCAAATATCACTTTGCCAATTCCACAAGAACTGTCTTAGCGAAAGGCTTCTTGAGGGGAAAGCTGTAACTCTGTGAGATGATTTCACAGAACACAAAGAAGTTTCTCAGAAAGCTTCTTTCTCTTTGTTTTCGGAGAATATTTCCTTTGGCCCTATAGTCTTCAAAGGGATCCGAAATATCTGTTCTCAGATTCCACAGAAATAAGGCTAGCAAAGAGATCCACGAAATACAGATGTAACTCTGTGAGATGAATTAACAGAACACTAAGCAGTTTCTCAGAAAGCTTCTTTCCAGATTTCATCTGGGGATATTTCCTTTTTCAGCATAGCCCTCTATGGGCTTCCTAATATCACTTTTCCAATTCCACAAGAACTGTCTTAGCGAAAGGCTTCTTGAGGGGAAAGATGTAACTCTGTGAGATGATTTCACAGAACACAAAGAAGTTTCTGAGAAAGCTTCTTTCTCTTTGTTAACGGAGGATATTTCCTTTGGCCCTATAGTCTTCAAAGGGATCCGAAATATCTGTTCTCAGATTCCACAGAAATAAGGCTAGCAAAGAGATCCACGAAATACAGATGTAACTCTGTGAGTGGAAGTCAGAGAACACTAAGCGGTTTCTCAGAAAGCTTCTTTCCAGATTTCATCTGAGGATATTTCCTTTTTCACCATAGCCCTCTATGGGCTTCCAAATATCACTTTGCCAATTCCACAAGAACTGTCTTAGCGAAAGGCTTCTTGAGGGGAAAGCTGTAACTCTGTGAGATGATTTCACAGAACACAAAGAAGTTTCTGAGAAAGCTTCTTTCTCTTTGTTAACGGAGGATATTTCCTTTGGCCCTATAGTCTTCAAAGGGATCCGAAATATCTGTTCTCAGATTCCACAGAAATAAAGCTAGCAAAGAGATCCACGAAATACAGATGTAACTCTGTGAGATGAATTAACAGAACACTAAGCAGTTTCTCAGAAAGCTTCTTTCCAGATTTCATCTGAGGATATTTCCTTTTTCACCGTGGCCCTCTATGGGCTTCCAAATATCACTTTGCCAATTCCACAAGAACTGTCTTAGCGAAAGGCTTATTGAGGGGAAAGCTGTAACTCTGTGAGATGATTTCACAGAACACAAAGAAGTTTCTCAGAAAGCTTCTTTTTCTTTGTTTTCGGAGGATATTTCCTTTGGCCGTATAGTCTTCAAAGGGATCCGAAATATCTGTTCTCAGATCCCACAGAAATAAGGCTAGCAAAGAGATCCAGGAAATACAGATGTAACTCTGTGAGATGAATTAACAGAACACTAAGCAGTTTCTCAGATAGCTTCTTTCCAGATTTCATCTGAGGATATTTCCTTTTTCACCATAGCCCTCTATGGGCTTCCAAATATCACTTTGCCAATTCCACAAGAACTGTCTTAGCGAAAGGCTTCTTGAGGGGAAAGCTGTAACTCTGTGAGATGATTTCACAGAACACAAAGAAGTTTTTCAGAAAGCTTCTTTCTTTTGTTATCTGAGGATATTTCCATTGCCCCAATAGTCTGCAAAGGGATAAGCAATATCTGTTCTCAGATTCCACAGAAATAAGGCTAGCAAAGAGATCCACGAAATACAGATGTAACTCTGTGAGATGAAATAACAGAAAACTAAGCAGTTTCTCAGAAAGCTTCTTTCCAGATTTCATCTGAGGATATTTCCTTTTTCACCATAGCCATCTATGGGCTTCCAAATATCACTTTGCCAATTCCACAAGAACTGTCTTAGAGAAAGGCTTCTTGAGGGGAAAGCTGTAACTTTGTGAGATGATTTCACAGAACACAAAGAAGTTTCTCAGAAAGCTTCTTTCTCTTTGTTATCGGAGGATTTTCACTTTGCCCCTATAGTCTTCAAAGGGATCGGAAATATCTGTTCTGAGATTCCATAGAAATAAGGCTAGCAAAGAGATCCACGAAATACAGATGTAACTCTGTGAGATGAATTAACAGAACACTAAGCAGTTTCTCAGAAAGCTTCTTACCAGATTTCATCTGAGGATATTTCCTTTTTCACCATAGCCCTCTATGGGCTTCCAAATATCACTTTGCCAATTCCACAAGAACTGTCTTAGCGAAAGGCTTCTTGAGGGGAAAGCTGTAACTCTGTGAGATGATTTCACAGAACACAAAGAAGTTTCTCAGAAAGCTTCTTTCTCTTTGTTTTCGGAGGATATTTCCTTTGGCCCTATAGTCTTCAAAGGGATCTGAAATATCTGTTCTCAGATTCCACAGAAATAAGGCTAGCAAAGAGATCCACGAAATACAGATGTAACTCTGTGAGATGAATTAACACAACACTAAGCAGTTTCTCAGAAAGCTTCTTTCCAGATTTCATCTGAGGATATTTCCTTTTTCACCATAGCCCTCTATGGGTTTCCAAATATCACTTTGCCAATTCCACAAGAACTGTCTTAGTGAAAGGCTTCTTGAGGGGAAAGCTGTAACTCTGTGAGATGATTTCACAGAACACAAAGAAGTTTCTCAGAAAGCTTCTTTCTCTTTGTTACCGGAGGATATTTCCTTTGGCCCTATAGTCTTCAAAGGGATCCGAAATATCTGTTCTCAGATTCCACAGAAATCAGGCTAGCAAAGAGATCCACGAAATACAGATGTAACTCTGTGAGTGGAAGTCAGAGAACACTAAGCGTTTTCTCAGAAAGCTTCTTTCCAGATTTCATCTGAGGATATTTCCTTTTTCACCATAGCCCTCTATGGGCTTCCAAATATCACTTTGCCAATTCCACAAGAACTGTCTTAGCGAAAGGCTTCTTGAGGGGAAAGCTGTAACTCTGTGAGATGATTTCACAGAACACAAAGAAGTTTCTCAGAAAGCTTCTTTCTCTTTGTTTCCGGAGGATATTTCCTTTGGCCCTATAGTCTTCAAAGGGATCTGAAATATCTGTTCTCAGTTTCCACAGAAATAAGGCTAGCAAAGAGATCCACGAAATACAGATGTAACTCTGTGAGATGAATTAACAGAACACTAAGCAATTTCTCAGACAGCTTCTTTCCAGATTTCATCTGAGGAAATTTCCTTTTTCACCATAGACCTCTATGGGCTTCCAAATATCACTTTGCCAATTCCACAAGAACTGTCTTAGCGAAAGGCTTCTTGAGGGGAAAGCTGTAACTCTGTGAGATGATTTCACAGAACACAAAGAAGTTTCTCAGAAAGCTTCTTTCTCTTTGTTTTCGGAGAATATTTCCTTTGGCCCTATAGTCTTCAAAGGGATCCGAAATATCTGTTCTCAGATTCCACAGAAATAAGGCTAGCAAAGAGATCCACGAAATACAGATGTAACTCTGTGAGATGAATTAACAGAACACTAAGCAGTTTCTCAGAAAGCTTCTTTCCAGATTTCATCTGAGGATATTTCCTTTTTCAGCATAGCCCTCTATGGGCTTCCCAATATCACTTTGCCAATTCCACAAGAACTGTCTTAGCGAAAGGCTTCTTGAGGGGAAAGCTGTAACTCTGTGAGATGATTTCACAGAACACAAAGAAGTTTCTCAGAAAGCTTCTTTCTCTTTGTTATCGGAGGATATTTCCTTTGGCCCTATAGTCTTCAAAGGGATCCGAAATATCTGTTCTCAGATTCCACAGAAAAAAGGCTAGCAAAGAGATCCACGAAATACAGATGTAACTCTGTGAGATGAATTAACAGAACACTAAGCAGTTTCTCAGAAAGCTTCTTTCCAGATTTCATCTGAGGATATTTCCTTTTTCACCATAGCCCTCTATGGGCTTCCCAATATCACTTTGCCAATTCCACAAGAACTATCTTAGCGAAAGGCTTCTTGAGGGGAAAGCTGTAACTCTGTGAGATGATTTCACAGAACACAAAGATGTTTCTGAGAAAGCTTCTTTCTCTTTGTTAACGGAGGATATTTCCTTTGGCCCTATAGTCTTCAAAGGGATCCGAAATATCTGTTCTCAGATTCCACAGAAATAAAGCTAGCAAAGAGATCCACGAAATACAGATGTAACTCTGTGAGATGAATTAACAGAACACTAAGCAGTTTCTCAGAAAGATTCTTTCCTGATTTCATCTGAGGATATTTCCTTTTTCACCATAGCCCTCTATGGGCTTCCAAATATCACTTTGCCAATTCCACAAGAACTGTCTTAGCGAAAGGCTTCTTGAGGGGAAAGATGTAACTCTGTGAGATGATTTCACAGAACACAAAGAAGTTTCTCAGAAAGCTTCTTTCTCTTTGTTATCGGAGGATATTTCCTTTGCCCCAATAGTCTTCTAAGGGATCCGCAATATCTGTTCTCAGATTCCACAGAAATCAGGCTAGCAAACAGATCCACGAAATACAGATGTAACTCTGTGAGATGAAATAGCAGAACACTAAGCAGTTTCTCAGAAAGCTTCTTTCCAGATTTCATCTGAGGATATTTCCTATTTCACCATAGCCCTCTATGGGCTTCCAAATATCACTTTGCCAATTCCACAAGAAATGTCTTAGCGAAAGGCTTCTTGAGGGGAAAGCTGTAACTTTGTGAGATGATTTCACAGAACACAAAGAAGTTTCTCAGAAAGCTTCTTTCTCTTTGTTATCGGAGGATTTTCCCTTTGCCCCTATAGTCTTCAAAGGGATCCGAAATATCTGTTCTCAGATTCCATAGAAATAAGGCTAGCAAAGAGATCCACGAAATACAGATGTAACTCTTTGAGATGAATTAACAGAACACTAAGCAGTTTCTCAGAAAGCTTCTTTCCAGATTTCATCTGAGGATATTTCCTTTTTCACCATAGCCCTCTATGGGCTTCCAAATATCACTTTGCCAATTCCACAAGAACTGACTTAGCGAAAGGCTTCTTGAGGGGAAAGCTGTAACTCTGTGAGATGATTTCACAGAACACAAAGAAGTTTCTCAGAAAGCTTCTTTCTCTTTGTTACCGGAGGATATTTCCTTTGGCCCTATAGTCTTCAAAGGGATCCGAAATATCTGTTCTCAGATTCCACAGAAATCAGGCTAGCAAAGAGATCCACGAAATACAGATGTAACTCTGTGAGTGGAAGTCAGAGAACACTAAGCGTTTTCTCAGAAAGCTTCTTTCCAGATTTCATCTGAGGATATTTCCTTTTTCACCATAGCCCTCTATGGGCTTCCAAATATCACTTTGCCAATTCCACAAGAACTGTCTTAGCGAAAGGCTTCTTGAGGGGAAAGCTGTAACTCTGTGAGATGATTTCGCAGAACACAAAGAAGTTTCTCAGAAAGCTTCTTTCTCTTTGTTTTCGCAGGATATTTCCTTTGGCCCTATAGTCTTCAAAGGGATCCGAAATATCTGTTCTCAGATTCCACAGAAATAAGGCTAGCAAAGAGATCCACGAAATACAGATATAACTCTGTGAGATGAATTAACAGAACACTAAGCAGTTTCTCAGAAAGCTATTTTTCCAGATTTCATCTGAGGATATTTCCTTTTTCACCATAGCCCTCTATCGGGTTCCAAATATCACTTTGCCAATTCCACAAGTACTGTCTTAGTGAAAGGCTTCTTGAGGGGAAAGCTGTAACTCTGTGAGATGATTTCACAGAACACAAAGAAGTTTCTCAGAAAGCTTCTTTCTCTTTGTTTTCGGAGGATATTTCCTTTGGCCCTATAGTCTTCAAAGGGATCCGAAATATCTGTTCTCAGATTCCACAGAAGTAAGGCTAGCAAAGAGATCCACGAAATACAGATGTAACTCTGTGAGATGAAATAACAGAACACTAAGCAGTTTCTCAGAAAGCTTCTTTCCAGATTTCATCTGAGGATATTTCCTTTTTCACCATAGCCCTCTATGGGTTTCCAAATATCACTTTGCCAATTCCACAAGAACTGTCTTAGCGAAAGTCTTCTTGAGGGGAAAGCTGTAACTCTGTGAGATGATTTCACAGAACACAAAGAAGTTTCTCAGAAAGCTTCTTTCTTTTGTTATCTGAGGATATTTCCATTGCCCCAATAGTCTGCAAATGGATAAGCAATATCTGTTCTCAGATTCCACAGAAATAAGGCTAGCAAAGAGATCCACGAAATACAGATGTAACTCTGTGAGATGAAATAACAGAAAACTAAGCAGTTTCTCAGAAAGCTTCTTTCCAGATTTCATCTGAGGATATTTCCTTTTTCACCATAGCCCTCTATGGGCTTCCAAATATCACTTTGCCAATTCCACAAGAACTGTCTTAGCGAAAGACTTCTTGAGGGGAAACCTTTAACTTTGTGAGATGATTTCACAGAACACAAAGAAGTTTCTCAGAAAGCTTCTTTCTCTTTGTTATCGGAGGATTTTCCCTTTGCCCCTATAGTATTCAAAGGGATCCGAAATATCTGTTCTCAGATTCCATAGAAATAAGGCTAGCAAAGAGATCCACGAAATACAGATGTAACTCTGTGAGATGAATTAACAGAACACTAAGCAGTTTCTCAGAAAGCTTCTTTCCAGATTTCATCTGAGGATATTTCCTGTTTCACCGTGGCCCTCTATGGGCTTCCAAATATCACTTTGCCAATTCCACAAGAACTGTCTTAGCGAAAGGCTTATTGAGGGGAAACCTGTAACTCTGTGAGATGATTTCACAGAACACAAAGAAGTTTCTCAGAAAGCTTCTTTTTCTTTGTTTTCGGAGGATATTTCCTTTGGCCGTATAGTCTTCAAAGGGATCCGAAATATCTGTTCTCAGATCCCACAGAAATAAGGCTAGCAAAGATATCCAGGAAATACAGATGTAACTCTGTGAGATGAATTAACAGAACACTAAGCAGTTTCTCAGATAGCTTCTTTCCAGATTTCATCTGAGGATATTTCCTTTTTCACCATAGCCCTCTATGGGCTTCCAAATATCACTTTGCCAATTCCACAAGAACTGTCTTAGCGAAAGGCTACTTGAGGGGAAAGCTGAAACTCTGTGAGATGATTTCACAGAACCCAAAGAAGTTTCTCAGAAAGCTTCTTTCTCTTTGTTACCGGAGGATATTTCCTTTGGCCCTATAGTCTTCAAAGGGATCCGAAATATCTGTTCTCAGATTCCACAGAAATCAGGCTAGCAAAGAGATCCACGAAATACAGATGTAATTCTGTGAGATGAATTAACACAACACTAAGCAGTTTCTCAGAAAGCTATTTTTCCAGATTTCATCTGAGGATATTTCCTTTCTCACCATAGCCCTCTATGGGCTTCCCAATATCACTTTGCCAATTCCACAAGAACTGTCTTAGCGAAAGGCTTCTTGAGGGGAAAGCTGTAACTCTGTGAGATGATTTCACAGAACACAAAGAAGTTTCTGAGAAAGCTTCTTTCTCTTTGTTAACGGAGGATATTTCCTTTGGCCCTATAGTCTTCAAAGGGATCCGAAATATCTGTTCTCAGATTCCACAGAAATAAAGCTAGCAAAGAGATCCACGAAATACAGATGTAACTCTGTGAGATGAATTAACACAACACTAAGCAGTTTCTCAGAAAGCTTCTTTCCAGATTTCATCTGAGGATATTTCCTTTTTCACCATAGCCCTCTATGGGCTTCCAAATATCACTTTGCCAATTCCACAAGAACTGTCTTAGCGAAAGGCTTCTTGAGGGGAAAGATGTAACTCTGTGAGATGATTTCACAGAACACAAAGAAGTTTTTCAGAAAGCTTCTTTCTCTTTGTTATCTGAGGATATTTCCTTTGCCCCAATAGTCTTCAAAGGGATAAGCAATATCTGTTCTCAGATTCCACAGAAATAAGGCTAGCAAAGAGTTCCACGAAATACAGATGTAACTCTGTGAGATGAATTAACAGAACACTAAGCAGTTTCTCAGAAAGCTTCTTTCCAGATTTCATCTGAGGATATTTCCTTTTACACCATAGCCCTCTAAGGGCTTCCAAATATCACTTTGCCAATTCCACAAGAACTGTCTTAGCGAAAGGCTTCTTGAGGGGAAAGCTGTAACTCTGTGAGATGATTTCACAGAACACAAAGAAGTTTCTCAGAAAGCTTCTTTCTCTTTGTTTTCGGAGGATATTTCCTTTGGCCCTATAGTCTTCAAAGGGATCCGAAATATCTGTTCTCAGATTCCACAGAAATAAGGCTAGCAAAGAGATCCACGAAATACAGATGTAACTCTGTGAGTGGAAGTCAGAGAACACTAAGCGGTTTCTCAGAAAGCTTCTTTCCAGATTTCATCTGAGGATATTTCCTTTTTCACCATAGCCCTCTATGGGCTTCCAAATATCACTTTGCCAATTCCACAAGAACTGTCTTAGCGAAAGGCTTCTTGAGGGGAAAGCTGTAACTCTGTGAGATGATTTCACAGAACACAAAGAAGTTTCTGAGAAAGCTTCTTTCTCTTTGTTAACGGAGGATATTTCCTTTGGCCCTATAGTCTTCAAAGGGATCCGAAAT
Organism: Macaca mulatta; assembly: GCF_049350105.2. Classification (NCBI taxonomy): domain Eukaryota; kingdom Metazoa; phylum Chordata; class Mammalia; order Primates; family Cercopithecidae; genus Macaca; species Macaca mulatta. Next base: position 68,654,376 of record NC_133407.1, on the reverse strand, counting down.
ATCTGTTCTCAGATTCCACAGAAATAAAGCTAGCAAAGAGATCCACGAAATACAGATGTAACTCTGTGAGATGAATTAACAGAACACTAAGCAGTTTCTCAGAAAGCTTCTTTCCAGATTTCATCTGAGGATATTTCCTTTTTCACCGTGGCCCTCTATGGGCTTCCAAATATCACTTTGCCAATTCCACAAGAACTGTCTTAGCGAAAGGCTTATTGAGGGGAAAGCTGTAACTCTGTGAGATGATTTCACAGAACACAAAGAAGTTTCTCAGAAAGCTTCTTTTTCTTTGTTTTCGGAGGATATTTCCTTTGGCCGTATAGTCTTCAAAGGGATCCGAAATATGTGTTCTCAGATCCCACAGAAATAAGGCTAGCAAAGAGATCCAGGAAATACAGATGTAACTCTGTGAGATGAATTAACAGAACACTAAGCAGTTTCTCAGATAGCTTCTTTCCAGATTTCATCTGAGGATATTTCCTTTTTCACCATAGCCCTCTATGGGCTTCCAAATATCACTTTGCCAATTCCACAAGAACTGTCTTAGCGAAAGGCTTCTTGAGGGGAAAGCTGAAACTCTGTGAGATGATTTCACAGAACCCAAAGAAGTTTCTCAGAAAGCTTCTTTCTCTTTGTTAACGGAGGATATTTCCTTTGGCCCTATAGTCTTCAAAGGGATCCGAAATATCTGTTCTCAGATTCCACAGAAATCAGGCTAGCAAAGAGATCCACGAAATACAGATGTAACTCTGTGAGATGAATTAACACAACACTAAGCAGTTTCTCAGAAAGCTATTTGTCCAGATTTCATCTGAGGATATTTCCTTTCTCACCATAGCCCTCTATGGGCTTCCCAATATCACTTTGCCAATTCCACAAGAACTGTCTTAGCGAAAGGCTTCTTGAGGGGAAAGCTGTAACTCTTTGAGATGATTTCACAGAACACAAAGAAGTTTCTGAGAAAGCTTCTTTCTCTTTGTTAACGGAGGATATTTCCTTTGGCCCTATAGTCTTCAAAGGGATCCGAAATATCTGTTCTCAGATTCCACAGAAATAAAGCTAGCAAAGAGATCCACGAAATACAGATGTAACTCTGTGAGATGAATTAACACAACACTAAGCAGTTTCTCAGAAAGCTTCTTTCCAGATTTCATCTGAGGATATTTCCTTTTTCACCATAGCCCTCTATGGGCTTCCAAATATCACTTTGCCAATTCCACAAGAACTGTCTTAGCGAAAGGCTTCTTGAGGGGAAAGATGTAACTCTGTGAGATGATTTCACAGAACACAAAGAAGTTTTTCAGAAAGCTTCTTTCTCTTTGTTATCTGAGGATATTTCCTTTGCCCCAATAGTCTTCAAAGGGATAAGCAATATCTGTTCTCAGATTCCACAGAAAGAAGGCTAGCAAAGAGAACCACGAAATACAGATGTAACTCTGTGAGATGAAATAAAAGAAAACTAAGCAGTTTCTCAGAAAGCTTCTTTCCAGATTTCATCTGAGGATATTTCCTTTTTCACCATAGCCCTCTATGGGCTTCCAAATATCACTTTGCCAATTCCACAAGAACTGTCTTAGAGAAAGGCTTCTTGAGGGGAAAGCTGTAACTTTGTGAGATGATTTCACAGAACACAAAGAAGTTTCTCAGAAAGCTTCTTTCTCTTTGTTATCGGAGGATTTTCCCTTTGCCCCTATAGTCTTCAAAGGGATCCGAAATATCTGTTCTCAGATTCCATAGAAATAAGGCTAGCAAAGAGATCCACGAAATACAGATGTAACTCTGTGAGATGAATTAACAGAACACTAAGCAGTTTCTCAGAAAGCTTCTTTCCAGATTTCATCTGAGGATATTTCCTTTTTCACCATAGCCCTCTATGGGCTTCCAAATATCACTTTGCCAATTCCACAAGAACTGTCTTAGCGAAAGGCTTCTTGAGGGGAAAGCTGTAACTCTGTGAGATGATTTCGCAGAACACAAAGAAGTTTCTCAGAAAGCTTCTTTCTCTTTGTTTTCGGAGGATATTTCCTTTGGCCCTATAGTCTTCAAAGGGATCCGAAATATCTGTTCTCAGATTCCACAGAAATAAGGCTAGCAAAGAGATCCACGAAATACAGATATAACTCTGTGAGATGAATTAACAGAACACTAAGCAGTTTCTCAGAAAGCTATTTTTCCAGATTTCATCTGAGGATATTTCCTTTTTCACCATAGCCCTCTATCGGGTTCCAAATATCACTTTGCCAATTCCACAAGTACTGTCTTAGTGAAAGGCTTCTTGAGGGGAAAGCTGTAACTCTGTGAGATGATTTCACAGAACACAAAGAAGTTTCTCAGAAAGCTTCTTTCTCTTTGTTTTCGGAGGATATTTCCTTTGGCCCTATAGTCTTCAAAGGGATCCGAAATATCTGTTCTCAGATTCCACAGAAATAAGGCTAGCAAAGAGATCCACGAAATACAGATGTAACTCTGTGAGATGAAATAACAGAACACTAAGCAGTTTCTCAGAAAGTTTCTTTCCAGATTTCATCTGAGGATATTTCCTTTTTCACCATAGCCCTCTATGGGCTTCCAAATATCACTTTGCCAATTCCACAAGAACTGTCTTAGCGAAAGGCTTCTTGAGGGGAAAGCTGTAACTCTGTGAGATGATTTCACAGAACACAAAGAAGTTTTTCAGAAAGCTTCTTTCTTTTGTTATCTGAGGATATTTCCATTGCCCCAATAGTCTGCAAAGGGATAAGCAATATCTGTTTTCAGATTCCACAGAAATAAGGCTAGCAAAGAGATCCACGAAATACAGATGTAACTCTGTGAGATGAAATAACAGAAAACTAAGCAGTTTCTCAGAAAGCTTCTTTCCAGATTTCATCTGAGGATATTTCCTTTTTCACCATAGCCCTCTATGGGCTTCCAAATATCACTTTGCCAATTCCACAAGAACTGTCTTAGAGAAAGGCTTCTTGAGGGGAAAGCTGTAACTTTGTGAGATGATTTCACAGAACACAAAGAAGTTTCTCAGAAAGCTTCTTTCTCTTTGTTATCGGAGGATTTTCACTTTGCCCCTATAGTCTTCAAAGGGATCGGAAATATCTGTTCTCAGATTCCATAGAAATAAGGCTAGCAAAGAGATCCACGAAATACAGATGTAACTCTGTGAGATGAATTAACAGAACACTAAGCAGTTTCTCAGATAGCTTCTTTCCAGATTTCATCTGAGGATATTTCCTTTTTCACCATAGCCCTCTATGGGCTTCCAAATATCACTTTGCCAATTCCACAAGAACTGTCTTAGCGAAAGGCTTCTTGAGGGGAAAGCTGAAACTCTGTGAGATGATTTCACAGAACCCAAAGAAGTTTCTCAGAAAGCTTCTTTCTCTTTGTTAACGGAGGATATTTCCTTTGGCCCTATAGTCTTCAAAGGGATCCGAAATATCTGTTCTCAGATTCCACAGAAATCAGGCTAGCAAAGAGATCCACGAAATACAGATGTAACTCTGTGAGATGAATTAACACAACACTAAGCAGTTTCTCAGAAAGCTATTTGTCCAGATTTCATCTGAGGATATTTCCTTTTTCACCATAGCCCTCTATGGGCTTCCAAATATCACTTTGCCAATTCCACAAGAACTGTCTTAGCGAAAGGCTTCTTGAGGGGAAAGCTGTAACTCTGTGAGATGATTTCGCAGAACACAAAGAAGTTTCTCAGAAAGCTTCTTTCTCTTTGTTTTCGGAGGATATTTCCTTTGGCCCTATAGTCTTCAAAGGGATCCGAAATATCTGTTCTCAGATTCCACAGAAATAAGGCTAGCAAAGAGATCCACGAAATACAGATATAACTCTGTGAGATGAATTAACAGAACACTAAGCAGTTTCTCAGAAAGCTATTTTTCCAGATTTCATCTGAGGATATTTCCTTTTTCACCATAGCCCTCTATCGGGTTCCAAATATCACTTTGCCAATTCCACAAGTACTGTCTTAGTGAAAGGCTTCTTGAGGGGAAAGCTGTAACTCTGTGAGATGATTTCACAGAACACAAAGAAGTTTCTCAGAAAGCTTCTTTCTCTTTGTTTTCGGAGGATATTTCCTTTGGCCCTATAGTCTTCAAAGGGATCCGAAATATCTGTTCTCAGATTCCACAGAAATAAGGCTAGCAAAGAGATCCACGAAATACAGATGTAACTCTGTGAGATGAAATAACAGAACACTAAGCAGTTTCTCAGAAAGCTTCTTTCCAGATTTCATCTGAGGATATTTCCTTTTTCACCATAGCCCTCTATGGGCTTCCAAATATCACTTTGCCAATTCCACAAGAACTGTCTTAGCGAAAGGCTTCTTGAGGGGAAAGCTGTAACTCTGTGAGATGATTTCACAGAACACAAAGAAGTTTTTCAGAAAGCTTCTTTCTTTTGTTATCTGAGGATATTTCCATTGCCCCAATAGTCTGCAAAGGGATAAGCAATATCTGTTTTCAGATTCCACAGAAATAAGGCTAGCAAAGAGATCCACGAAATACAGATGTAACTCTGTGAGATGAAATAACAGAAAACTAAGCAGTTTCTCAGAAAGCTTCTTTCCAGATTTCATCTGAGGATATTTCCTTTTTCACCATAGCCCTCTATGGGCTTCCAAATATCACTTTGCCAATTCCACAAGAACTGTCTTAGAGAAAGGCTTCTTGAGGGGAAAGCTGTAACTTTGTGAGATGATTTCACAGAACACAAAGAAGTTTCTCAGAAAGCTTCTTTCTCTTTGTTATCGGAGGATTTTCACTTTGCCCCTATAGTCTTCAAAGGGATCGGAAATATCTGTTCTCAGATTCCATAGAAATAAGGCTAGCAAAGAGATCCACGAAATACAGATGTAACTCTGTGAGATGAATTAACAGAACACTAAGCAGTTTCTCAGAAAGCTTCTTACCAGATTTCATCTGAGGATATTTCCTTTTTCACCATAGCCCTCTATGGGCTTCCAAATATCACTTTGCCAATTCCACAAGAACTGTCTTAGCGAAAGGCTTCTTGAGGGGAAAGCTGTAACTCTGTGAGATGATTTCACAGAACACAAAGAAGTTTCTCAGAAAGCTTCTTTCTCTTTGTTTTCGGAGGATATTTCCTTTGGCCCTATAGTCTTCAAAGGGATCTGAAATATCTGTTCTCAGATTCCACAGAAATAAGGCTAGCAAAGAGATCCACGAAATACAGATGTAACTCTGTGAGATGAATTAACATAACACTAAGCAGTTTCTCAGAAAGATTCTTTCCAGATTTCATCTGAGGATATTTCCTTTTTCACCATAGCCCTCTATGGGTTTCCAAATATCACTTTGCCAATTCCACAAGAACTGTCTTAGTGAAAGGCTTCTTGAGGGGAAAGCTGTAACTCTGTGAGATGATTTCACAGAACACAAAGAAGTTTCTCAGAAAGCTTCTTTCTCTTTGTTACCGGAGGATATTTCCTTTGGCCCTATAGTCTTCAAAGGGATCCGAAATATCTGTTCTCAGATTCCACAGAAATCAGGCTAGCAAAGAGATCCACGAAATACAGATGTAACTCTGTGAGATGAAATAACAGAACACTAAGCAGTTTCTCAGAAAGCTTCTTTCCAGATTTCATCTGAGGATATTTCCTTTTTCACCATAGCCCTCTATGGGCTTCCAAATATCACTTTGCCAATTCCACAAGAACTGTCTTAGCGAAAGGCTTCTTGAGGGGAAAGCTGTAACTCTGTGAGATGATTTCACAGAACACAAAGAAGTTTCTCAGAAAGCTTCTTTCTCTTTGTTTCCGGAGGATATTTCCTTTGGCCCTATAGTCTTCAAAGGGATCTGAAATATCTGTTCTCAGATTCCACAGAAATAAGGCTAGCAAAGAGATCCACGAAATACAGATGTAACTCTGTGAGATGAATTAACAGAACACTAAGCAATTTCTCAGACAGCTTCTTTCCAGATTTCATCTGAGGAAATTTCCTTTTTCACCATAGCCCTCTATGGGCTTCCAAATATCACTTTGCCAATTCCACAAGAACTGTCTTAGCGAAAGGCTTCTTGAGGGGAAAGCTGGAACTCTGTGAGATGATTTCACAGAACACAAAGAAGTTTCTCAGAAAGCTTCTTTCTCTTTGTTTTCGGAGAATATTTCCTTTGGCCCTATAGTCTTCAAAGGGATCCGAAATATCTGTTCTCAGATTCCACAGAAATAAGGCTAGCAAAGAGATCCACGAAATACAGATGTAACTCTGTGAGATGAATTAACAGAACACTAAGCAGTTTCTCAGAAAGCTTCTTTCCAGATTTCATCTGAGGATATTTCCTTTTTCAGCATAGCCCTCTATGGGCTTCCCAATATCACTTTGCAAATTCCACAAGAACTGTCTTAGCGAAAGGCTTCTTGAGGGGAAAGCTGTAACACTGTGAGATGATTTCACAGAACACAAAGAAGTTTCTCAGAAAGCTTCTTTCTCCTTGTTACCGGAGGATATTTCCTTTGGCCCTATAGTCTTCAAAGGGATCCGAAATATCTGTTCTCAGATTCCACAGAAATCAGGCTAGCAAAGAGATCCACGAAATACAGATGTAACTCTGCGAGTGGAAGTCAGAGAACACTAAGCGGTTTCTCAGAAAGCTTCTTTCCAGATTTCATCTGAGGATATTTCCTTTTTCACCATAGCCCTCTATGGGCTTCCCAATATCACTTTGCCAATTCCACAAGAACTGTCTTAGCGAAAGGCATCTTGAGGGGAAAGCTGTAACTCTGTGAGATGATTTCACAGAACACCAAGAAGTTTCTGAGAAAGCTTCTTTCTCTTTGTTAACGGAGGATATTTCCTTTGGCCCTATAGTCTTCAAAGGGATCCGAAATATCTGTTCTCAGATTCCACAGAAATAAAGCTAGCAAAGAGATCCACGAAATACAGATGTAACTCTGTGAGATGAATTAACAGAACACTAAGCAGTTTCTCAGAAAGCTTCTTTCCAGATTTCATCTGAGGATATTTCCTTTTTCACCATAGCCCTCTATGGGCTTCCAAATATCACTTTGCTAATTCCACAAGAACTGTCTTAGCGAAGGGCTTCTTGAGGGGAAAGCTGTAACTCTGTGAGATGATTTCACAGAACACAAAGAAGTTTCTCAGAAAGCTTCTTTCTCTTTGTTTTCGGAGGATAATTCCTTTGGCCCAATAGTCTTCAAAGGGATCCGCAATATCTGTTCTCAGATTCCACAGAAATAAGGCTAGCAAACAGATCCACGAAATACAGATGTAACTCTGTGAGATGAATTAACAGAACACTAAGCAGTTTCTCAGAAAGCTTCTTTCCAGATTTCATCTGAGGATATTTCCTTTTTCACCATAGCCCTCTATGGGCTTCCAAATATCACTTTGCCAATTCCACAAGAACTGTCTTAGCGAAAGACTTCTTGAGGGGTAACCTTTAACTTTGTGAGATGATTTCACAGAACACAAAGAAGTTTCTCAGAAAGCTTCTTTCTCTTTGTTATCGGAGGATTTTCCCTTTGCCCCTATAGTATTCAAAGGGATCCGAAATATCTGTTCTCAGATTCCATAGAAATAAGGCTAGCAAAGAGATCCACGAAATACAGATGTAACTCTGTGAGATGAATTAACAGAACACTAAGCAGTTTCTCAGATAGCTTCTTTCCAGATTTCATCTGAGGATATTTCCTTTTTCACCATAGCCCTCTATGGGCTTCCCAATATCACTTTGCCAATTCCACAAGAAGTGTCTTAGCGAAAGGCTTCTTGAGTGGAAAGCTGTAACTCTGTGAGATGATTTCACAGAACACAAAGAAGTTTCTGAGAAAGCTTCTTTCTCTTTGTTAACGGAGGATATTTCCTTTGGCCCTATAGTCTTCAAAGGGATCCGAAATATTTGTTCTCAGATTCCACAGAAATAAAGCTAGCAAGAGATCCACGAAATACAGATGTAACTCTGTGAGATGAATTAACAGAACACTAAGCAGTTTCTCAGAAAGCTTCTTTCCAGATTTCATCTGAGGATATTTCCTTTTTCACCATAGCCCTCTATGGGCTTCCAATTATCACTTTGCCAATTCCACAAGAACTGTCTTAGCGAAAGGCTTCTTGAGGGGAAAGATGTAACTCTGTGAGATGACTTCACAGAACACAAAGTAGTTGCTCAGAAAGCTTCTTTCTCTTTGTTATCGGAGGATATTTCCTTTGGCCCAATAGTCTTTAAAGGGATCCGCAATATCTGTTCTCAGATTCCACAGAAATAAGGCTAGCAAACAGATCCACGAAATACAGATGTAACTCTGTGAGATGAAATAACAGAACACTAAGAAGTTTCTCAGACAGCTTCTTTCCAGATTTCATCTGAGGATATTTCCTTTTTCACCATAGCCCTCTAGGGGCTTCCAAATATCACTTTGCCAATTCCACAAGAACTGTCTTAGCGAAAGGCTTCTTGAGGGGAAAGCTGAAACTTTGTGAGATGATTTCACAGAACACAAAGAAGTTTCTCAGAAAGCTTCTTTCTCTTTGTTATCGGAGGATTTTCCCTTTGCCCCTATAGTCTTCAAAGGGATCCGAAATATCTGTTCTCAGATTCCACAGAAATAAGGCTAGCAAAGAGATCCACGAAATACAGATGTAACTCTGTGAGATGAATTAACAGAACACTAAGCAGTTTCTCAGAAAGCTTCTTTCCAGATTTCATCTGAGGATATTTCCTTTTTCACCATACCCCTCTATGGGCTTCCAAATATCACTTTGCCAATTCCACAAGAACTGTATTAGCGAAAGGCTTCTTGAGGGGAAAGCTGTAACTCTGTGAGATGATTTCACAGAACACAAAGAAGTTTCTCAGAAAGCTTCTTTCTCTTTGTTTTCGGAGGATATTTCCTTTGGCCCTATAGTCTTCAAAGGGATCCGAAATATCTGTTCTCAGATTCCACAGAAATAAGGCTAGCAAAGAGATCCACGAAATACAGATGTAACTCTATGAGATGAATTAACACAACACTAAGCAGTTTCTCAGAAAGCTTCTTTCCAGATTTCATCTGAGGATATTTCCTTTTTCACCATAGCCCTCTATGGGTTTTCAAATATCACTTTGCCAATTCCACAAGAACTGTCTTAGCGAAAGGCTTCTTGAGGGGAAAGCTGTAACTCTGTGAGATGATTTCACAGAACACAAAAAAGTTTCTCAGAAAGCTTCTTTCTCTTTGTTACCGGAGGATATTTCCTTTGGTCCTATAGTCTTGAAAGGGATCCGAAATATCTGTTCTCAGATTCCACAGAAATCAGGCTAGCAAAGAGATCCACGAAATACAGATGTAACTCTGTGAGTGGAAGTCAGAGAACACTAAGCGTTTTCTCAGAAAGCTTCTTTCCAGATTTCATCTGAGGATATTTCCTTTTTCACCATAGCCCTCTATGGGCTTCCAAATATCACTTTGCCAATTCCACAGGAACTGTCTTAGCGAAAGGCTTCTTGAGGGGAAAGCTGTAACTCTGTGAGATGATTTCACAGAACACAAAGAAGTTTCTCAGAAAGCTTCTTTCTCTTTGTTTTCGGAGAATATTTCCTTTGGCCCTATAGTCTTCAAAGGGATCCGAAATATCTGTTCTCAGATTCCACAGAAATAAGGCTAGCAAAGAGATCCACGAAATACAGATGTAACTCTGTGAGATGAAATAACAGAACACTAAGCAGTTTCTCAGAAAGCTTCTTTCCAGATTTCATCTGAGGATATTTCCTTCTTCACCATAGCCCTCTATGGGCTTCCCAATATCACTTTGCCAATTCCACAAGAACTGTCTAGGCGAAAGGCTTCTTGAGGGGAAAGCTGTAACTCTGTGAGATGATTTCACAGAACACAAAGAAGTATCTCAGAAAGCTTCTTTCTCTTTTTTATCGGAGGATATTTCCTTTGGCCCTATAGTCTTCAAAGGGATCCGAAATATCTGTTCTCAGATTCCACAGAAATAAGGCTAGCAAAGAGATCCACGAAATACAGATGTAACTCTGTGAGATGAATTAACAGAACACTAAGCAGTTTCTCAGAAAGCTTCTTTCCAGATTTCATCTGAGGATATTTCCTTTTTCACCATAGCCCTCTATGGGCTTCCAAATATCACTTTGCCAATTCCACAAGAACTGTCTTAGCGAAAGGCTTCTTGAGGGGAAAGATGTAACTCTGTGAGATGATTTCACAGAACACAAAGAAGATTCTGAGAAAGCTTCTTTCTCTTTGTTAACGGAGGATATTTCCTTTGGCCCTATAGTCTTCAAAGGGATCCGAAATATCTGTTCTCAGATTCCACAGAAATAAAGCTGGCAAAGAGATCCACGAAATACAGATGTAACTCTGTGAGATGAATTAACACAACACTAAGCAGTTTCTCAGAAAGCTTCTTTCCAGATTTCATCTGAGGATATTTCCTTTTTCACCATAGCCCTCTATGGGCTTCCAAATATCACTTTGCCAATTCCACAAGAACTGTCTTAGCGAAAGGCTTCTTGAGGGGAAAGATGTAACTCTGTGAGATGATTTCACAGAACACAAAGAAGTTTCTCAGAAAGCTTCTTTCTCTTTGTTATCTGAGGATATTTCCTTTGCCCCAATAGTCTTCAAAGGGATAAGCAATATCTGTTCTCAGATTCCACAGAAATAAGGCTAGCAAAGAGATCCACGAAATACAGATGTAACTCTGTGAGATGAAATAACAGAACACTAAGCAGTTTCTCAGAAAGCTTCTTTCCAGATTTCATCTGAGGATATTTCCTTTTTCACCATAGCCCTCTATGGGCTTCCAAATATCACTTTGCCAATTCCACAAGAACTGTCTTAGAGACAGGCTTCTTGAGGGGAAAGCTGTAACGTTGTGAGATGATTTCACAGAACACAAAGAAGTTTCTCAGAAAGCTTCTTTCCCTTTGTTATCGGAGGATTTTCCCTTTGCCCCTATAGTCTTCAAAGGGATCCGAAATATCTGTTCTCAGATTCCATAGAAATAAGGCTAGCAAAGAGATCCACGAAATACAGATGTAACTCTGTGAGATGAAATAACAGAACACTAAGCAGTTTCTCAGAAAGCTTCTTTCCAGATTTCATCTGAGGATATTTCCTTTTTCACCATAGCCCTCTATGGGCTTCCAAATATCACTTTGCCAATTCCACAAGAACTGTCTTAGCGAAAGGCTTCTTGAGGGGAAAGCTGTAACTCTGTGAGATGATTTCACAGAACACAAAGAAGTATCTCAGAAAGCTTCTTTCTCTTTTTTATCGGAGGATATTTCCTTTGGCCCTATAGTCTTCAAAGGGATCCGAAATATCTGTTCTCAGATTCCACAGAAATCAGGCTAGCAAAGAGATCCACGAAATACAGATGTAACTCTGTGAGTGGAAGTCAGAGAACACTAAGCGTTTTCTCAGAAAGCTTCTTTCCAGATTTCATCTGAGGATATTTCCTTCTTCACCATAGCCCTCTATGGGCTTCCAAATATCACTTTGCCAATTCCACAAGAACTGTCTTAGCGAAAGGCTTCTTGAGGGGAAAGCTGTAACTCTGTGAGATGATTTCACAGAACACAAAGAAGTTTCTCAGAAAGCTTCTTTCTCTTTGTTTTCGGAGAATATTTCCTTTGGCCCTATAGTCTTCAAAGGGATCCGAAATATCTGTTCTCAGATTCCACAGAAATAAGGCTAGCAAAGAGATCCACGAAATACAGATGTAACTCTGTGAGATGAAATAACAGAACACTAAGCAGTTTCTCAGAAATCTTCTTTCCAGATTTCATCTGAGGATATTTACTTCTTCACCATAGCCCTCTATGGGCTTCCAAATATCACTTTGCCAATTCCACAAGAACTGTCTTAGCGAAAGGCTTCTTGAGGGGAAAGCTGTAACTCTGTGAGATGATTTCACAGAACACAAAGAAGTATCTCAGAAAGCTTCTTTCTCTTTGTTATCGGAGGATATTTCCTTAGGCCCTATAGTCTTCAAAGGGATCCGAAATATCTGTTCTCAGATTCCACAGAAATAAGGCTAGCAAAGAGATCCACGAAATACAGATGTAACTCTGTGAGATGAATTAACAGAACACTAAGCAGTTTCTCAGAAAGCTTCTTTCCAGATTTCATCTGAGGATATTTCCTTTTTCACCATAGCCCTCTATGGGCTTCCCAATATCACTTTGCCAATTCCACAAGAACTGTGTTAGCGAAAGGCTTCTTGAGTGGAAAGCTGTAACTCTGTGAGATGATTTCACAGAACACAAGGAAGTTTCTGAGAAAGCTTCTTTCTCTTTGTTAACGGAGGATATTTCCTTTGGCCCTATAGTCTTCAAAGGGATCCGAAATATCTGTTCTCAGATTCCACAGAAATAAAGCTAGCAAAGAGATCCACGAAATACAGATGTAACTCTGTGAGATGAATTAACAGAACAGTAAGCAGTTTCTCAGAAAGCTTCTTTCCAGATTTCATCTGAGGATATTTCCTTTTTCACCATAGCCCTATATGGGCTTCCAATTATCACTTTGCCAATTCCACAAGAACTGTCTTAGCGAAAGGCTTCTTGTGGGGAAAGATGTAACTCTGTGAGATGACTTCACAGAACACAAAGTAGTTGCTCAGAAAGCTTATTTCTCTTTGTTATCGGAGGATATTTCCTTTGGCCCAATAGTCTTCAAAGGGATCCGCAATATCTGTTCTCAGATTCCACAGAAATAAGGCTAGCAAACAGATCCACGAAATACAGATGTAACTCTGTGAGATGAAATAACAGAACGCTAAGAAGTTTCTCAGACAGCTTCTTTCCAGATTTCATCTGAGGATATTTCCTTTTTCACCATAGCCCTCTAGGGACTTCCAAATATCACTTTGCCAATTCCACAAGAACTGTCTTAGCGAAAGGCTTCTTGAGGGGAAAGCTGAAACTTTGTGAGATGATTTCACAGAACACAAAGAAGTTTCTCAGAAAGCTTCTTTCTCTTTGTTATCGGAGGATTTTCCCTTTGGCCCTATAGTCGTCAAAGGGATCCGAAATATCTGTTCTCAGATTCCACAGAAATAAGGCTAGCAAAGAGATCCACGAAATACAGATGTAACTCTGTGAGATGAATTAACAGAACACTAAGCAGTTTCTCAGAAAGCTTCTTTCCAGATTTCATCTGAGGATATTTCCTTTTTCACCATAGCCCTCTATGGGCTTCCAAATATCACTTTGCCAATTCCACAAGAACTGTATTAGCGAAAGGCTTCTTGAGGGGAAAGCTGTAACTCTGTGAGATGATTTCACAGAACACAAAGAAGTTTCTCAGAAAGCTTCTTTCTCTTTGTTTTCGGAGGATATTTCCTTTGGCCCTATAGTCTTCAAAGGGATAAGCAATATCTGTTCTCAGATTCCACAGAAATAAGGCTAGCAAAGAGATCCCCGAAATACAGATGTAACTCTGTGAGATGAAATAACAGAACACTAAGCAGTTTCTCAGAAAGCTTCTTTCCAGATTTCATCTGAGGATATTTCCTTTTTCACCATAGCCCTCTATGGGCTTCCAAGTATCACTTTGCCAATTCCACAAGAACTGTCTTAGCGAAAGGCTTCTTGAGGGGAAAGCTGTAACTCTGTGAGATGATTTCACAGAACACAAAGAAGTTTCTCAGAAAGCTTCTTTCTCTTTGTTTTCGGAGGATATTTCCTTTGGCCCTATAGTCTTCAAAGGGATCCGAAATATCTGTTCTCAGATTCCACAGAAATCAGGCTAGCAAAGAGATCCACGAAATACAGATGTAACTCTGTGAGTGGAAGTCAGAGAACACTAAGCGTTTTCTCAGAAAGCTTCTTTCCAGATTTCATCTGAGGATATTTCCTTTTTCACCATAGCCCTCTATGGGCTTCCAAATATCACTTTGCCAATTCCACAAGAACTGTCTTAGCGAAAGGCTTCTTGAGGGGAAAGCTGTAACTCTGTGAGATGCTTTCACAGAACACAAAGAAGTTTCTCAGAAAGCTTCTTTCTCTTTGTTATCGGAGGATATTTCCTTTGGCCCTATAGTCTTCAAAGGGATCTGAAATATCTGTTCTCAGATTCCACAGAAATAAGGCTAGCAAAGAGATCCACGAAATACAGATGTAACTCCGTGAGATGAATTAACAGAACACTAAGCAGTTTCTCAGAAACCTTCTTTCCAGATTTCATCTGAGGATATTTCCTATTTCAACTTAGCCCTCTATGGGCTTCCAAATATCACTTTGCCAATTCCACAAGAACTGTCTTAGCGAAAGGCTTCTTGAGGGGAAAGCTGTAACTCTGTGAGATGATTTCACCGAACACAAAGAAGTTTCTCAGAAAGCTTCTTTCTCTTTGTTTTCAGAGGATATTTCCTTTGGCCCTATAGTCTTCAAAGGGATAAGCAATATCTGTTCTCAGATTCCACAGAAATAAGGCTAGCAAAGAGATCCCCGAAATACAGATGTAACTCTGTGAGATGAAATAACAGAACACTAAGCAGTTTCTCAGAAAGCTTCTTTCCAGATTTCATCTGAGGATATTTCCTTTTTCACCATAGCCCTCTATGGGCTTCCAAATATCACTTTGCCAATTCCACAAGAACTGTCTTAGCGAAAGGCTTCTTGAGGGGAAAGCTGTAACTCTGTGAGATGATTTCACAGAACACAAAGAAGTTTCTCAGAAAGCTTCTTTCTCTTTGTTTTCGGAGGATATTTCCTTTGGCCCTATAGTCTTCAAAGGGTTCCGAAATATCTTTTCTCAGATTCCACAGAAATCAGGCTAGCAAAGAGATCCACGAAATACAGATGTAACTCTGTGAGTGGAAGTCAGAGAACACTAAGCGTTTTCTCAGAAAGCTTCTTTCCAGATTTCATCTGAGGATATTTCCTTTTTCACCATAGCCCTCTATGGGCTTCCCAATATCACTTTGCCAATTCCACAAGAACTGTGTAGGCGAAAGGCTTCTTGAGGCGAAAGCTGTAACTCTGTGAGATGATTTCACAGAACACAAAGAAGTATCTCAGAAAGCTTCTTTCTCTTTTTTATCGGAGGATATTTCCTTTGGCCCAATAGTCTTCAAAGGGATCCGAAATATCTGTTCTCAGATTCCACAGAAATAAGGCTAGCAAAGAGATCCACGAAATACAGATGTAACTCTGTGAGATGAATTAACACAACACTAAGCAGTTTCTCAGAAAGCTTCTTTCCAGATTTCATCTGAGGATATTTC
The DNA here is from genome assembly GCF_049350105.2 of Macaca mulatta. NCBI lineage: Eukaryota > Metazoa > Chordata > Mammalia > Primates > Cercopithecidae > Macaca > Macaca mulatta. The sequence continues at coordinate 68,639,146 of NC_133407.1, read as the reverse complement.
CTTTTTCACCGTAGCCCTCTGTGGGCTTCCAAATATCACTTTGCCAATTCCACAACAACTGTCTTAGCGAAAGGCTTCTTGAGGGGAAAGATTTTACTCTGTGAGATGATTTCACAGAACACAAAGAAGTTTCTCAGAAAGCTTCTTTCTCTTTGTTATCTGAGGATATTTCCTTTGCCCCAATAGTCTTCAAAGGGATAAGCAATATCTGTTCTCAGATTCCACAGAAATAAGGCTAGCAAAGAGATCCACGAAATACAGATGTATCTCTGTGAGATGAAATAACAGAACACTAAGCAGTTTCTCAGAAAGCTTCTTTCCAGATTTCATCTGAGGATATTTCCTTTTTCACCATAGCCCTCTATGGGCTTCCAAATATCACTTTGCCAATTCCACAAGAACTGTCTTAGAGAAAGGCTTCTTGAGGGGAAAGCTGTAACGTTGTGAGATGATTTCACAGAACACAAAGAAGTTTCTCAGAAAGCTTCTTTCTCTTTGTTATCGGAGGATTTCCCCTTTGCCCCTATAGTCTTCAAAGGGATCCGAAATATCAGTTCTCAGATTCCATAGAAATAAGGCTAGCAAAGAGATCCACGAAATACAGATGTAACTCTGTGAGATGAATTAACAGAACACTAAGCAGTTTCTCAGAAAGCTTCTTTCCAGAATTCATCTGAGGATATTTCCTTTTTCACCATAGCCCTCTATGGGCTTCCAAATATCACTTTGCCAATTCCACAAGAACTGTCTTAGCGAAAGGCTTCTTGAGGGGAAAGCTGTAACTCTGTGAGATGATTTCACAGAACACAAAGAAGTATCTCAGAAAGCTTCTTTCTCTTTTTTATCGGAGGATATTTCCTTTGGCCCTATAGTCTTCAAAGGTATCCGAAATATCTGTTCTCAGATTCCACAGAAATCAGGCTAGCAAAGAGATCCACGAAATACAGATGTAACTCTGTGAGTGGAAGTCAGAGAACACTAAGCGTTTTCTCAGAAAGCTTCTTTCCAGATTTCATCTGAGGATATTTCCTTTTTCACCATAGCCCTCTATGGGCTTCCAAATACAACTTTGCCAATTCCACAAGAACTGTCTTAGCGAAAGGCTTCTTGAGGGGAAAGCTGTAACTCTGTGAGATGATTTCACAGAACACAAAGAAGTTTCTCAGAAAGCTTCTTTCTCTTTGTTTTCGGAGAATATTTCCTTTGGCCCTATAGTCTTCAAAGTGATCCGAAATATCTGTTCTCAGATTCCACAGAAATAAGGCTAGCAAAGAGATCCACGAAATACAGATGTAACTCTGTGAGATGAAATAACAGAACACTAAGCAGTTTCTCAGAAAGCTTCTTTCCAGATTTCATCTGAGGATATTTCCTTCTTCACCATAGCCCTCTAAGGGCTTCCAAATATCACTTTGCCAATTCCACAAGAACTGTCTTAGCGAAAGGCTTCTTGAGGGGAAAGCTGTAACTCTGTGAGATGATTTCACAGAACACAAAGAAGTATCTCAGAAAGCTTCTTTCTCTTTTTTATCGGAGGATATTTCCTTTGGCCCTATAGTCTTCAAAGGGATAAGCAATATCTGTTCTCAGATTCCACAGAAATAAGGCTAGCAAAGAGATCCACGAAATACAGATGTAACTCTGTGAGATGAAATAACAGAACACTAAGCAGTTTCTCAGAAAGCTTCTTTCCAGATTTCATCTGAGGATATTTCCTTTTTCACCATAGCCCTCTATGGGCTTCCAAATATCACTTTGCCAATTCCACAAGAACTGTCTTAGAGAAAGGCTTCTTGAGGGGAAAGCTGTAACGCTGTGAGATGATTTCACAGAACACAAAGAAGTTTCTCAGAAAGCTTCTTTCTCTTTGTTATCGGAGGATTTTCCCTTTGCCCCTATAGTCTTCAAAGGAATCCGAAATATCTGTTCTCAGATTCCATAGAAATAAGGCTAGCAAAGAGATCCACGAAATACAGATGTAACTCTGTGAGATGAATTAACAGAACACTAAGCAGTTTCTCAGAAAGCTTCTTTCCAGAATTCATCTGAGGATATTTCCTTTTTCACCATAGCCCTCTATGGGCTTCCAAATATCACTTTGCCAATTCCACAGGAACTGTATTAGCGAAAGGCTTCTTGGGGGGAAAGCTGTAACTCTGTGAGATGATTTCACAGAACACAAAGAAGTATCTCAGAAAGCTTCTTTCTCTTTTTTATCGGAGGATATTTCCTTTGGCCCTATAGTCTTCAAAGGGATCCGAAATATCTGTTCTCAGATTCCACAGAAATCAGGCTAGCAAAGAGATCCACGAAATACAGATGTAACTCTGTGAGTGGAAGTCAGAGAACACTAAGCGTTTTCTCAGAAAGCTTCTTTCCAGATTTCATCTGAGGATATTTCCTTCTTCACCATAGCCCTCTATGGGCTTCCAAATATCACTTTGCCAATTCCACAAGAACTGTCTTAGCGAAAGGCTTCTTGAGGGGAAAGCTGTAACTCTGTGAGATGATTTCACAGAACACAAAGAAGTTTCTCAGAAAGCTTCTTTCTCTTTGTTTTCGGAGAATATTTCCTTTGGCCCTATAGTCTTCAAAGGGATCCGAAATATCTGTTCTCAGATTCCACAGAAATAAGGCTAGCAAAGAGATCCACGAAATACAGATGTAACTCTGTGAGATGAAATAACAGAACACTAAGCAGTTTCTCAGAAAGCTTCTTTCCAGATTTCATCTGAGGATATTTCCTTCTTCACCATAGCCCTCTATGGGCTTCCAAATATCACTTTGCCAATTCCACAAGAACTGTCTTAGTGAAAGGCTTCTTGAGGGGAAAGCTGTAACTCTGTGAGATGATTTCACAGAACACAAAGAAGTATCTCAGAAAGCTTCTTTCTCTTTGTTATCGGAGGATATTTCCTTTGGCCCTATGGTCTTCAAAGGGATCCGAAATATCTGTTCTCAGATTCCACAGAAATAAGGCTAGCAAAGAGATCCACGAAATACAGATGTAACTCTGTGAGATGAATTAACAGAACACTAAGCAGTTTCTCAGAAAGCTTCTTTCCAGATTTCATCTGAGGAAATTTCCTTTTTCACCATAGCCCTCTATGGGCTTCCCAATATCACTTTGCCAATTCCACAAGAAGTGTCTTAGCGAAAGGCTTCTTGAGTGGAAAGCTGTAACTCTGTGAGATGATTTCACAGAACACAAAGAAGTTTCTGAGAAAGCTTCTTTCTCTTTGTTAACGGAGGATATTTCCTTTGGCCCTATAGTCTTCAAAGGGATCCGAAATATCTGTTCTCAGATTCCACAGAAATAAAGCTAGCAAAGAGATCCACGAAATACAGATGTAACTCTGTGAGATGAATTAACAGAACACTAAGCAGTTTCTCAGAAAGCTTCTTTCCAGATTTCATCTGAGGATATTTCCTTTTTCACCATAGCCCTCTACGGGCTTCCAATTATCACTTTGCCAATTCCACAAGAACTGTCTTAGCGAAAGGCTTCTTGTGGGGAAAGATGTAACTCTGTGAGATGACTTCACAGAACACAAAGTAGTTGCTCAGAAAGCTTCTTTCTCTTTGTTATCGGAGGATATTTCCTTTGGCCCAATAGTCTTCAAAGGGATCCGCAATATCTGTTCTCAGATTCCACAGAAATAAGGCTAGCAAACAGATCCACGAAATACAGATGTAACTCTGTGAGATGAAATAACAGAACACTAAGAAGTTTCTCAGACAGCTTCTTTCCAGATTTCATCTGAGGATATTTCCTTTTTCACCATAGCCCTCTAGGGGCTTCCAAATATCACTTTGCCAATTCCACAAGAACTGTCTTAGCGAAAGGCTTCTTGAGGGGAAAGCTGAAACTTTGTGAGATGATTTCACAGAACACAAAGAAGTTTCTCAGAAAGCTTCTTTCTCTTTGTTATCGGAGGATTTTCCCTTTGCCCCTATAGTCTTCAAAGGGATCCGAAATATCTGTTCTCAGATTCCACAGAAATAAGGCTAGCAAAGAGATCCACGAAATACAGATGTAACTCTGTGAGATGAATTAACAGAACAATAAGCAGTTTCTCAGAAAGCTTCTTTCCAGATTTCATCTGAGGATATTTCCTTTTTCACCATAGCCCTCTATGGGCTTCCAAATATCACTTTGCCAATTCCACAAGAACTGTATTAGCGAAAGGCTTCTTGAGGGGAAAGCTGTAACTCTGTGAGATGATTTCACAGAACACAAAGAAGTTTCTCAGAAAGCTTCTTTCTCTTTGTTTTCGGAGGATATTTCCTTTGGCCCTATAGTCTTCAAAGGGATCCGAAATATCTGTTCTCAGATTCCACAGAAATAAGGCTAGCAAAGAGATCCACGAAATACAGATGTAACTCTGTGAGATGAATTAACACAACACTAAGCAGTTTCTCAGAAAGCTTCTTTCCAGATTTCATCTGAGGATATTTCCTTTTTCACCATAGCCCTCTATGGGCTTCCAAATATCACTTTGCCAATTCCACAAGAACTGTCTTAGCGAAAGGCTTCTTGAGGGGAAAGCTGTAACTCTGTGAGATGATTTCACAGAACACAAAGAAGTATCTCAGAAAGCTTCTTTCTCTTTTTTATCGGAGGATATTTCCTTTGCCCCTATAGTCTTCAAAGGTATCCGAAATATCTGTTCTCAGATTCCACAGAAATCAGGCTAGCAAAGAGATCCACGAAATACAGATGTAACTCTGTGAGTGGAAGTCAGAGAACACTAAGCGTTTTCTCAGAAAGCTTCTTTCGAGATTTCATCTGAGGATATTTCCTTTTTCACCATAGCCCTCTATGGGCTTCCAAATACAACTTTGCCAATTCCACAAGAACTGTCTTAGCGAAAGGCTTCTTGAGGGGAAAGCTGTAACTCTGTGAGATGATTTCACAGAACACAAAGAAGTTTCTCAGAAAGCTTCTTCCTCTTTGTTTTCGGAGAATATTTCCTTTGGCCCTATAGTCTTCAAAGTGATCCGAAATATCTGTTCTCAGATTCCACAGAAATAAGGCTAGCAAAGAGATCCACGAAATACAGATGTAACTCTGTGAGATGAAATAACAGAACACTAAGCAGTTTCTCAGAAAGCTTCTTTCCAGATTTCATCTGAGGATATTTCCTTCTTCACCATAGCCCTCTATGGGCTTCCAAATATCACTTTGCCAATTCCACAAGAACTGTCTTAGCGAAAGGCTTCTTGAGGGGAAAGCTGTAACTCTGTGAGATGATTTCACAGAACACAAAGAAGTATCTCAGAAAGCTTCCTTCTCTTTTTTATCGGAGGATATTTCCTTTGGCCCTATAGTCTTCAAAGGGATCCGAAATATCTGTTCTCAGATTCCACAGAAATAAGGCTAGCAAAGAGATCCACGAAATACAGATGTAACTCTGTGAGATGAATTAACACAACACTAAGCAGTTTCTCAGAAAGCTTCTTTCCAGATTTCATCTGAGGATATTTCCTTTTTCACCATAGCCCTCTATGGGCTTCCCAATATCACTTTGCCAATTCCACAAGAACTGTCTTAGCGAAAGGCTTCTTGAGGGGAAAGCTGTAACTCTGTGAGATGATTTCACAGAACACAAAGAAGTTTCTGAGAAACCTTCTTTCTCTTTGTTAACGGAGGATATTTCCTTTGGCCCTATAGTCTTCAAAGGGATCCGAAATATCTGTTCTCAGATTCCACAGAAATAAAGCTAGCAAAGAGATCCACGAAATACCGATGTAACTCTGTGAGATGAATTAACACAACACTAAGCAGTTTCTCAGAAAGCTTCTTTCCAGATTTCATCTGAGGATAGTTCCTTTTTCACCATAGCCCTCTATGGGCTTCCAAATATCACTTTGCCAATTCCACAAGAACTGTCTTAGCGAAAGGCTTCTTGAGGGGAAAGATGTAACTCTGTGAGATGATTTCACAGAACACAAAGAAGTTTCTCAGAAAGCTTCTTTCTCTTTGTTATCTGAGGATATTTCCATTGCCCCAGTAGTCTTCAAGGGGATAAGCAATATCTGTTCTCAGATTCCACAGAAATAAGGCTAGCAAAGAGATCCACGAAATACAGATGTAACTCTGTGAGATGAAATAACAGAACACTAAGCAGTTTCTCAGAAAGATTCTTTCCAGATTTCATCTGAGGATATTTCCTTTTTCACCATAGCCCTCTATGGGCTTCCAAATATCACTTTGCCAATTCCACAAGAACTGTCTTAGAGAAAGGCTTCTTGAGGGGAAAGCTGTAACGTTGTGAGATGATTTCACAGAACACAAAGAAGTTTCTCAGAAAGCTTCTTTCTCTTTGTTATCGGAGGATTTTCCCTTTGCCCCTATAGTCTTCAAAGGGATCCGAAATATCAGTTCTCAGATTCCATAGAAATAAGGCTAGCAAAGAGATCCACGAAATACAGATGTAACTCAGTGAGATGAATTAACAGAACACTAAGCAGTTTCTCAGAAAGCTTCTTTCCAGAATTCATCTGAGGATATTTCCTTTTTCACCATAGCCCTCTATGGGCTTCCAAATATCACTTTGCCAATTCCACAGGAACTGTATTAGCGAAAGGCTTCTTGAGGGGAAAGCTGTAACTCTGTGAGATGATTTCACAGAACACAAAGAAGTATCTCAGAAAGCTTCTTTCTCTTTTTTATCGGAGGATATTTCCTTTGGCCCTATAGTCTTCAAAGGGATCCGAAATATCTGTTCTCAGATTCCACAGAAATCAGGCTAGCAAAGAGATCCACGAAATACAGATGTAACTCTGTGAGTGGAAGTCAGAGAACACTAAGCGTTTTCTCAGAAAGCTTCTTTCCAGATTTCGTCTGAGGATATTTCCTTCTTCACCATAGCCCTCTATGGGCTTCCAAATATCACTTTGCCAATTCCACAAGAACTGTCTTAGCGAAAGGCTTCTTGAGGGGAAAGCTGTAACTCTGTGAGATGATTTCACAGAACACAAAGAAGTTTCTCAGAAAGCTTCTTTCTCTTTGTTTTCGGAGAATATTTCCTTTGGCCCTATAGTCTTCAAGGGGATAAGCAATATCTGTTCTCAGATTCCACAGAAATCAGGCTAGCAAAGAGATCCACGAAATACAGATGTAACTCTGTGAGATGAAATAACAGAACACTAAGCAGTTTCTCAGAAAGCTTCTTTCTAGATTTCATCTGAGGATATTTCCTTCTTCACCATAGCCCTCTATGGGCTTCCAAATATCACTTTGCCAATTCCACAAGAACTGTCTTAGCGAAAGGCTTCTTGAGGGGAAAGCTGTAACTCTGTGAGATGATTTCACAGAACACAAAGAAGTATCTCAGAAAGCTTCTTTCTCTTTGTTATCGGAGGATATTTCCTTTGGCCCTATGGTCTTCAAAGGGATCCGAAATATCTGTTCTCAGATTCCACAGAAATAAGGCTAGCAAAGAGATCCACGAAATACAGATGTAACTCTGTGAGATGAATTAACAGAACACTAAGCAGTTTCTTAGAAAGCTTCTTTCCAGATTTCATCTGAGGATATTTCCTTTTTCACCATAGCCCTCTATGGGCTTCCCAATATCACTTTGCCAATTCCACAAGAAGTGTCTTAGCGAAAGGCTTCTTGAGTGGAAAGCTGTAACTCTGTGAGATGATTTCACAGAACACAAAGAAGTTTCTGAGAAAGCTTCTTTCTCTTTGTTAACGGAGGATATTTCCTTTGGCCCTATAGTCTTCAAAGGGATCCGAAATATCTGTTCTCAGATTCCACAGAAATAAAGCTAGCAAAGAGATCCACGAAATACAGATGTAACTCTGTGAGATGAATTAACAGAACACTAAGCAGTTTCTCAGAAAGCTTCTTTCCAGATTTCATCTGAGGATATTTCCTTTTTCACCATAGCCCTCTTTGGGCTTCCAATTATCACTTTGCCAATTCCACAAGAACTGTCTTAGCGAAAGGCTTCTTGTGGGGAAAGATGTAACTCTGTGAGATGACTTCACAGAACACAAAGTAGTTGCTCAGAAAGCTTCTTTCTCTTTGTTATCGGAGGATATTTCCTTTGGCCCAATAGTCTTCAAAGGGATCCGCAATATCTGTTCTCAGATTCCACAGAAATAAGGCTAGCAAACAGATCCACGAAATACAGATGTAACTCTGTGAGATGAAATAACAGAACACTAAGAAGTTTCTCAGACAGCTTCTTTCCAGATTTCATCTGAGGATATTTCCTTTTTCACCATAGCCCTCTAGGGGCTTCCAAATATCACTTTGCCAATTCCACAAGAACTGTCTTAGCGAAAGGCTTCTTGAGGGGAAAGCTGAAACTTTGTGAGATGATTTCACAGAACACAAAGAAGTTTCTCAGAAAGCTTCTTTCTCTTTGTTATCGGAGGATTTTCCCTTTGCCCCTATAGTCTTCAAAGGGATCCGAAATATCTGTTCTCAGATTCCACAGAAATAAGGCTAGCAAAGAGATCCACGAAATACAGATGTAACTCTGTGAGATGAATTAACAGAACACTAAGCAGTTTCTCAGAAAGCTTCTTTCCAGATTTCAGATGAGGATATTTCCTTTTTCACCATAGCCCTCTATGGGCTTCCAAATATCACTTTGCCAATTCCACAAGAACTGTATTAGCGAAAGGCTTCTTGAGGGGAAAGCTGTAACTCTGTGAGATGATTTCACAGAACACAAAGAAGTTTCTCAGAAAGCTTCTTTCTCTTTGTTTTCGGAGGATATTTCCTTTGGCCCTATAGTCTTCTAAGGGATCCGAAATATCTGTTCTCAGATTCCACAGAAATAAGGCTAGCAAAGAGATCCACGAAATACAGATGTAACTCTGTGAGATGAATTAACACAACACTAAGCAGTTTCTCAGAAAGCTTCTTTCCAGATTTCATCTGAGGATATTTCCTTTTTCACCATAGCCCTATATGGGCTTCCAAATATCACTTTGCCAATTCCACAAGAACTGTCTTAGCGAAAGGCTTCTTGAGGGGAAAGCTGTAACTCTGTGAGATGATTTCACAGAACACAAAGAAGTTTCTCAGAAAGCTTCTTTCTCTTTGTTACCGGAGGATATTTCCTTTGGTCCTATAGTCTTGAAAGGGATCCGAAATATCTGTTCTCAGATTCCACAGAAATCAGGCTAGCAAAGAGATCCACGAAATACAGATGTAACTCTGTGAGTGGAAGTTAGAGAACACTAAGCGTTTTCTCAGAAAGCTTCTTTCCAGATTTCATCTGAGGATATTTCCTTTTTCACCATAGCCCTCTATGGGCTTCCCAATATCACTTTGCCAATTCCACAAGAACTGTCTTAGCGAAAGGCTTCTTGAGGGGAAAGCTGTAACTCTGTGAGATGATTTCACAGAACACAAAGAAGTTTCTGAGAAAGCTTCTTTCTCTTTGTTAACGGAGGATATTTCCTTTGGCCCTATAGTCTTCAAAGGGATCCGAAATATCTGTTCTCAGATTCCACAGAAAGAAAGCTAGCAAAGAGATCCACGAAATACAGATGTAACTCTGTGAGATGAATTAACAGAACACTAAGCAGTTTCTCAGAAAGCTTCTTTCCAGATTTCATCTGAGGATATTTCCTTTTTCACCATAGCCCTCTATGGGCTTCCAAATATCACTTTGCCAATTCCACAACAACTGTCTTAGCGAAAGGCTTCTTGAGGGGAAAGATGTAACTCTGTGAGATGATTTCACAGAACACAAAGAAGTTTCTCAGAAAGCTTCTTTCTCTTTGTTATCTGAGGATATTTCCTTTGCCCCAATAGTCTTCAAAGGGATAAGCAATATCTGTTCTCAGATTCCACAGAAATAAGGCTAGCAAAGAGATCCACGAAATACAGATGTAACTCTGTGAGATGAAATAACAGAACACTAAGCAGTTTCTCAGAAAGCTTCTTTCCAGATTTCATCTGAGGATATTTCCTTTTTCACCATAGCCCTCTATGGGCTTCCAAATATCACCTTGCCAATTCCACAAGAACTGTCTTATCGAAAGGCTTCTTGAGGGGAAAGCTGTAACGTTGTGAGATGATTTCACAGAACACAAAGAAGTTTCTCAGAAAGCTTCTTTCTCTTTGTTATCGGAGGATTTTCCCTTTGCCCCTATAGTCTTCAAAGGGATCAGAAATATCAGTTCTCAGATTCCATAGAAATAAGGCTAGCAAAGAGATCCACGAAATACAGATGTAACTCTGTGAGATGAATTAACAGAACACTAAGCAGTTTCTCAGAAAGCTTCTTTCCAGAATTCATCTGAGGATATTTCCTTTTTCACCATAGCCCTCTATGGGCTTCCAAATATCACTTTGCCAATTCCACAAGAACTGTGTTAGCGAAAGGCTTCTTGAGGGGAAAGCTGTAACTCTGTGAGATGATTTCACAGAACACAAAGAAGTATCTCAGAAAGCTTCTTTCTCTTTTTTATCGGAGGATATTTCCTTTGCCCCTATAGTCTTCAAAGGTATCCGAAATATCTGTTCTCAGATTCCACAGAAATCAGGCTAGCAAAGAGATCCACGAAATACAGATGTAACTCTGTGAGTGGAAGTCAGAGAACACTAAGCGTTTTCTCAGAAAGCTTCTTTCCAGATTTCATCTGAGGATATTTCCTTTTTCACCATAGCCCTCTATGGGCTTCCAAATACAACTTTGCCAATTCCACAAGAACTGTCTTAGCGAAAGGCTTCTTGAGGGGAAAGCTGTAACTCTGTGAGATGATTTCACAGAACACAAAGAAGTTTCTCAGAAAGCTTCTTCCTCTTTGTTTTCGGAGAATATTTCCTTTGGCCCTATAGTCTTCAAAGTGATCCGAAATATCTGTTCTCAGATTCCACAGAAATAAGGCTAGCAAAGAGATCCACGAAATACAGATGTAACTCTGTGAGATGAAATAACAGAACACTAAGCAGTTTCTCAGAAAGCTTCTTTCCAGATTTCATCTGAGGATATTTCCTTCTTCACCATAGCCCTCTATGGGCTTCCAAATATCACTTTGCCAATTCCACAAGAACTGTCTTAGCGAAAGGCTTCTTGAGGGGAAAGCTGTAACTCTGTGAGATGATTTCACAGAACACAAAGAAGTATCTCAGAAAGCTTCCTTCTCTTTTTTATCGGAGGATATTTCCTTTGGCCCTATAGTCTTCAAAGGGATCCGAAATATCTGTTCTCAGATTCCACAGAAATAAGTCTAGCAAAGAGATCCACGAAATACAGATGTAACTCTGTGAGATGAATTAACACAACACTAAGCAGTTTCTCAGAAAGCTTCTTTCCAGATTTCATCTGAGGATATTTCCTTTTTCACCATAGCCCTCTATGGGCTTCCCAATATCACTTTGCCAATTCCACAAGAACTGTCTTAGCGAAAGGCTTCTTGAGGGGAAAGCTGTAACTCTGTGAGATGATTTCACAGAACACAAAGAAGTTTCTGAGAAAGCTTCTTTCTCTTTGTTAACGGAGGATATTTCCTTTGGCCCTATAGTCTTCAAAGGGATCCGAAATATCTGTTCTCAGATTCCACAGAAATAAAGCTAGCAAAGAGATCCACGAAATACAGATGTAACTCTGTGAGATGAATTAACACAACACTAAGCAGTTTCTCAGAAAGCTTCTTTCCAGATTTCATCTGAGGATATTTCCTTTTTCACCATAGCCCTCTATGGGCTTCCAAATATCACTTTGCCAATTCCACAAGAACTGTCTTAGCGAAAGGCTTCTTGAGGGGAAAGATGTAACTCTGTGAGATGATTTCACAGAACACAAAGAAGTTTCTCAGAAAGCTTCTTTCTCTTTGTTATCTGAGGATATTTCCATTGCCCCAGTAGTCTTCAAGGGGATAAGCAATATCTGTTCTCAGATTCCACAGAAATAAGGCTAGCAAAGAGATCCACGAAATACAGATGTAACTCTGTGAGATGAAATAACAGAACACTAAGCAGTTTCTCAGAAAGCTTCTTTCCAGATTTCATCTGAGGATATTTCCTTTTTCACCATAGCCCTCTATGGGCTTCCAAATATCACTTTGCCAATTCCACAAGAACTGTCTTAGAGAAAGGCTTCTTGAGGGGAAAGCTGTAACGTTGTGAGATGATTTCACAGAACACAAAGAAGTTTCTCAGAAAGCTTCTTTCTCTTTGTTATCGGAGGATTTTCCCTTTGCCCCTATAGTCTTCAAAGGAATCCGAAATATCTGTTCTCAGATTCCATAGAAATAAGGCTAGCAAAGAGATCCACGAAATACAGATGTAACTCTGTGAGATGAATTAACAGAACACTAAGCAGTTTCTCAGAAAGCTTCTTTCCAGAATTCATCTGAGGATATTTCCTTTTTCACCATAGCCCTCTATGGGCTTCCAAATATCACTTTGCCAATTCCACAGGAACTGTATTAGCGAAAGGCTTCTTGAGGGGAAAGCTGTAACTCTGTGAGATGATTTCACAGAACACAAAGAAGTATCTCAGAAAGCTTCTTTCTCTTTTTTATCGGAGGATATTTCCTTTGGCCCTATAGTCTTCAAAGGGATCCGAAATATCTGTTCTCAGATTCCTCAGAAATCAGGCTAGCAAAGAGATCCACGAAATACAGATGTAACTCTGTGAGTGGAAGTCAGAGAACACTAAGCGTTTTCTCAGAAAGCTTCTTTCCAGATTTCATCTGAGGATATTTCCTTCTTCACCATAGCCCTCTATGGGCTTCCAAATATCACTTTGCCAATTCCACAAGAACTGTCTTAGCGAAAGGCTTCTTGAGGGGAAAGCTGTAACTCTGTGAGATGATTTCACAGAACACAAAGAAGTTTCTCAGAAAGCTTCTTTCTCTTTGTTTTCGGAGAATATTTCCTTTGGCCCTATAGTCTTCAAAGGGATCCGAAATATCTGTTCTCAGATTCCACAGAAATCAGGCTAGCAAAGAGATCCACGAAATACAGATGTAACTCTGTGAGATGAAATAACAGAACACTAAGCAGTTTCTCAGAAAGCTTCTTTCCAGATTTCATCTGAGGATATTTCCTTCTTCACCATAGCCCTCTATGGTCTTCCAAATATCACTTTGCCAATTCCACAAGAACTGTCTTAGCGAAAGGCTTCTTGAGGGGAAAGCTGTAACTCTGTGAGATGATTTCACAGAACACAAAGAAGTATCTCAGAAAGCTTCTTTCTCTTTGTTATCGGAGGATATTTCCTTTGGCCCTATGGTCTTCAAAGGGATCCGAAATATCTGTTCTCAGATTCCACAGAAATAAGGCTAGCAAAGAGATCCACGAAATACAGATGTAACTCTGTGAGATGAATTAACAGAACACTAAGCAGTTTCTCAGAAAGCTTCTTTCCAGATTTCATCTGAGGATATTTCCTGTTTCACCATAGCCCTCTAGGGGCTTCCCAATATCACTTTGCCAATTCCACAAGAAGTGTCTTAGCGAAAGGCTTCTTGAGTGGAAAGCTGTAACTCTGTGAGATGATTTCACAGAACACAAAGAAGTTTCTGAGAAAGCTTCTTTCTCTTTGTTAACGGAGGATATTTCCTTTGGCCCTATAGTCTTCAAAGGGATCCGAAATATCTGTTCTCAGATTCCACAGAAATAAAGCTAGCAAAGAGATCCACGAAATACAGATGTAACTCTGTGAGATGAATTAACAGAACACTAAGCAGTTTCTCAGAAAGCTTCTTTCCAGATTTCATCTGAGGATATTTCCTTTTTCACCATAGCCCTCTATGGGCTTCCAATTATCACTTTGCCAATTCCACAAGAACTGTCTTAGCGAAAGGCTTCTTGTGGGGAAAGATGTAACTCTGTGAGATGACTTCACAGAACACAAAGTAGTTGCTCAGAAAGCTTCTTTCTCTTTGTTATCGGAGGATATTTCCTTTGGCCCAATAGTCTTCAAAGGGATCCGCAATATCTGTTCTCAGATTCCACAGAAATAAGGCTAGCAAACAGATCCACGAAATACAGATGTAACTCTGTGAGATGAAATAACAGAACACTAAGAAGTTTCTCAGAAAGCTTCTTTCCAGATTTCATCTGAGGATATTTCCTTTTTCACCATAGCCCTCTAGGGGCTTCCAAATATCACTTTGCCAATTCCACAAGAACTGTCTTAGCGAAAGGCTTCTTGAGGGGAAAGCTGAAACTTTGTGAGATGATTTCACAGAACACAAAGAAGTTTCTCAGAAAGCTTCTTTCTCTTTGTTATCGGAGGATTTTCCCTTTGCCCCTATAGTCTTCAAAGGGATCCGAAATATCTGTTCTCAGATTCCACAGAAATAAGGCTAGCAAAGAGATCCACGAAATACAGATGTAACTCTGTGAGATGAATTAACAGAACACTAAGCAGTTTCTCAGAAAGCTTCTTTCCAGATTTCAGATGAGGATATTTCCTTTTTCACCATAGCCCTCTATGGGCTTCCAAATATCACTTTGCCAATTCCACAAGAACTGTCTTAGCGAAAGGCTTCTTGAGGGGAAAGCTGTAACTCTGTGAGATGATTTCACAGAACACAAAGAAGTTTCTCAGAAAGCTTCTTTCTCTTTGTTTTCGGAGGATATTTCCTTTGGCCCTATAGTCTTCTAAGGGATCCGAAATATCTGTTCTCAGATTCCACAGAAATAAGGCTAGCAAAGAGATGCACGAAATACAGATGTAACTCTGTGAGATGAATTAACACAACACTAAGCAGTTTCTCAGAAAGCTTCTTTCCAGATTTCATCTGAGGATATTTCCTTTTTCACCATAGCCCTCTATGGGCTTCCAAATATCACTTTGCCAATTCCACAAGAACTGTCTTAGCGAAAGGCTTCTTGAGGGGAAAGCTGTAACTCTGTGAGATGATTTCACAGAACACAAAGAAGTTTCTCAGAAAGCTTCTTTCTCTTTGTTACCGGAGGATATTTCCTTTGGTCCTATAGTCTTGAAAGGGATCCGAAATATCTGTTCTCAGATTCCACAGAAATCAGGCTAGCAAAGAGATCCACGAAATACAGATGTAACTCTGTGAGTGGAAGTTAGAGAACACTAAGCGTTTTCTCAGAAAGCTTCTTTCCAGATTTCATCTGAGGATATTTCCTTTTTCACCATAGCCCTCTATGGGCTTCCAAATATCACTTTGCCAATTCCACAGAACTGTCTTAGCGAAAGGCTTCTTGAGGGGAAAGCTGTAACTCTGTGAGATGATTTCACAGAACACAAAGAAGTTTCTCAGAAAGCTTCTTTCTCTTTGTTTTCGGAGAATATTTCCTTTGGCCCTATAGTCTTCAAAGGGATCCGAAATAACTGTTCTCAGATTCCACAGAAATAAGGCTAGCAAAGAGATCCACGAAATACAGATGTAACTCTGTGAGATGAAATAACAGAACACTAAGCAGTTTCTCAGAAAGCTTCTTTCCAGATTTCATCTGAGGATATTTCCTTCTTCACCATAGCCCTCTATGGGCTTCCCAATATCACTTTGCCAATTCCACAAGAACTGTCTTAGCGAAAGGCTTCTTGAGGGGAAAGCTGTAACTCTGTGAGATGATTTCACAGAACACAAAGAAGTTTCTCAGAAAGCTTCTTTCTCTTTGTTTTCGGAGGATATTTCCTTTGGCCCTATAGTCTTCTAAGGGATCCGAAATATCTGTTCTCAGATTCCACAGAAATAAGGCTAGCAAAGAGATCCACGAAATACAGATGTAACTCTGTGAGATGAATTAACACAACACTAAGCAGTTTCTCAGAAAGCTTCTTTCCAGATTTCATCTGAGGATATTTCCTTTTTCACCATAGCCCTCTATGGGCTTCCAAATATCACTTTGCCAATTCCACAAGAACTGTCTTAGCGAAAGGCTTCTTGAGGGGAAAGCTGTAACTCTGTGAGATGATTTCACAGAACACAAAGAAGTTTCTCAGAAAGCTTCTTTCTCTTTGTTACCGGAGGATATTTCCTTTGGTCCTATAGTCTTGAAAGGGATCCGAAATATCTGTTCTCAGATTCCACAGAAATCAGGCTAGCAAAGAGATCCACGAAATACAGATGTAACTCTGTGAGTGGAAGTTAGAGAACACTAAGCGTTTTCTCAGAAAGCTTCTTTCCAGATTTCATCTGAGGATATTTCCTTTTTCACCATAGCCCTCTATGGGCTTCCAAATATCACTTTGCCAATTCCACAGAACTGTCTTAGCGAAAGGCTTCTTGAGGGGAAAGCTGTAACTCTGTGAGATGATTTCACAGAACACAAAGAAGTTTCTCAGAAAGCTTCTTTCTCTTTGTTTTCGGAGAATATTTCCTTTGGCCCTATAGTCTTCAAAGGGATCCGAAATAACTGTTCTCAGATTCCACAGAAATAAGGCTAGCAAAGAGATCCACGAAATACAGATGTAACTCTGTGAGATGAAATAACAGAACACTAAGCAGTTTCTCAGAAAGCTTCTTTCCAGATTTCATCTGAGGATATTTCCTTCTTCACCATAGCCCTCTATGGGCTTCCCAATATCACTTTGCCAATTCCACAAGAACTGTCTTAGCGAAAGGCTTCTTGAGGGGAAAGCTGTAACTCTGTGAGATGATTTCACAGAACACAAAGAAGTATCTCAGAAAGCTTCTTTCTCTTTTTTATCGGAGGATATTTCCTTTGGCCCTATAGTCTTCAAAGGGATCCGAAATATCTGTTCTCAGATTCCACAGAAATAAGGCTAGCAAACAGATCCACGAAATACAGATGTAACTCTGTGAGATGAATTAACAGAACACTAAGCAGTTTCTCAGAAAGCTTCTTTCCAGATTTCATCTGAGGATATTTCCTTTTTCACCATAGCCCTCTATGGGCTTCCCAATATCACTTTGCCAATTTCACAAGAACTGTCTTAGCGAAAGGCTTCTTGAGGGGAAAGCTGTAACTCTGTGAGATGATTTCACAGAACACAAAGAAGTTTCTGAGAAATCTTCTTTCTCTTTGTTAACGGAGGATATTTCCTTTGGCCCTATAGTCTTCAAAGGGATCCGAAATATCTGTTCTCAGATTCCACAGAAATAAAGCTAGCAAAGAGATCCACGAAATACAGATGTAACTCTGTGAGATGAATTAACACAACACTAAGCAGTTTCTCAGAAAGCTTCTTTCCAGATTTCATCTGAGGATATTTCCTTTTTCACCATAGCCCTCTATGGGCTTCCAAATATCACTTTGCCAATTCCACAAGAACTGTCTTAGCGAAAGGCTTCTTGAGGGGAAAGATGTAACTCTGTGAGATGATTTCACAGAACACAAAGAAGTTTCTCAGAAAGCTTCTTTCTCTTTGTTATCTGAGGATATTTCCTTTGCCCCAATAGTCTTCAAACGGATGAGCAATATCTGTTCTCAGATTCCACAGAAATAAGGCTAGCAAAGAGATCCACGAAATACAGATGTAACTCTGTGAGATGAAATAACAGAACACTAAGCAGTTTCTCAGAAAGCGTCTTTCCAGATTTCATCTGAGGATATTTCCTTTTTCACCATAGCCCTCTATGGGCTTCCAAATATCACTTTGCCAATTCCACAGGAACTGTCTTAGAGAAAGGCTTCTTGAGGGGAAAGCTGTAGCGTTGTGAGATGATTTCACAGAACACAAAGAAGTTTCTCAGAAAGCTTCTTTCTCTTTGTTATCGGAGGATTTTCCCTTTGCCCCTATAGTCTTCAAAGGGATCCGAAATATCTGTTCTCAGATTCCATAGAAATAAGGCTAGCAAAGAGATCCACGAAATACAGATGTAACTCTGTGAAATGAATTAACAGAACACTAAGCAGTTTCTCAGAAAGCTTCTTTCCAGAATTCATCTGAGGATATTTCCTTTTTCACCATAGCCCTCTATGGGCTTCCAAATATCACTTTGCCAATTCCACAAGAACTGTCTTAGCGAAAGGCTTCTTGAGGGGAAAGCTGTAACTCTGTGAGATGATTTCACAGAACACAAAGAAGTATCTCAGAAAGCTTCTTTCTCTTTTTTATCGGAGGATATTTCCTTTGGCCCTATAGTCTTCAAAGGGATCCGAAATATCTGTTCTCAGATTCCACAGAAATCAGGCTAGCAAAGAGATCCACGAAATACAGATGTATCTCTGTGAGTGGAAGTCAGAGAACAGTAAGCGTTTTCTCAGAAAGCTTCTTTCCAGATTTCATCTGAGGATATTTCCTTCTTCACCATAGCCCTCTATGGGCTTCCAAATATCACTTTGCCAATTCCACAAGAACTGTCTTAGCGAAAGGCTTCTTGAGGGGAAAGCTGTAACTCTGTGAGATGATTTCACAGAACACAAAGAAGTTTCTCAGAAAGCTTCTTTCTCTTTGTTTTCGGAGAATATTTCCTTTGGCCCTATAGTCTTCAAAGGGATCCGAAATATCTGTTCTCGGATTCCACAGAAACAAGGCTAGCAAAGAGATCCACGAAATACAGATGTAACTCTGTGAGATGAATTAACACAACACTAAGCAGTTTCTCAGAAAGCTTCTTTCCAGATTTCATCTGAGGATATTTCCTTTTTCACCATAGCCCTCTATGGGCTTCCAAATATCACTTTGCCAATTCCACAAGAACTGTCTTAGCGAAAGGCTTCTTGAGGGGAAAGCTGTAACTCTGTGAGATGATTTCACAGAACACAAAGAAGTTTCTCAGAAAGCTTCTTTCTCTTTGTTACCGGAGGATATTTCCTTTGGTCCTATAGTCTTGAAAGGGATCCGAAATATCTGTTCTCAGATTCCACAGAAATCAGGCTAGCAAAGAGATCCACGAAATACAGATGTAACTCTGTGAGTGGAAGTTAGAGAACACTAAGCGTTTTCTCAGAAAGCTTCTTTCCAGATTTCATCTGAGGATATTTCCTTTTTCACCATAGCCCTCTATGGGCTTCCAAATATCACTTTGCCAATTCCACAGAACTGTCTTAGCGAAAGGCTTCTTGAGGGGAAAGCTGTAACTCTGTGAGATGATTTCACAGAACACAAAGAAGTTTCTCAGAAAGCTTCTTTCTCTTTGTTTTCGGAGAATATTTCCTTTGGCCCTATAGTCTTCAAAGGGATCCGAAATAACTGTTCTCAGATTCCACAGAAATAAGGCTAGCAAAGAGATCCACGAAATACAGATGTAACTCTGTGAGATGAAATAACAGAACACTAAGCAGTTTCTCAGAAAGCTTCTTTCCAGATTTCATCTGAGGATATTTCCTTCTTCACCATAGCCCTCTATGGGCTTCCCAATATCACTTTGCCAATTCCACAAGAACTGTCTTAGCGAAAGGCTTCTTGAGGGGAAAGCTGTAACTCTGTGAGATGATTTCACAGAACACAAAGAAGTTTCTCAGAAAGCTTCTTTCTCTTTGTTTTCGGAGGATATTTCCTTTGGCCCTATAGTCTTCTAAGGGATCCGAAATATCTGTTCTCAGATTCCACAGAAATAAGGCTAGCAAAGAGATCCACGAAATACAGATGTAACTCTGTGAGATGAATTAACACAACACTAAGCAGTTTCTCAGAAAGCTTCTTTCCAGATTTCATCTGAGGATATTTCCTTTTTCACCATAGCCCTCTATGGGCTTCCAAATATCACTTTGCCAATTCCACAAGAACTGTCTTAGCGAAAGGCTTCTTGAGGGGAAAGCTGTAACTCTGCGAGATGATTTCACAGAACACAAAGAAGTTTCTCAGAAAGCTTCTTTCTCTTTGTTACCGGAGGATATTTCCTTTGGTCCTATAGTCTTGAAAGGGATCCGAAATATCTGTTCTCAGATTCCACAGAAATCAGGCTAGCAAAGAGATCCACGAAATACAGATGTAACTCTGTGAGTGGAAGTTAGAGAACACTAAGCGTTTTCTCAGAAAGCTTCTTTCCAGATTTCATCTGAGGATATTTCCTTTTTCACCATAGCCCTCTATGGGCTTCCAAATATCACTTTGCCAATTCCACAGAACTGTCTTAGCGAAAGGCTTCTTGAGGGGAAAGCTGTAACTCTGTGAGATGATTTCACAGAACACAAAGAAGTTTCTCAGAAAGCTTCTTTCTCTTTGTTTTCGGAGAATATTTCCTTTGGCCCTATAGTCTTCAAAGGGATCCGAAATAACTGTTCTCAGATTCCACAGAAATAAGGCTAGCAAAGAGATCCACGAAATACAGATGTAACTCTGTGAGATGAAATAACAGAACACTAAGCAGTTTCTCAGAAAGCTTCTTTCCAGATTTCATCTGAGGATATTTCCTTCTTCACCATAGCCCTCTATGGGCTTCCCAATATCACTTTGCCAATTCCACAAGAACTGTCTTAGCGAAAGGCTTCTTGAGGGGAAAGCTGTAACTCTGTGAGATGATTTCACAGAACACAAAGAAGTATCTCAGAAAGCTTCTTTCTCTTTTTTATCGGAGGATATTTCCTTTGGCCCTATAGTCTTCAAAGGGATCCGAAATATCTGTTCTCAGATTCCACAGAAATAAGGCTAGCAAACAGATCCACGAAATACAGATGTAACTCTGTGAGATGAAATAACAGAACACTAAGCAGTTTCTCAGAAAGCTTCTTTCCAGATTTCATCTGAGGATATTTCCTTTTTCACCATAGCCCTCTATGGGCTTCCCAATATCACTTTGCCAATTTCACAAGAACTGTCTTAGCGAAAGGCTTCTTGAGGGGAAAGCTGTAACTCTGTGAGATGATTTCACAGAACACAAAGAAGTTTCTGAGAAATCTTCTTTCTCTTTGTTAACGGAGGATATTTCCTTTGGCCCTATAGTCTTCAAAGGGATCCGAAATATCTGTTCTCAGATTCCACAGAAATAAAGCTAGCAAAGAGATCCACGAAATACAGATGTAACTCTGTGAGATGAATTAACACAACACTAAGCAGTTTCTCAGAAAGCTTCTTTCCAGATTTCATCTGAGGATATTTCCTTTTTCACCATAGCCCTCTATGGGCTTCCAAATATCACTTTGCCAATTCCACAAGAACTGTCTTAGCGAAAGGCTTCTTGAGGGGAAAGATGTAACTCTGTGAGATGATTTCACAGAACACAAAGAAGTTTCTCAGAAAGCTTCTTTCTCTTTGTTATCTGAGGATATTTCCTTTGCCCCAATAGTCTTCAAACGGATGAGCAATATCTGTTCTCAGATTCCACAGAAATAAGGCTAGCAAAGAGATCCACGAAATACAGATGTAACTCTGTGAGATGAAATAACAGAACACTAAGCAGTTTCTCAGAAAGCGTCTTTCCAGATTTCATCTGAGGATATTTCCTTTTTCACCATAGCCCTCTATGGGCTTCCAAATATCACTTTGCCAATTCCACAGGAACTGTCTTAGAGAAAGGCTTCTTGAGGGGAAAGCTGTAACGTTGTGAGATGATTTCACAGAACACAAAGAAGTTTCTCAGAAAGCTTCTTTCTCTTTGTTATCGGAGGATTTTCCCTTTGCCCCTATAGTCTTCAAAGGGATCCGAAATATCTGTTCTCAGATTCCATAGAAATAAGGCTAGCAAAGAGATCCACGAAATACAGATGTAACTCTGTGAAATGAATTAACAGAACACTAAGCAGTTTCTCAGAAAGCTTCTTTCCAGAATTCATCTGAGGATATTTCCTTTTTCACCATAGCCCTCTATGGGCTTCCAAATATCACTTTGCCAATTCCACAAGAACTGTCTTAGCGAAAGGCTTCTTGAGGGGAAAGCTGTAACTCTGTGAGATGATTTCACAGAACACAAAGAAGTATCTCAGAAAGCTTCTTTCTCTTTTTTATCGGAGGATATTTCCTTTGGCCCTATAGTCTTCAAAGGGATCCGAAATATCTGTTCTCAGATTCCACAGAAATCAGGCTAGCAAAGAGATCCACGAAATACAGATGTATCTCTGTGAGTGGAAGTCAGAGAACAGTAAGCGTTTTCTCAGAAAGCTTCTTTCCAGATTTCATCTGAGGATATTTCCTTCTTCACCATAGCCCTCTATGGGCTTCCAAATATCACTTTGCCAATTCCACAAGAACTGTCTTAGCGAAAGGCTTCTTGAGGGGAAAGCTGTAACTCTGTGAGATGATTTCACAGAACACAAAGAAGTTTCTCAGAAAGCTTCTTTCTCTTTGTTTTCGGAGAATATTTCCTTTGGCCCTATAGTCTTCAAAGGGATCCGAAATATCTGTTCTCGGATTCCACAGAAACAAGGCTAGCAATGAGATCCACGAAATACAGATGTAACTCTGTGAGATGAAATAACAGAACACTAAGCAGTTTCTCAGAAAGCTTCTTTCCAGATTTCATCTGAGGATATTTCCTTCTTCACCATAGCCCTCTATGGGCTTCCAAATATCACTTTGCCAATTCCACAAGAACTGTCTTAGCGAAAGGCTTCTTGAGGGGAAAGCTGTAACTCTGTGAGATGATTTCACAGAACACAAAGAAGTATCTCAGAAAGCTTCTTTCTCTTTGTTATCGGAGGATATTTCCTTTGGCCCTATAGTCTTCAAAGGGATCCGAAATATCTGTTCTCAGATTCCACAGAAATAAGGCTAGCAAAGAGATCCACGAAATACAGATGTAACTCTGTGAGATGAATTAACAGAACACTAAGCAGTTTCTCAGAAAGCTTCTTTCCAGATTTCATCTGAGGATATTTCCTTTTTCACCATAGCCCTCTATGGGCTTCCCAATATCACTTTGCCAATTCCACAAGAAGTGTCTTAGCGAAAGGCTTCTTGAGGGGAAAGCTGTAACTCTGTGAGATGATTTCACAGAACACAAAGAAGTTTCTGAGAAAGCTTCTTTCTCTTTGTTAACGGAGGATATTTACTTTGGCCCTATAGTCTTCAAAGGGATCCGAAATATCTGTTCTCAGATTCCACAGAAATAAAGCTAGCAAAGAGATCCACGAAATACCGATGTAACTCTGTGAGATGAATTAACACAACACTAAGCAGTTTCTCAGAAAGCTTCTTTCCAGATTTCATCTGAGGATATTTCCTTTTTCACCATAGCCCTCTATGGGCTTCCAAATATCACTTTGCCAATTCCACAAGAACTGTCTTAGAGAAAGGCTTCTTGAGGGGAAAGATGTAACTCTGTGAGATGATTTCACAGAACACAAAGAAGTTTCTCAGAAAGCTTCTTTGTCTTTGTTATCTGAGGATATTTCCTTTGCCCCAATAGTCTTCAAAGGGATAAGCAATATCTGTTCTCAGATTCCACAGAAATAAGGCTAGCAAAGAGATCCACGAAATACAGATGTAACTCTGTGAGATGAAATAACAGAACACTAAGCAGTTTCTCAGAAAGCTTCTTTCCAGATTTCATCTGAGGATATTTCCTTTTTCACCATAGCCCTCTATGGGCTTCCAAATATCACTTTGCCAATTCCACAAGAACTGTCTTAGAGAAAGGCTTCTTGAGGGGAAAGCTGTAACGTTGTGAGATGATTTCACAGAACACAAAGAAGTTTCTCAGAAAGCTTCTTTCTCTTTGTTATCGGAGGATTTTCCCTTTGCCCCTATAGTCTTCAAAGGGATCCGAAATATCTGTTCTCAGATTCCATAGAAATAAGGCTAGCAAAGAGATCCACGAAATACAGATGTAACTCTGTGAGATGAATTAACAGAACACTAAGCAGTTTCTCAGAAAGCTTCTTTCCAGAATTCATCTGAGGATATTTCCTTTTTCACCATAGCCCTCTATGGGCTTCCAAATATCACTTTGCCAATTCCACAGGAACTGTCTTAGCGAAAGGCTTCTTGAGGGGAAAGCTGTAACTCTGTGAGATGATTTCACAGAACACAAAGAAGTATCTCAGAAAGCTTCTTTCTCTTTTTTATCGGAGGATATTTCCTTTGGCCCTATAGTCTTCAAAGGGATCCGAAATATCTGTTCTCAGATTCCACAGAAATCAGGCTAGCAAAGAGATCCACGAAATACAGATGTAACTCTGTGAGTGGAAGTCAGAGAACACTAAGCGTTTTCTCAGAAAGCTTCTTTCCAGATTTCATCTGAGGATATTTCCTTCTTCACCGTAGCCCTCTATGGGCTTCCAAATATCACTTTGCCAATTCCACAAGAACTGTCTTAGCGAAAGGCTTCTTGAGGGGAAAGCTGTAACTCTGTGAGATGATTTCACAGAACACAAAGAAGTTTCTCAGAAAGCTTCTTTCTCTTTGTTTTCGGAGAATATTTTCTTTGGCCCTATAGTCTTCAAAGGGATCTGAAATATCTGTTCTCAGATTCCACAGAAATAAGGCTAGCAAAGAGATCCACGAAATACAGATGTAACTCTGTGAGATGAAATAACAGAACACTAAGCAGTTTCTCAGAACGCTTCTTTCCAGATTTCATCTGAGGATATTTCCTTCTTCACCATAGCCCTCTATGGGCTTCCCAATATCACTTTGCCAATTCCACAAGAACTGTCTTAGCGAAAGGCTTCTTGAGGGGAAAGCTGTAACTCTGTGAGATGATTTCACAGAACACAAAGAAGTTTCTGAGAAAGCTTCTTTCTCTTTGTTAACGGAGGATATTTCCTTTGGCCCTATAGTCTTCAAAGGGATCCGAAATATCTGTTCTCAGATTCCACAGAAATAAAGCTAGCAAAGAGATCCACGAAATACAGATGTAACTCTGTGAGATGAATTAACACAACACTAAGCAGTTTCTCAGAAAGCTTCTTTCCAGATTTCATCTGAGGATATTTCCTTTTTCACCATAGCCCTCTATGGGCTTCCAAATATCACTTTGCCAATTCCACAAGAACTGTCTTAGCGAAAGGCTTCTTGAGGGGAAAGATGTAACTCTGTGAGATGATTTCACAGAACACAAAGAAGTTTCTCAGAAAGCTTCTTTCTCTTTGTTATCTGAGGATATTTCCTTTGCCCCAAAAGTCTTCAAAGGGATAAGCAATATCTGTTCTCAGATTCCACAGAAATAAGGCTAGCAAAGAGATCCACGAAATACAGATGTAACTCTGTGAGATGAAATAACAGAACACTAAGCAGTTTCTCAGAAAGCTTCTTTCCAGATTTCATCTGAGGATATTTCCTTTTTCACCATAGCCCTCTATGGGCTTCCAAATATGACTTTGCCAATTCCACAAGAACTGTCTTAGAGAAAGGCTTCTTGAGGGGAAAGCTGTAACGTTGTGAGATGATTTCACAGAACACAAAGAAGTTTCTCAGAAAGCTTCTTTCTCTTTGTTATCGGAGGATTTTCCCTTTGCCCCTATAGTCTTCAAAGGGATCCGAAATATCTGTTCTCAGATTCCATAGAAATAAGGCTAGCAAAGAGATCCACGAAATACAGATGTAACTCTGTGAGATGAATTAACAGAACACTAAGCAGTTTCTCAGAAAGCTTCTTTCCAGAATTCATCTGAGGATATTTCCTTTTTCACCATAGACCTCTATGGGCTTCCAAATATCACTTTGCCAATTCCACAAGAACTGTCTTAGCGAAAGGCTTCTTGAGGGGAAAGCTGTAACTCTGTGAGATGATTTCACAGAACACAAAGAATTATCTCAGAAAGCTTCTTTCTCTTTGTTAACGGAGGATATTTCCTTTGGCCCTATAGTCTTCAAAGGGATCCGAAATATCTGTTCTCAGATTCCACAGAAATCAGGCTAGCAAAGAGATCCACGAAATACAGATGTAACTCTGTGAGTGGAAGTCAGAGAACACTAAGCGTTTTCTCAGAAAGCTTCTTTCCAGATTTCATCTGAGGATATTTCCTTTTTCACCATAGCCCTCTATGGGCTTCCAAATATCACTTTGCCAATTCCACAAGAACTGTCTTAGCGAAAGGCTTCTTGAGGGGAAAGCTGTAACTCTGTGAGATGATTTCACAGAACACAAAGATGTTTCTCAGAAAGCTTCTTTCTCTTTGTTTTCGGAGAATATTTCCTTTGGCCCTATAGTCTTCAAAGGGATCCGAAATATCTGTTCTCGGATTCCACAGAAATAAGGCTAGCAATGAGATCCACGAAATACAGATGTAACTCTGTGAGATGAAATAACAGAACACTAAGCAGTTTCTCAGAAAGCTTCTTTCCAGATTTCATCTGAGGATATTTCCTTCTTCACCATAGCCCTCTATGGGCTTCCCAATATCACTTTGCCAATTCCACAAGAACTGTCTTAGCGAAAGGCTTCTTGAGGGGAAAGCTGTAACTCTGTGAGATGATTTCACAGAACACAAAGAAGTTTCTCAGAAAGCTTCTTTCTCTTTGTTAACGGAGGATATTTCCTTTGGCCCTATAGTCTTCAAAGGGATCCGAAATATCTGTTCTCAGATTCCACAGAAATAAAGCTAGCAAAGAGATCCACGAAATACAGATGTAACTCTGTGAGATGAATTAACACAACACTAAGCAGTTTCTCAGAAAGCTTCTTTCCAGATTTCATCTGAGGATATTTCCTTTTTCACCATAGCCCTCTATGGGCTTCCAAATATCACTTTGCCAATTCCACAAGAACTGTCTTAGCGAAAGGCTTCTTGAGGGGAAAGATGTAACTCTGTGAGATGATTTCACAGAACACAAAGAAGTTTCTCAGAAAGCTTCTTTCTCTTTGTTATCTGAGGATATTTCCTTTGCCCCAATAGTCTTCAAAGGGATAAGCAATATCTGTTCTCAGATTCCACAGAAATAAGGCTAGCAAAGAGATCCACGAAATACAGATGTAACTCTGTGAGATGAAATAACAGAACACTAAGCAGTTTCTCAGAAAGCTTCTTTCCAGATTTCATCTGAGGATATTTCCTTTTTCACCATAGCCCTCTATGGGCTTCCAAATATCACTTTGCCAATTCCACAAGAACTGTCTTAGAGAAAGGCTTCTTGAGGGGAAAGCTGTAACGTTGTGAGATGATTTCACAGAACACAAAGAAGTTTCTCAGAAAGCTTCTTTCTCTTTGTTATCGGAGGATTTTCCCTTTGCCCCTATAGTCTTCAAAGGGATCCGAAATATCTGTTCTCAGATTCCATAGAAATAAGGCTAGCAAAGAGATCCACGAAATACAGATGTAACTCTGTGAGATGAATTAACAGAACACTAAGCAGTTTCTCAGAAACCTTCTTTCCAGAATTCATCTGAGGATATTTCCTTTTTTACCATAGCCCTCTATGGGCTTCCAAATATCACTTTGCCAATTCCACAGGAACTGTCTTAGCGAAAGGCTTCTTGAGGGGAAAGCTGTAACTCTGTGAGATGATTTCACAGAACACAAAGAAGTATCTCAGAAAGCTTCTTTCTCTTTTTTATCGGAGGATATTTCCTTTGGCCCTATAGTCTTCAAAGGGATCCGAAATATCTGTTCTCAGATTCCACAGAAATCAGGCTAGCAAAGAGATCCACGAAATACAGATGTAACTCTGTGAGTGGAAGTCAGAGAACACTAAGCGTTTTCTCAGAAAGCTTCTTTCCAGATTTCATCTGAGGATATTTCCTTCTTCACCATAGCCCTCTATGGGCTTCCAAATATCACTTTGCCAATTCCACAAGAACTGTCTTAGCGAAAGGCTTCTTGAGGGGAAAGATGTAACTCTGTGAGATGATTTCACAGAACACAAAGAAGTTTCTCAGAAAGCTTCTTTCTCTTTGTTTTCGGAGAATATTTTCTTTGGCCCTATAGTCTTCAAAGGGATCTGAAATATCTGTTCTCAGATTCCACAGAAATAAGGCTAGCAAAGAGATCCACGTAATACAGATGTAACTCTGTGAGATGAAATAACAGAACACTAAGCAGTTTCTCAGAAAGCTTCTTTCCAGATTTCATCTGAGGATATTTCCTTCTTCACCATAGCCCTCTATGGGCTTTCCAATATCACTTTGCCAATTCCACAAGAACTGTCTTAGCGAAAGGCTTCTTGAGGGGAAAGCTGTAACTCTGTGAGATGATTTCACAGAACACAAAGAAGTTTCTGAGAAAGCTTCTTTCTCTTTGTTAACGGAGGATATTTCCTTTGGCCCTATAGTCTTCAAAGGGATCCGAAATATCTGTTCTCAGATTCCACAGAAATAAAGCTAGCAAAGAGATCCACGAAATACAGATGTAACTCTGTGAGATGAATTAACACAACACTAAGCAGTTTCTCAGAAAGCTTCTTTCCAGATTTCATCTGAGGATATTTCCTTTTTCACCATAGCCCTCTATGGGCTTCCAAATATCACTTTGCCAATTCCACAAGAACTGTCTTAGCGAAAGGCTTCTTGAGGGGAAAGATGTAACTCTGTGAGATGATTTCACAGAACACAAAGAAGTTTCTCAGAAAGCTTCTTTCTCTTTGTTATCTGAGGATATTTCCTTTGCCCCAATAGTCTTCAAAGGGATAAGCAATATCTGTTCTCAGATTCCACAGAAATAAGGCTAGCAAAGAGATCCACGAAATACAGATGTAACTCTGTGAGATGAAATAACAGAACACTAAGCAGTTTCTCAGAAAGCTTCTTTCCAGATTTCATCTGAGGATATTTCCTTTTTCACCATAGCCCTCTATGGGCTTCCAAATATCACTTTGCCAATTCCACAAGAACTGTCTTAGAGAAAGGCTTCTTGAGGGGAAAGCTGTAACGTTGTGAGATGATTTCACAGAACACAAAGAAGTTTCTCAGAAAGCTTCTTTCTCTTTGTTATCGGAGGATTTTCCCTTTGCCCCTATAGTCTTCAAAGGGATCCGAAATATCTGTTCTCAGATTCCATAGAAATAAGGCTAGCAAAGAGATCCACGAAATACAGATGTAACTCTGTGAGATGAATTAACAGAACACTAAGCAGTTTCTCAGAAAGCTTCTTTCCAGAATTCATCTGAGGATATTTCCTTTTTCACCATAGCCCTCTATGGGCTTCCAAATATCACTTTGCCAATTCCACAAGAACTGTCTTAGCGAAAGGCTTCTTGAGGGGAAAGCTGTAACTCTGTGAGATGATTTCACAGAACACAAAGAATTATCTCAGAAAGCTTCTTTCTCTTTGTTAACGGAGGATATTTCCTTTGGCCCTATAGTCTTCAAAGGGATCCGAAATATCTGTTCTCAGATTCCACAGAAATCAGGCTAGCAAAGAGATCCACGAAATACAGATGTAACTCTGTGAGTGGAAGTCAGAGAACACTAAGCGTTTTCTCAGAAAGCTTCTTTCCAGATTTCATCTGAGGATATTTCCTTTTTCACCATAGCCCTCTATGGGCTTCCAAATATCACTTTGCCAATTCCACAAGAACTGTCTTAGCGAAAGGCTTCTTGAGGGGAAAGCTGTAACTCTGTTAGATGATTTCACAGAACACAAAGAAGTTTCTCAGAAAGATTCTTTCTCTTTGTTTTCGCAGAATATTTCCTTTGGCCCTATAGTCTTCAAAGGGATCCGAAATATCTGTTCTCAGATTCCACAGAAATAAGGCTAGCAAAGAGATCCACGAAATACAGATGTAACTCTGTGAGATGAAATAACAGAACACTAAGCAGTTTCTCAGAAAGCTTCTTTCCAGATTTCATCTGAGGATATTTCCTTCTTCACCATAGCCCTCTATGGGCTTCCAAATATCACTTTGCCAATTCCACAAGAACTGTCTTAGCGAAAGGCTTCTTGAGGGGAAAGCTGTAACTCTGTGAGATGATTTCACAGAACACAAAGAAGTATCTCAGAAAGCTTCTTTCTCTTTTTTATCGGAGGATATTTCCTTTGGCCCTATAGTCTTCAAAGGGATCCGAAATATCTGTTCTCAGATTCCACAGAAATAAGGCTAGCAAAGAGATCCAAGAAATACAGATGTAACTCTGTGAGATGAATTAACAGAACACTAAGCAGTTTCTCAGGAAGCTTCTTTCCATATTTCATCTGAGGATATTTCCTTTTTCACCATAGCCCTCTATGGGCTTCCCAATATCACTTTGCCAATTCCACAAGAACTGTCTTAGCGAAAGGCTTCTTGAGGGGAAAGCTGTAACTCTGTGAGATGATTTCACAGAACACAAAGAAGTTTCTGAGAAAGCTTCTTTCTCTTTGTTAACGGAGGATATTTCCTTTGGCCCTATAGTCTTCAAAGGGATCCGAAATATCTGTT
The DNA here is from genome assembly GCF_049350105.2 of Macaca mulatta. Taxonomy (NCBI): domain Eukaryota; kingdom Metazoa; phylum Chordata; class Mammalia; order Primates; family Cercopithecidae; genus Macaca; species Macaca mulatta. The sequence continues at coordinate 68,609,096 of NC_133407.1, read as the reverse complement.
CTCAGATTCCACAGAAATAAAGCTAGCAAAGAGATCCACGAAATACAGATGTAACTCTGTGAGATGAATTAACACAACACTAAGCAGTTTCTCAGAAAGCTTCTTTCCAGATTTCATCTGAGGATATTTCCTTTTTCACCATAGCCCTCTATGGGCTTCCAAATATCACTTTGCCAATTCCACAAGAACTGTCTTAGCGAAAGGCTTCTTGAGGGGAAAGATGTAACTCTGTGAGATGATTTCACAGAACACAAAGAAGTTTCTCAGAAAGCTTCTTTCTCTTTGTTATCTGAGGATATTTCCTTTGCCCCAATAGTCTTCAAAGGGATAAGCAATATCTGTTCTCAGATTCCACAGAAATAAGGCTAGCAAAGAGATCCACGAAATACAGATGTAACTCTGTGAGATGAAATAACAGAACACTAAGCAGTTTCTCAGAAAGCTTCTTTCCAGATTTCATCTGAGGATATTTCCTTTTTCACCATAGCCCTCTATGGGCTTCCAAATATCACTTTGCCAATTCCACAAGAACTGTCTTAGAGAAAGGCTTCTTGAGGGGAAAGCTGTAACGTTGTGAGATGATTTCACAGAACACAAAGAAGTTTCTCAGAAAGCTTGTTTCTCTTTGTTATCGGAGGATTTTCCCTTTGCCCCTATAGTCTTCAAAGGGATCCGAAATATCTGTTCTCAGATTCCATAGAAATAAGGCTAGCAAAGAGATCCACGAAATACAGATGTAACTCTGTGAGATGAATTAACAGAACACTAAGCAGTTTCTCAGAAAGCTTTTTTCCAGAATTCATCTGAGGATATTTCCTTTTTCACCATAGCCTTCTATGGGCTTCCAAATATCACTTTGCCAATTCCACAAGAACTGTCTTAGCGAAAGGCTTCTTGAGGGGAAAGCTGTAACTCTGTGAGATGATTTCACAGAACACAAAGAAGTATCTCAGAAAGCTTCTTTCTCTTTTTTATCGGAGGATATTTCCTTTGGCTCTATAGTCTTCAAAGGGATCCGAAATATCTATTCTCAGATTCCACAGAAATAAGGCTAGCAAAGAGATCCACGAAATACAGATGTAACTCTGTGAGATGAATTAACACAACACTAAGCAGTTTCTCAGAAATCTTCTTTCCAGATTTCATCTGAGGATATTTCCTTTTTCACCATAGCCCTCTATGGGCTTCCCAATATCACTTTGCCAATTCCACAAGAACTGTCTTAGCGAAAGGCTTCTTGAGGGGAAAGCTGTAACTCTGTGAGATGATTTCACAGAACACAAAGAAGTTTCTCAGAAAGCTTCTTTCTCTTTGTTAACGGAGGCTATTTCCTTTGGCCCTATAGTCTTCAAAGGGATCCGAAATATCTGTTCTCAGAATCCACAGAAATAAAGCTAGCAAAGAGATCCACGAAATACAGATGTAACTCTGTGAGATGAATTAACAGAACACTAAGCAGTTTCTCAGAAAGCTTCTTTCCAGATTTCATCTGAGGATATTTCCTTTTTCACCATAGCCCTATATGGGCTTCCAAATATCACTTTGCCAATTCCAGAAGAACTGTCTTAGCGAAAGGCTTCTTGAGGGGAAAGATGTAACTCTGTGAGATGATTTCACAGAACACAAAGAAGTTTCTCAGAAAGCTTCTTTCTCTTGGTTATCTGAGGATATTTCCTTTGCCCCAGTAGTCTTCAAAGGGATAAGCAATATCTGTTCTCAGATTCCACAGAAATCAGGCTAGCAAAGAGATCCACGAAATACAGATGTCACTCTGTGAGATGAAATAACAGAACACTAAGCAGTTTCTCAGAAAGCTTCTTTCCAGATTTCATCTGAGGATATTTCCTTTTTCACCATAGCCCTCTATGGGCTTCCAAATATCACTTTGCCAATTCCACAAGAACTGTCTTAGAGAAAGGCTTCTTGAGGGGAAAGCTGTAACTTTGTGAGATGATTTCACAGAACACAAAGAAGTTTCTCAGAAAGCATCTTTCTCTTTGTTATCGGAGGATTCTCCCTTTGCCCCTATAATCTTCAAAGGGATCCGAAATATCTGTTCTCAGATTCCATAGAAATAAGGCTAGCAAAGAGATCCACGAAATAAAGATGTAACTCTGTGAGATGAATTAAGAGAACACTAAGCAGTTTCTCAGAAAGCTTCTCTCCAGAATTCATCTGAGGATATTTCCTTTTTCACCATACCCCTCTATGGGCTTCCAAATATCACTTTGCCAATTCCACAAGAACTGTCTTAGCGAAAGGCTTCTTGAGGGGAAAGATGTAACTCTGTGAGATGATTTCACAGAACACAAAGAAGTTTCTCAGAAATCTTCTTTCTCTTTGTTATCGGAGGATATTTCCTTTGGCCCAATAGTCTTCTAAGGGATCCGAAATATCTGTTCTCAGATTCCTCAGAAATCAGGCTGGCAAACAGATCCACGAAATACAGATGTAACTCTGTGAGATGAAATTACAGAACACTAAGCAGTTTCTCAGAAAGCTTCTTTCCAGATTTCATCTGAGGATATTTCCTTTTTCACCAAAGCCCTCTATGGGCTTCCAAATATCACTTTGCCAATTCCACAAGAACTGTCTTAGAGAAAGCCTTCTTGAGGGGAAAGCTGTAACTTTGTGAGATGATTTCACAGAACACAAAGAAGTTTCTCAGAAAGCTTCTTTCTCTTTGTTATCGGAGGATTTTCCCTTTGCCCCTATAGTCTTCAAAGGGATCCGAAATATCTGTTCTCAGATTCTACAGAAATAAGGCTAGCAAAGAGATCCACGAAATACAGATGTAACTCTGTGAGATGAATTAACAGAACACTAAGCAGTTTCTCAGAAAGCTATTTTTCCAGATTTCATCTGAGGATATTTCCTCTTTCACGATAGCCCTCTATGGGCTTCCAAATATCACTTTGCCAATTCCACAAGAACTGTCTTAGCGAAAGGCTTCTTGAGGGGAAAGCTGTAACTCTGTGAGATGATTTCACAGAACACAAAGAAGTTTCTCAGAAAGCTTCTTTCTCTTTGTTTTCGGAGGATATTTCCTTTGGCACTATAGTCTTAAAAGGGATCCGTAATATCTGTTCTCAGATTCCACAGAAATAAGGCTAGCAAAGAGATCCACGAAATACAGATGTAACTCTGTGAGATGAAATAACAGAACACTAAGCAGTTTCTCAGAAAGCTTCTTTCCAGATTTCATCTGAGGATATTTCCTTTTTCACCATAGCTCTCTATGGGCTTCCAAATATCACTTTGCCAATTCCACAAGAACTGTCTTAGCGAAAGGCTTCTTGACGGGAAAGCTGTAACTCTGTGAGATGATTTCACAGAACACAAAGAAGTTTCTCAGAAAGCTTCTTTCTCTTTGTTATCGGAGGATTTTCCCTTTGCCCCTATAGTCTTCAAAGGGATCCGAAATATCTGTTCTCAGATTCTACAGAAATAAGGCTAGCAAAGAGATCCACGAAATACAGATGTAACGCTGTGAGATGAATTAACAGAACACTAAGCAGTTTCTCAGAAAGCTATTTTTCCAGATTTCATCTGAGGATATTTCCTTTTTCACCAAAGCCCTCTATGGGCTTCCAAATATCACTTTGCCAATTCCACAAGAACTGTCTTAGCGAAAGGCTTCTTGAGGGGAAAGCTGTAACTCTGTGAGATGATTTCATAGAACACAAAGAAGTTCCTCAGAAGGCTTCTTTCTCTGTGTTTTCGGAGGATATTTCCTTTGGCCCTATAGTCTTCAAAGGGATCCGAAATATCTGTTCTCAGATTCCACAGAAATAAGGCTAGCAAAGAGATCCACGAAATACATATGTAACTCTGTGAGATGAAATAACAGAACACTAAGGAGTTTCTCAGAAAGCTTCTTTCCAGATTTCATCTGAGGATATTTCCTTTTTCACCATAGCCCTCTATGGGCTTCCAAATATCACTTTGCCAATTCCACAAGAACTGACTTAGCGAAAGGCTTCTTGAGGGGAAAGCTGTAACTCTGTGAGATGATTTCACAGAACACAAAGAAGTATCTCAGAAAGCTTCTTTCTCTTTTTTATCGGAGGATATTTCCTTTGGCCCTATAGTCTTCAAAGGGATCCGAAATATCTGTTCTCAGATTCCACAGAAATAAGGCTAGCAAAGAGATCCATGAAATACAGATGTAACTCTGTGAGATGAATTAACAGAACACTAAGCGGTTTCTCAGAAAGCTTCTTTCCAGATTTCATCTGAGGATATTTCCTTTTTCACCATAGCCCTCTATGGGCTTCCCAATATCACTTTGCCAATTCCACAAGAACTGTCTTAGCGAAAGGCTTCTTGAGGGGAAAGCTGTAACTCTGTGAGATGATTTCACAGAACACAAAGAAGTTTCTGAGAAAGCTTCTTTCTCTTTGTTAACGGAGGATATTTCCTTTGGCCCTATAGTCTTCAAAGGGATCCGAAATATCTGTTCTCAGATTCCACAGAAATAAAGCTAGAAAAGAGATCCACGAAATATAGATGTAACTCTGTGAGATGAATTAACAGAACACTAAGGAGTTTCTCAGAAAGCTTCTTTCCAGATTTCATCTGAGGATATTTCCTTTTTCACCATAGCCCTCTATGGGCTTCCAAATATCACTTTGCCAATTACACAAGAACTGTCTTAGCGAAAGGCTTCTTGAGGGGAAAGATGTAACTCTGTGAGATGATTTCACGGAACGCAAAGAAGTTTCTCAGAAAGCTTCTTTCTCTTTGTTATCGGAGGATATTTCCTTTGGCCCAATAGTCTTCAAAGGGATCCGCAATATCTGTTCTCAGATTCCACAGAAATAAGGCTATCAAACAGATCCACGAAATACAGATGTAACTCTGTGAGATGAAATAACAGAACACTAAGCAGTTTCTCAGAAAGCTTCTTTCCAGATTTCATCTGAGGATATTTCCTTTTTCACCATAGCCCTCTATGGGCTTCCAAATATCACTTTGCCAATTCCACAAGAACTGTCTTAGCGAAAGGCTTCTTTTTGGGAAAGCTGTAACTTTGTGAGATGATTTCACAGAACACAAAGAAGTTTCTCAGAAAGCTTCTTTCTCTTTGTTATCGGAGGATTTTCCCTTTGCCCCTATAGTCTTCAAAGGGATCCGAGATATCTGTTCTCAGATTCCATAGAAATAAGGCTAGCAAAGAGATCCACGAAATACAGATGTAACTCTGTGAGATGAATTAACAGAACACTAAGCAGTTTCTCAGAAAGCTTCTTTCCAGATTTCATCTGAGGATATATCCTTTTTCACCATAGCCCTCTATGGGCTTCCAAATATCACTTTGCCCATTTCACAAGAACTGTCTTAGCGAAAGGCTTCTTGAGGGGAAAGCTGTAACTCTGTGAGATGATTTCACAGAACACAAAGAAGTTTCTCAGAAAGCTTCTTTCTCTTTGTTTTCGGAGGATATTTCCTTTTGCCCTATAGTCTTCAAAGGGATCCGAAATATCTGTTCTCAGATTCCACAGAAATAGGGCTAGCAAAGAGATCCACGAAATACAGATGTAACTCTGTGAGATGAATTAACACAACACTAAGCAGTTTCTCAGAAAGCTTCTTTCCAGATTTCATCTGAGGATATTTCCTTTTTCACCATAGCCCTCTATGGGCTTCCAAATATCACTTTGCCATTTCCACAAGAACTGTCTTAGCGAAAGGCTTCTTGAGGGGAAAGCTGTAACTCTGTGAGATGATTTCACAGAACACAAAGAAGTTTCTCAGAAAGCTTCTTTCTCTTTGTTAACGGAGGATATTTCCTTTGGCCCTATAGTCTTGAAAGGAATCCGAAATATCTGTTCTCAGATTCCACAGAAATCAGGCTAGCAAAGAGATCCACGAAATACAGATGTAACTCTGTGAGTGGAAGTCAGAGAACACTAAGCGTTTTCTCAGAAAGCTTCTTTCCAGATTTCATCTGAGGATATTTCCTTTTTCACCATAGCCCTCTATGGGCTTCCAAATATGACTTTGCCAATTCCACAAGAACTGTCTTAGCGAAAGGCTTCTTGAGGGGAAAGCTGTAACTCTGTGAGATGATTTCACAGAACACAAAGTAGTTTCTCAGAAAGCTTCTTTCTCTTTGTTTTCGGAGGATATTTCCTTTGGCCCTATAGTCTTCAAAGGGATCTGAAATATCTGTTCTCAGATTCCACAGAAATAAGGCTAGCAAAGAGATCCACGAAATACAGATGTAACTCTGTGTGATGAATTAACAGAACACTAAGCAGTTTCTCAGAAAGCTTCTTTCCAGATTTCATCTGAGGATATTTCCTTTTTCACCATAGCCCTCTATGGGCTTCCCAATATCACTTTGCCAATTCCACAAGAACTGTCTTAGCGAAAGGCTTCTTGAGGGGAAAGCTGTAACTCTGTGAGATGATTTCACAGAATACTAAGAAGTTTCTCAGAAAGCCTCTTTCTCTTTGTTACCGGAGGATATTTGCTTTGGCCCTATAGTCTTCAAAGGGATCCGAAATATCTGTTCTCAGATTCCACAGAAATCAGGCTAGCAAAGAGATCCACGAAATACAGATGTAACTCTGTGAGATGAAATAACAGAACACTAAGCAGTTTCTCAGAAAGCTTCTTTCCAGATTTCATCTGAGGATATTTCCTTTTTCACCATAGCCCTCTATGGGCTTCCAAATATCACTTTGCCAATTCCACAAGATGTGCCTTACCGAAAGGCTTCTTGAGGGGAAAGCTGTAACTCTGTGAGATGATTTCACAGAACACAAAGAAGTATCTCAGAAAGCTTCTTTCTCTTTTTTATCGGAGGATATTTCCTTTGGCCCTATAGTCTTCAAAGGGATCCGAAATATCTGTTCTCAGATTCCACAGAAATAAGGCTAGCAAAGAGATCCAAGAAATACAGATGTAACTCTGTGAGATGAATTAACAGAACACTAAGCAGTTTCTCAGAAAGCTTCTTTCCAGATTTCATCTGAGGATATTTCCTTTTTCACCATAGCCCTCTATGGGCTTCCCAATATCACTTTGCCAATTCCACAAGAACTGTCTTAGCGAAAGGCTTCTTGAGGGGAAAGCTGTAACTCTGTGAGATGATTTCACAGAACACAAAGAAGTTTCTGAGAAAGCTTCTTTCTCTTTGTTAACGGAGGATATTTCCTTTGGCCCTATAGTCTTCAAAGGGATCCGAAATATCTGTTCTCAGATTCCACAGAAATAAAGCTAGGAAAGAGATCCACGAAATACAGATGTAACTCTGTGAGATGAATTAACACAACACTAAGCAGTTTCTCAGAAAGCTTCTTTCCAGATTTCATCTGAGGATATTTCCTTTTTCACCATAGCCCTCTATGGGCTTCCAAATATCACTTTGCCAATTCCACAAGAACTGTCTTAGCGAAAGGCTTCTTGAGGGGAAAGATGTAACTCTGTGAGATGATTTCACAGAACACAAAGAAGTTTCTCAGAAAGCTTCTTTCTCTTTGTTATCTGAGGATATTTCCTTTGCCCCAATAGTCTTCAAAGGGATAAGCAATATCTGTTCTCAGATTCCACAGAAATAAGGCTAGCAAAGAGATCCACGAAATACAGATGTAACTCTGTGAGATGAAATAACAGAACACTAAGCAGTTTCTCAGAAAGCTTCTTTCCAGATTTCATCTGAGGATATTTCCTTTTTCACCATAGCCCTCTATGGGCTTCCAAATATCACTTTGCCAATTCCACAAGAACTGTCTTAGAGAAAGGCTTCTTGAGGGGAAAGCTGTAACGTTGTGAGATGATTTCACAGAACACAAAGAAGTTTCTCAGAAAGCTTGTTTCTCTTTGTTATCGGAGGATTTTCCCTTTGCCCCTGTAGTCTTCAAAGGGATCCGAAATATCTGTTCTCAGATTCCATAGAAATAAGGCTAGCAAAGAGATCCACGAAATACAGATGTAACTCTGTGAGATGAATTAACAGAACACTAAGCAGTTTCTCAGAAAGCTTCTTTCCAGAATTCATCTGAGGATATTTCCTTTTTCACCATAGCCCTCTATGGGCTTCCAAATATCACTTTGCCAATTCCACAAGAACTGTCTTAGCGAAAGGCTTCTTGAGGGGAAAGCTGTAACTCTGTGAGATGATTTCACAGAACACAAAGAAGTATCTCAGAAAGCTTCTTTCTCTTTTTTATCGGAGGATATTTCCTTTGGCCCTATAGTCTTCAAAGGGATCCGAAATATCTGTTCTCAGATTCCACAGAAATAAGGCTAGCAAAGAGATCCACGAAATACAGATGTAACTCTGTGAGATGAATTAACAGAACACTAAGCAGTTTCTCAGAAATCTTCTTTCCAGATTTCATCTGAGGATATTTCCTTTTTCACCATAGCCCTCTATGGGCTTCCCAATATCACTTTGCCAATTCCACAAGAACTGTCTTAGCGAAAGGCTTCTTGAGGGGAAAGCTGTAACTCTGTGAGATGATTTCACAGAACACAAAGAAGTTTCTGAGAAAGCTTCTTTCTCTTTGTTAACGGAGGCTATTTCCTTTGGCCCTATAGTCTTCAAAGGGATCCGAAATATCTGTTCTCAGAATCCACAGAAATAAAGCTAGCAAAGAGATCCACGAAATACAGATGTAACTCTGTGAGATGAATTAACAGAACACTAAGCAGTTTCTCAGAAAGCTTCTTTCCAGATTTCATCTGAGGATATTTCCTTTTTCACCATAGCCCTATATGGGCTTCCAAATATCACTTTGCCAATTCCAGAAGAACTGTCTTAGCGAAAGGCTTCTTGAGGGGAAAGATGTAACTCTGTGAGATGATTTCACAGAACACAAAGAAGTTTCTCAGAAAGCTTCTTTCTCTTTGTTATCTGAGGATATTTCCTTTGCCCCAATAGTCTTCAAAGGGATAAGCAATATCTGTTCTCAGATTCCACAGAAATCAGGCTAGCAAAGAGATCCACGAAATACAGATGTCACTCTGTGAGATGAAATAACAGAACACTAAGCAGTTTCTCAGAAAGCTTCTTTCCAGATTTCATCTGAGGATATTTCCTTTTTCACCATAGCCCTCTATGGGCTTCCAAATATCACTTTGCCAATTCCACAAGAACTGTCTTAGAGAAAGGCTTCTTGAGGGGAAAGCTGTAACTTTGTGAGATGATTTCACAGAACACAAAGAAGTTTCTCAGAAAGCTTCTTTCTCTTTGTTATCGGAGGATTCTCCCTTTGCCCCTATAATCTTCAAAGGGATCCGAAATATCTGTTCTCAGATTCCATAGAAATAAGGCTAGCAAAGAGATCCACGAAATAAAGATGTAACTCTGTGAGATGAATTAACAGAACACTAAGCAGTTTCTCAGAAAGCTTCTCTCCAGAATTCATCTGAGGATATTTCCTTTTTCACCATACCCCTCTATGGGCTTCCAAATATCACTTTGCCAATTCCACAAGAACTGTCTTAGCGAAAGGCTTCTTGAGGGGAAAGATGTAACTCTGTGAGATGATTTCACAGAACACAAAGAAGTTTCTCAGAAATCTTCTTTCTCTTTGTTATCGGAGGATATTTCCTTTGGCCCAATAGTCTTCTAAGGGATCCGAAATATCTGTTCTCAGATTCCACAGAAATCAGGCTGGCAAACAGATCCACGAAATACAGATGTAACTCTGTGAGATGAAATTACAGAACACTAAGCAGTTTCTCAGAAAACTTCTTTCCAGATTTCATCTGAGGATATTTCCTTTTTCACCAAAGCCCTCTATGGGCTTCCAAATATCACTTTGCCAATTCCACAAGAACTGTCTTAGAGAAAGCCTTCTTGAGGGGAAAGCTGTAACTTTGTGAGATGATTTCACAGAACACAAAGAAGTTTCTCAGAAAGCTTCTTTCTCTTTGTTATCGGAGGATTTTCCCTTTGCCCCTATAGTCTTCAAAGGGATCCGAAATATCTGTTCTCAGATTCTACAGAAATAAGGCTAGCAAAGAGATCCACGAAATACAGATGTAACTCTGTGAGATGAATTAACAGAACACTAAGCAGTTTCTCAGAAAGCTATTTTTCCAGATTTCATCTGAGGATATTTCCTCTTTCACCATAGCCCTCTATGGGCTTCCAAATATCACTTTGCCAATTCCACAAGAACTGTCTTAGCGAAAGGCTTCTTGAGGGGAAAGCTGTAACTCTGTGAGATGATTTCACAGAACACAAAGAAGTTTCTCAGAAAGCTTCTTTCTCTTTGTTTTCGGAGTATATTTCCTTTGGCACTATAGTCTTCAAAGGGATCCGTAATATCTGTTCTCAGATTCCACAGAAATAAGGCTAGCAAAGAGATCCACGAAATACAGATGTAACTCTGTGAGATGAAATAACAGAACACTAAGCAGTTTCTCAGAAAGCTTCTTTCCAGATTTCATCTGAGGATATTTCCTTTTTCACCATAGCCCTCTATGGGCTTCCAAATATCACTTTGCCAATTCCACAAGAACTGTCTTAGCGAAAGGCTTCTTGAGGGGAAAGCTGTAACTTTGTGAGATGATTTCACAGAACACAAAGAAGTTTCTCAGAAAGCTTCTTTCTCTTTGTTATCGGAGGATTTTCCCTTTGCCCCTATAGTCTTCAAAGGGATCCGAAATATCTGTTCTCAGATTCTACAGAAATAAGGCTAGCAAAGAGATCCACGAAATACAGATGTAACGCTGTGAGATGAATTAACAGAACACTAAGCAGTTTCTCAGAAAGCTATTTTTCCAGATTTCATCTGAGGATATTTCCTTTTTCACCAAAGCCCTCTATGGGCTTCCAAATATCACTTTGCCAATTCCACAAGAACTGTCTTAGCGAAAGGCTTCTTGAGGGGAAAGCTGTAACTCTGTGAGATGATTTCATAGAACACAAAGAAGTTTCTCAGAAAGCTTCTTTCTCTGTGTTTTCGGAGGATATTTCCTTTGGCCCTATAGTCTTCAAAGGGATCCGAAATATCTGTTCTCAGATTCCACAGAAATAAGGCTAGCAAAGAGATCCACGAAATACATATGTAACTCTGTGAGATGAAATAACAGAACACTAAGGAGTTTCTCAGAAAGCTTCTTTCCAGATTTCATCTGAGGATATTTCCTTTTTCACCATAGCCCTCTATGGGCTTCCAAATATCACTTTGCCAATTCCACAAGAACTGACTTAGCGAAAGGCTTCTTGAGGGGAAAGCTGTAACTCTGTGAGATGATTTCACAGAACACAAAGAAGTATCTCAGAAAGCTTCTTTCTCTTTTTTATCGGAGGATATTTCCTTTGGCCCTATAGTCTTCAAAGGGATCCGAAATATCTGTTCTCAGATTCCACAGAAATAAGGCTAGCAAAGAGATCCATGAAATACAGATGTAACTCTGTGAGATGAATTAACAGAACACTAAGCGGTTTCTCAGAAAGCTTCTTTCCAGATTTCATCTGAGGATAATTCCTTTTTCACCATAGCCCTCTATGGGCTTCCCAATATCACTTTGCCAATTCCACAAGAACTGTCTTAGCGAAAGGCTTCTTGAGGGGAAAGCTGTAACTCTGTGAGATGATTTCACAGAACACAAAGAAGTTTCTGAGAAAGCTTCTTTCTCTTTGTTAACGGAGGATATTTCCTTTGGCCCTATAGTCTTCAAAGGGATCCGAAATATCTGTTCTCAGATTCCACAGAAATAAAGCTAGCAAAGAGATCCACGAAATATAGATGTAACTCTGTGAGATGAATTAACAGAACACTAAGTAGTTTCTCAGAAAGCTTCTTTCCAGATTTCATCTGAGGATATTTCCTTTTTCACCATAGCCCTCTATGGGCTTCCAAATATCACTTTGCCAATTACACAAGAACTGTCTTAGCGAAAGGCTTCTTGAGGGGAAAGATGTAACTCTGTGAGATGATTTCACGGAACGCAAAGAAGTTTCTCAGAAAGCTTCTTTCTCTTTGTTATCGGAGGATATTTCCTTTGGCCCAATAGTCTTCAAAGGGATCCGCAATATCTGTTCTCAGATTCCACAGAAATAAGGCTATCAAACAGATCCAAGAAATACAGATGTAACTCTGTGAGATGAAATAACAGAACACTAAGCAGTTTCTCAGAAAGCTTCTTTCCAGATTTCATCTGAGGATATTTCCTTTTTCACCATAGCCCTCTATGGGCTTCCAAATATCACTTTGCCAATTCCACAAGAACTGTCTTAGCGAAAGGCTTCTTGAGGGGAAAGCTGTAACTTTGTGAGATGATTTCACAGAACACAAAGAAGTTTCTCAGAAAGCTTCTTTCTCTTTGTTATCGGAGGATTTTCCCTTTGCCCCTATAGTCTTCAAAGGGATCCGAAATATCTGTTCTCAGATTCCATAGAAATAAGGCTAGCAAAGAGATCCACGAAATACAGATGTAACTCTGTGAGATGAATTAACAGAACACTAAGCAGTTTCTCAGAAAGCTTCTTTCCAGATTTCATCTGAGGATATATCCTTTTTCACCATACCCCTCTATGGGCTTCCAAATATCACTTTGCCAATTCCACAAGAACTGTCTTAGCGAAAGGCTTCTTGAGGGGAAAGCTGTAACTCTGTGAGATGATTTCACAGAACACAAAGAAGTTTCTCAGAAAGCTTCTTTCTCTTTGTTTTCGGAGGATATTTCCTTTTGCCCTATAGTCTTCAAAGGGATCCGAAATATCTGTTCTCAGATTCCACAGAAATAGGGCTAGCAAAGAGATCCACGAAATACAGATGTAACTCTGTGAGATGAATTAACACAACACTAAGCAGTTTCTCAGAAAGCTTCTTTCCAGATTTCATCTGAGGATATTTCCTTTTTCACCATAGCCCTCTATGGGCTTCCAAATATCACTTTGCCATTTCCACAAGAACTGTCTTAGCGAAAGGCTTCTTGAGGGGAAAGCTGTAACTCTGTGAGATGATTTCACAGAACACAAAGAAGTTTCTCAGAAAGCTTCTTTCTCTTTGTTAACGGAGGATATTTCCTTTGGCCCTATAGTCTTGAAAGGAATCCGAAATATCTGTTCTCAGATTCCACAGAAATCAGGCTAGCAAAGAGATCCACGAAATACAGATGTAACTCTGTGAGTGGAAGTCAGAGAACACTAAGCGTTTTCTCAGAAAGCTTCTTTCCAGATTTCATCTGAGGATATTTCCTTTTTCACCATAGCCCTCTATGGGCTTCCAAATATCACTTTGCCAATTCCACAAGAACTGTCTTAGCGAAAGGCTTCTTGAGGGGAAAGCTGTAACTCTGTGAGATGATTTCACAGAACACAAAGTAGTTTCTCAGAAAGCTTCTTTCTCTTTGTTTACGGAGGATATTTCCTTTGGCCCTATAGTCTTCAAAGGGATCTGAAATATCTGTTCTCAGATTCCACAGAAATAAGGCTAGCAAAGAGATCCACGAAATACAGATGTAACTCTGTGTGATGAATTAACAGAACACTAAGCAGTTTCTCAGAAAGCTTCTTTCCAGATTTCATCTGAGGATATTTCCTTTTTCACCATAGCCCTCTATGGGCTTCCCAATATCACTTTGCCAATTCCACAAGAACTGTCTTAGCGAAAGGCTTCTTGAGGGGAAAGCTGTAACTCTGTGAGATGATTTCACAGAACACTAAGAAGTTTCTCAGAAAGCCTCTTTCTCTTTGTTACCGGAGGATATTACCTTTGGCCCTATAGTCTTCAAAGGGATCCGAAATATCTGTTCTCAGATTCCACAGAAATCAGGCTAGCAAAGAGATCCACGAAATACAGATGTAACTCTGTGAGATGAAATAACAGAACATTAAGCAGTTTCTCAGAAAGCTTCTTTCCAGATTTCATCTGAGGATATTTCCTTTTTCACCATAGCCCTCTATGGGCTTCCAAATATCACTTTGCCAATTCCACAAGAACTGTCTTAGCGAAAGGCTTCTTTTTGGGAAAGCTGTAACTTTGTGAGATGATTTCACAGAACACAAAGAAGTTTCTCAGAAAGCTTCTTTCTCTTTGTTATCGGAGGATTTTCCCTTTGCCCCTATAGTCTTCAAAGGGATCCGAAATATCTGTTCTCAGATTCCACAGAAATAGGGCTAGCAAAGAGATCCACGAAATACAGATGTAACTCTGTGAGATGAATTAACACAACACTAAGCAGTTTTTCAGAAAGCTTCTTTCCAGATTTCATCTGAGGATATTTCCTTTTTCACCATAGCCCTCTATGGGCTTCCAAATATCACTTTGCCATTTCCACAAGAACTGTCTTAGCGAAAGGCTTCTTGAGGGGAAAGCTCTAACTCTGTGAGATGATTTCACAGAACACAAAGAAGTTTCTCAGAAAGCTTCTTTCTCTTTGTTAACGGAGGATATTTCCTTTGGCCCTATAGTCTTGAAAGGAATCCGAAATATCTGTTCTCAGATTCCACAGAAATCAGGCTAGCAAAGAGATCCACGAAATACAGATGTAACTCTGTGAGTGGAAGTCAGAGAACACTAAGCGTTTTCTCAGAAAGCTTCTTTCCAGATTTCATCTGAGGATATTTCCTTTTTCACCATAGCCCTCTATGGGCTTCCAAATATCACTTTGCCAATTCCACAAGAACTGTCTTAGCGAAAGGCTTCTTGAGGGGAAAGCTGTAACTCTGTGAGATGATTTCACAGAACACAAAGAAGTTTCTCAGAAAGCTTCTTTCTCTTTGTTATCGGAGGATATTTCCTTTGGCCCAATAGTCTTCAAAGGGATCCGAAATATCTGTTCTCAGATTCCACAGAAATAAGGCTAGCAAAGAGATCCAGGAAATACAGATGTAACTCTGTGAGATGAATTAACAGAACACTAAGCAGTTTCTCAGAAAGCTATTTTTCCAGATTTCATCTGAGGATATTTCCTTTTTCACCATAGCCCTCTATGGGCTTCCAAATATCACTTTGCCAATTCCACAAGAACTGTCTTAGCGAAAGGCTTCTTGAGGGGAAAGCTGTAACTCTGTGAGATGATTTCACAGAACACAAAGTAGTTTCTCAGAAAGCTTCTTTCTCTTTGTTTTCGGAGGATATTTCCTTTGGCCCTATAGTCTTCCAAGGGGTCTGAAATATCTGTTCTCAGATTCCACAGAAATAAGGCTAGCAAAGAGATCCACGAAATACAGATGTAACTCTGTGTGATGAATTAACAGAACACTAAGCAGTTTCTCAGAAAGCTTCTTTCCAGATTTCATCTGAGGATATTTCCTTTTTCACCATAGCCCTCTACGGGCTTCCCAATATCACTTTGCCAATTCCACAAGAACTGTCTTAGCGAAAGGCTTCTTGAGGGGAAAGCTGTAACTCTGTGAGATGATTTCACAGAACACTAAGAAGTTTCTCAGAAAGCCTCTTTCTCTTTGTTACCGGAGGATATTTGCTTTGGCCCTATAGTCTTCAAAGGGATCCGAAATATCTGTTCTCAGATTCCACAGAAATCAGGCTAGCAAAGAGATCCACGAAATACAGATGTAACTCTGTGAGTGGAAGTCAGAGAACACTAAGCGTTTTCTCAGAAAGCTTCTTTCCAGATTTCATCTGAGGATATTTCCTTTTTCACCATAGCCCTCTATGGGCTTCCAAATATCACTTTGCCAATTCCACAAGAACTGTCTTAGCGAAAGGCTTCTTGAGGGGAAAGCTGTAACTCTGTGAGATGATTTCACAGAACACAAAGAAGTTTCTCAGAAAGCTTCTTTCTCTTTGTTTTCGGAGGATATTTCCTTTGGCCCTATAGTCTTCAAAGGGATCCGAAATATCTGTTCTCAGATTCCACAGAAATAAGGCTAGCAAAGAGATCCACGAAATACAGATGTAACTCTGTGAGATGAAATAACAGAACACTAAGCAGTTTCTCAGAAAGCTTCTTTCCAGATTTCATCTGAGGATATTTCCTTTTTCACCATAGCCCTCTATGGGCTTCCCAATATCACTTTGCCAATTCCACAAGAACTGTCTTAGCGAAAGGCTTCTTGAGGGGAAAGCTGTACTCTGTGAGATGATTTCACAGAACACAAAGAAGTTTCTCAGAAAGCTTCTTTCTCTTTGTTATCGGAGGATATTTCCTTTGGCCCTATAGTCTTCAAAGGGATCCGAAATATCTGTTCTCATATTCCACAGAAATAAGGCTAGCAAAGAGATCCACGAAATACAGATGTAACTCTGTGAGTGGAAGTCAGAGAACACTAAGCTTTTTCTCAGAAAGCTTCTTTCCAGATTTCATCTGAGGATATTTCCTTTTTCACCATAGTCCTCTATGGGCTTCCAAATATCACTTTGCCAATACCACAAGAACTGTCTTAGCGAAAGGCTTCTTGAGGGGAAAGATGTTACTCTGTGAGATGATTTCACAGAACACAAAGAAGTTTCTCAGAAATCTTCTTTCTCTTTGTTATCGGAGGATATTTCCTTTGGCCCAATAGTCTTCTAAGGGATCCGAAATATCTGTTCTCAGATTCCACAGAAATCAGGCTGGCAAACAGATCCACGAAATACAGATGTAACTCTGTGAGATGAAATTACAGAACACTAAGCAGTTTCTCAGAAAGCTTCTTTCCAGATTTCATCTGAGGATATTTCCTTTTTCACCAAAGCCCTCTATGGGCTTCCAAATATCACTTTGCCAATTCCACAAGAACTGTCTTAGAGAAAGCCTTCTTGAGGGGAAAGCTGTAACTTTGTGAGATGATTTCACAGAACACAAAGAAGTTTCTCAGAAAGCTTCTTTCTCTTTGTTATCGGAGGATTTTCCCTTTGCCCCTATAGTCTTCAAAGGGATCCGAAATATCTGTTCTCAGATTCTACAGAAATAAGGCTAGCAAAGAGATCCACGAAATACAGATGTTACTCTGTGAGATGAATTAACAGAACACTAAGCAGTTTCTCAGAAAGCTATTTTTCCAGATTTCATCTGAGGATATTTCCTCTTTCACCATAGCCCTCTATGGGCTTCCAAATATCACTTTGCCAATTCCACAAGAACTGTCTTAGCGAAAGGCTTCTTGAGGGGAAAGCTGTAACTCTGTGAGATGATTTCACAGAACACAAAGAAGTTTCTCAGAAAGCTTCTTTCTCTTTGTTTTCGGAGGATATTTCCTTTGGCACTATAGTCTTCAAAGGGATCCGTAATATCTGTTCTCAGATTCCACAGAAATAAGGCTAGCAAAGAGATCCACGAAATACAGATGTAACTCTGTGAGATGAAATAACAGAACACTAAGCAGTTTCTCAGAAAGCTTCTTTCCAGATTTCATCTGAGGATATTTCCTTTTTCACCATAGCCCTCTATGGGCTTCCAAATATCACTTTGCCAATTCCACAAGAACTGTCTTAGCGAAAGGCTTCTTGAGGGGAAAGCTGTAACTCTGTGAGATGATTTCACAGAACACAAAGAAGTTTCTCAGAAAGCTTGTTTCTCTTTGTTATCGGAGGATTTTCCCTTTGCCCCTATAGTCTTCAAAGGGATCCGAAATATCTGTTCTCAGATTCTAAAGAAATAAGGCTATCAAAGAGATCCACGAAATACAGATGTAACGCTGTGAGATGAATTAACAGAACACTAAGCAGTTTCTCAGAAAGCTATTTTTCCAGATTTCATCTGAGGATATTTCCTTTTTCACCAAAGCCCTCTATGGGCTTCCAAATATCACTTTGCCAATTCCACAAGAACTGTCTTAGCGAAAGGCTTCTTGAGGGGAAAGCTGTAACTCTGTGAGATGATTTCATAGAACACAAAGAAGTTTCTCAGAAAGCTTCTTTCTCTGTGTTTTCGGAGGATATTTCCTTTGGCCCTATAGTCTTCAAAGGGATCCGAAATATCTGTTCTCAGATTCCACAGAAATAAGGCTAGCAAAGAGATCCACGAAATACATATGTAACTCTGTGAGATGAAATAACAGAACACTAAGGAGTTTCTCAGAAAGCTTCTTTCCAGATTTCATCTGAGGATATTTCCTTTTTCACCATAGCCCTCTATGGGCTTCCAAATATCACTTTGCCAATTCCACAAGAACTGTCTTAGCGAAAGGCTTCTTGAGGGGAAAGCTGTAACTCTGTGAGATGATTTCACAGAACACAAAGAAGTATCTCAGAAAGCTTCTTTCTCTTTTTTATCGGAGGATATTTCCTTTGGCCCTATAGTCTTCAAAGGGATCCGAAATATCTGTTCTCAGATTCCACAGAAATAAGGCTAGCAAAGAGATCCATGAAATACAGATGTAACTCTGTGAGATGAATTAACAGAACACTAAGCGGTTTCTCAGGAAGCTTCTTTCCAGATTTCATCTGAGGATATTTCCTTTTTCACCATAGCCCTCTATGGGCTTCCAAATATCACTTTGCCAATTCCACAAGAACTGTCTTAGCGAAAGGCTTCTTGAGGGGAAAGCTGTAACTCTGTGAGATGATTTCACAGAACACAAAGAAGTTTCTGAGAAAGCTTCTTTCTCTTTGTTAACGGAGGATATTTCCTTTGGCCCTATAGTCTTCAAAGGGATCCGAAATATCTGTTCTCAGATTCCACAGAAATAAAGCTAGCAAAGAGATCCACGAAATATAGATGTAACTCTGTGAGATGAATTAACAGAACACTAAGTAGTTTCTCAGAAAGCTTCTTTCCAGATTTCATCTGAGGATATTTCCTTTTTCACCATAGCCCTCTATGGGCTTCCAAATATCACTTTGCCAATTACACAAGAACTCTCTTAGCGAAAGGCTTCTTGAGGGGAAAGATGTAACTCTGTGAGAAGATTTCACGGAACGCAAAGAAGTTTCTCAGAAAGCTTCTTTCTCTTTGTTATCGGAGGATATTTCCTTTGGCCCAATAGTCTTCAAAGGGATCCGCAATATCTGTTCTCAGATTCCACAGAAATAAGGCTATCAAACAGATCCACGAAATACAGATGTAACTCTGTGAGATGAAATAACAGAACACTAAGCAGTTTCTCAGAAAGCTTCTTTCCAGATTTCATCTGAGGATATTTCCTTTTTCACCATAGCCCTCTATGGGCTTCCCAATATCACTTTGCCAATTCCACAAGAACTGTCTTAGCGAAAGGCTTCTTGAGGGGAAAGCTGTAACTCTGTGAGATGATTTCACAGAACACTAAGAAGTTTCTCAGAAAGCCTCTTTCTCTTTGTTACCGGAGGATATTTGCTTTGGCCCTATAGTCTTCAAAGGGATCCGAAATATCTGTTCTCAGATTCCACAGAAATCAGGCTAGCAAAGAGATCCACGAAATACAGATGTAACGCTGTGAGATGAAATAACAGAACACTAAGCAGTTTCTCAGAAAGCTTCTTTCCAGATTTCATCTGAGGATATTTCCTTTTTCACCATAGCCCTCTATGGGCTTCCAAATATCACTTTGCCAATTCCACAAGAACTGTCTTAGCGAAAGGCTTCTTGAGGGGAAAGCTGTAACTTTGTGAGATGATTTCACAGAACACAAAGAAGTTTCTCAGAAAGCTTCTTTCTCTTTGTTATCGGAGGATTTTCCCTTTGCCCCTATAGTCTTCAAAGTTATCCGAAATATCTGTTCTCAGATTCCACAGAAATAGGGCTAGCAAAGAGATCCACGAAATACAGATGTAACTCTGTGAGATGAATTAACACAACACTAAGCAGTTTCTCAGAAAGCTTCTTTCCAGATTTCATCTGAGGATATTTCCTTTTTCACCATAGCCCTCTATGGGCTTCCAAATATCACTTTGCCATTTCCACAAGAACTGTCTTAGCGAAAGGCTTCTTGAGGGGAAAGCTGTAACTCTGTGAGATGATTTCACAGAACACAAAGTAGTTTCTCAGAAAGCTTCTTTCTCTTTGTTTTCGGAGGATATTTCCTTTGGCCCTATAGTCTTCAAAGGGATCTGAAATATCTGTTCTCAGATTCCACAGAAATAAGGCTAGCAAAGAGATCCACGAAATACAGATGTAACTCTGTGTGATGAATTAACAGAACACTAAGCAGTTTCTCAGAAAGCTTCTTTCCAGATTTCATCTGAGGATATTTCCTTTTTCACCATAGCCCTCTATGGGCTTCCCAATATCACTTTGCCAATTCCACAAGAACTGTCTTAGCGAAAGGCTTCTTGAGGGGAAAGCTGTAACTCTGTGAGATGATTTCACAGAACACTAAGAAGTTTCTCAGAAAGCCTCTTTCTCTTTGTTACCGGAGGATATTTGCTTTGGCCCTATAGTCTTCAAAGGGATCCGAAATATCTGTTCTCAGATTCCACAGAAATCAGGCTAGCAAAGAGATCCACGAAATACAGATGTAACTCTGTGAGTGGAAGTCAGAGAACACTAAGCGTTTTCTCAGAAAGCTTCTTTCCAGATTTCATCTGAGGATATTTCCTTTTTCACCATAGCCCTCTATGGGCTTCCAAATATCACTTTGCCAATTCCACAAGAACTGTCTTAGCGATAGGCTTCTTGAGGGGAAAGCTGTAACTCTGTGAGATGATTTCACAGAACACAAAGAAGTTTCTCAGAAAGCTTCTTTCTCTTTGTTTTCGGAGGATATTTCCTTTGGCCCTATAGTCTTCAAAGGGATCCGAAATATCTGTTCTCAGGTTCCACAGAAATAAGGCTAGCAAAGAGATCCACGAAATACAGATGTAACGCTGTGAGATGAAATAACAGAACACTAAGCAGTTTCTCAGAAAGCTTCTTTCCAGATTTCATCTGAGGATATTTCCTTTTTCACCATAGCCCTCTATGGGCTTCCCAATATCACTTTGCCAATTCCACAAGAACTGTCTTAGCGAAAGGCTTCTTGAGGGGAAAGCTGTACTCTGTGAGATGATTTCACAGAACACAAAGAAGTTTCTCAGAAAGCTTCTTTCTCTTTGTTATCGGAGGATATTTCCTTGGGCCCTATAGTCTTCAAAGGGATCCGAAATATCTGTTCTCATATTCCACAGAAATAAGGCTAGAAAAGAGATCCACGAAATACAGATGTAACTCTGTGAGATGAAATAACAAAACACTAAGCAGTTTCTCAGAAAGCTTCTTTCCAGATTTCATCTGAGGATATTTCCTTTTTCACCGTAGACTTCTATGGGCTTCCAAATATCACTTTGCAAATTCCACAAGAACTGTCTTAGCGAAAGGCTTCTTGAGGGGAAAGCTGTAACACTGTGAGATGATTTCACAGAACACAAAGAATTTACTCAGAAAGCTTCTTTCTCTTTGTTACCGGAGTATATTTCCTTTGGCCCTATAGTCTTCAAAGGGATCCGAAATATCTGTTCTCAGATTCCACAGAAATAAGGCTAGCAAAGAGATCCAAGAAATACAGATGTAACTCTGTGAGTGGAAGTCAGAGAACACTAAGCGTTTTCTCAGAAAGCTTCTTTCCAGATTTCATCTGAGGATATTTCCTTTTTCACCATAGCCCTCTATGGGCTTCCAAATATCACTTTGCCAATTCCACAAGAACTGTCTTAGCGAAAGGCTTCTTGAGGGGAAAGCTGTAACTCTGTGAGATGATTTCACCGAACACAAAGAAGTTTCTCAGAAAGCTTCTTTCTCTTTGTTATCGGAGGATATTTCCTTTGGCCCTATAGTCTTCAAAGGGATCCGAAATATCTGTTCTCAGATTCCACAGAAATAAAGCTAGCAAAGAGATCCACGAAATACAGATGTAACTCTGTGAGATGAATTAACAGAACACTAAGCAGTTTCTCAGAAAGCTTCTTTCCAGATTTCATCTGAGAATATTTCCTTTTTCACCATAGCCCTCTATGGGCTTCCCAATATCACTTTGCCAATTCCACAAGAACTGTCTTAGCGAAAGGCTTCTTGAGGGGAAAGCTGTAACTCTGTGAGATGATTTCACAGAACACAAAGAAGTTTCTCAGAAAGCTTCTTTCTCTTTGTTTTCGGAGGATATTTCCTTTGGCCCAATAGTCTTCAAAGGGATCCGCAATATCTGTTCTCAGATTCCACAGAAATAAGGCTAGCAAACAGATCCACGAAATACAGATATAACTCTGTGAGATGAAATAACAGAACACTAAGCAGTTTCTCAGAAAGCTTCTTTCCAGATTTCATCTGAGGATATTTCCTTTTTCACCATAGCCCTCTATGGGCTTCCAAATATCACTTTGCCAATTCCACAAGAACTGTCTTAGCCAAAGACTTCTTGAGGGGAAAGCTGTAACTTTGTGAGATGATTTCACAGAACACAAAGAAGTTTCTCAGAAAGCTTCTTTCTCTTTGTTATCGGAGGATTTTCCCTTTGCCCCTATAGTATTCAAAGGGATCCGAAATATCTGTTCTCAGATTCCATAGAAATAAGGCTAGCAAAGAGATCCACGAAATACAGATGTAACTCTGTGAGATGAATTAACAGAACACTAAGGAGTTTCTCAGAAAGCTTCTTTCCAGATTTCATCTGAGGATATTTCCTTTTTCACCATAGCCCTCTATGGGCTTCCAAATATCACTTTGCCAATTCCACAAGAACTGTCTTAGCGAAAGGCTTCTTGAGGGGAAAGCTGTAACTCTGTGAGATGATTTCACAGAACACAAAGAAGTTTCTCAGAAAGCTTCTTTTTCTTTGTTTTCGGAGGATATTTCCTTTGGCCCTATAGTCTTCAAAGGGATCCGAAATATCTGTTCTCAGATTCCACAGATATAAGGCTAGCAAAGAGATCCAGGAAATACAGATGTAACTCTGTGAGATGAATTAACAGAACACTAAGCAGTTTCTCAGAAAGCTTCTTTCCAGATTTCATCTGAGGATATTTCCTTTTTCACCATAGCCCTCTATGGGCTTCCAAATATCACTTTGCCAATTCCACAAGAACTGTCTTAGCGAAAGAATTCTTGAGGGGAAAGCTGTAACTCTGTGAGATGATTTCACAGAACACAAAGAAGTTTCTCAGAAAGCTTCTTTCTCTTTGTTACCGGAGGATATTTCCTTTGGCCCTATAGTCTTCAAAGGGATCCGAAATATCTGTTCTCAGACTCCACAGAAATCAGGCTAGCAATGAGATCCGCGAAATACAGATGTAACTCTGTGAGATGAAATAACAGAACACTAAGCAGTTTCTCAGAAAGCTTCTTTCCAGATTTCATCTGAGGATATTTCCTTTTTCACCATAGCCCTCTATGGGCTTCCCAATATCACTTTGCGAATTCCACAAGAACTGTGTTAGAGAAAGGCTTCTTGAGGGGAAAGCTGTAACTTTGTGAGATGACTTCACAGAACACAAAGAAGTTTCTCAGAAAGCTTCTTTCTCTTTGTTATCGGAGGATATTTCCTTTGGCCCTATAGTCTTCAAAGGGATCCGAAATATCTGTTCTCAGATTCCACAGAAATAAAGCTAGCAAAGAGATCCACGAAATACAGATGTAACTCTGTGAGATGAATTAACAGAACACTAAGCAGTTTCTCAGAAAGCTTCTTTCCATATTTCATCTGAGGATATTTCCTTTTTCACCATAGCCCTATATGGGCTTCCAAATATCACTTTGCCAATTCCACAAGAACTGTCTTAGCGAAAGGCTTCTTGAGGGGAAAGCTGTAACTCTGTGAGATGATTTCACAGAACACAAAGAAGTTTCTCAGAAAGCTTCTTTCTCTTTGTTATCGGAGGATATTCCCTTTGCCCCTATAGTCTTCAAAGGGATCCGAAATATCTGTTCTCAGATTCCACAGAAATAAGGCTAGCAAAGAGATCCACGAAATACAGATGTAACTCTGTGAGATGAAATAACAGAACACTAAGCAGTTTCTCAGAAAGCTTCTTTCCAGATTTCATCTGAGGATATTTCCTTTTTCACCATAGCCCTCTATGGGCTTCCAAATCTCACTTTGCCAATTCCACAAGAACTGTCTTAGAGAAGGCTTCTTGAGGGGAAAGCTGTAACTGTGTGAGATGATTTCACAGAACACAAAGAAGTTTCTCAGAAAGCTTCTTTCTCTTTGTTATCGGAGGATTTTCCCTTTGCCCCTGTAGTCTTCAAAGGGATCCGAAATATCTGTTCTCAGATTCCATAGAAATAAGGCTAGCAAAGAGATCCACGAAATACAGATGTAACTCTGTGAGGTGAATTAACAGAACACTAAGCAGTTTCTCAGAAAGCTTCTTTCCAGATTTCATCTGAGGATATTTCCTTTTTCACCATAGCCCTCTATGGGCTTCCAAATATCACTTTGCCAATTCCACAAGAACTGTCTTAGCGAAAGGCTTCTTGAGGGGAAAGCTGTAACTCTGTGAGATGATTTCACAGAACACAAAGAAGTTTCTCAGAAAGCTTCTATCTCTTTGTTTTCGGAGGATATTTCCTTTGGCCCTATAGTCTTCAAAGGGATCCGAAATATCTGTTCTCAGATTCCACAGAAATCAGGCTAGCAAAGAAATCCACGAAA